>NC_086110.1:44602811-44919755 GCF_963921235.1 Mobula hypostoma
GAATTGGTCCCAACACAAACACCTGTGGAACACCACTAGTCACCGGCAGCCAGTCAGAAAAGGTTCCCCTTAGTCCCACGCTTTGCCTCCTGCCAATCAGCCACTGCTTTATCCATGCTAGAACTTTTCCTGTAATACCATGGGCTTGTAGCTTGTTAAGCAGCCTCATGTGTGGCACCTTGTCAAAGGCCTTCTGAAAATCCAAGTACACAAATCAACCAAATCTTCTTTGTTTATCCAGCTTGCTATTTATTCTAAGAATTTCAACAAATTTGTCAAGCAAGATTTTCCCTTGAGGAAACCATGCTGACTATAGCCTATTTTATCATGTGCTCCAAGTATCCTGAGATTTCATCCTTAATAATTGACACCAACATCTTCCCAGCTACTGAAGTTAGACTAACTGGCCTTCTTGAAGCGAGAACTGACATTTGTAATTTTCCAGTCTTCCAGAACCATTCTGGATTCTTGAATAATCGTTACTAATGCTTCCACAATCTCTTCAGCCACCTTTTTCAGAATGCTGGGGTGTACACCATTTGGTCCAGGTGACTTATCTACCTTCAAACCTTTCAGTTTCCCAAGAACCTTCTCTCTAGGAATTGGAGAGGGATAGGAACAGACAAGTTAGGGAAATGTTTAATTGGAGTAAGGGGAACTATGAGGCTATTAGGCAGGAACTTGGAAGCATAAATTGGAAACAGGTGTTCTCAGGGAAACATACCGAAGAAATGTGGCAAATGATCAGGGGATATTTGTGTGGGGTTATGAGTAGGTACGTTCCAATGAGACATGGAAAGGATGGTAGGGTACAAGATCCGTGGTGCACAAAGGCTGTTGTAAATCTAGTCAAGAAGAAAAGAAGAGCTTATGAAAGGTTCAAAAAACTAGGTAATGATATGAATCTAGAAGATTATAAGGCTAGCAGGAAGGAGCTTCAGAATGAAATTAGGAGAGCCAGAAGGGGCCATGAGAAGGCCTTGGCGGAGAGGATTAAGGAAAACTCCAAGGCATTCTACAAGTGTGCGAAGAGCAAGAGGATAAGACATGAGAGAATAGGATCAATCGAGTGTGACAATGGAAAAGTATGAATGGGAACCGTAAGAAATAGGAGAGGTACTTAATGAAATCTTTGCTTCAGTATTCACTATGGAAAAGGATCTTGGCAAGTGTAGGGATGACTTGCAGTGGACTGAAAAGCTTGAGAATGTAGATATTAAGAAAGAGGATGTGATGAAGCTTTTGAAAAGCATCAAGTTGGATAAGTCCCCGGGACCAGACGGGATGTACCCCAGGCTACCATGGGAAGCAAGAGAGGAGATTGCTGAGCCTCTGGCAATGATCTTTGCATCATCAGTGAGGATGGGAGAGGTTCCGGAGGACTGGGGGGTTGCAGGTGTTGTTCCCTTATTCAAGAAAGTGAGTAAGGATAGCCCAGGAAATTATAGACCAGTGAGTCTTACTTCAGTGGTTGGTAAATTGATGGAGAAGATCCTGAGAGGCAGGATTTATGAACATTTGGAGAGGCATAATGTGATTAGGAATAGTCAGCATGGTTTTGTCAAAGGCAGGTCATGCCTTACGAGCCTGATTGAATTTTTTGAGGATGTGACTAAGCACATAGGTGAAGGTAGAGCCGTAGATGTAGTGTATATGGATTTCAGAAAGGCATTTGACAAGGTACCCCATGCAAGGCTCATTGAGGAAGTAAGGAGGCATGGAATCCAAGGGGACATTGCTTTATGGATCCAGAACTGGCTTGCCCACAGAAGGCAAAGAGTGGTTGTAGACAGGTCATATTCTGTATGGAGGCCGGTGACCAGTGGTGTGTTTCAGGGATCTGTTCTGTGACCCCTACTCTTTGTGATATCTATAAATGACCTGGATGAAGAAGTGGAGGGATGGGTTAGTAAATTTGCTGATGATACAAAGGTTGGGTGTGTTGTGGATAGTGTGGAGGGCTGTCAAAGGTTACAACGGGACATTGATAGGATACAAAACTGGGCTGAGAAGTGGCAGATGGAGTTCAACCCAGATAAGGGTGAGCTGGTTCATTTGGTAGGTCAAATATGATGGCAGAATATAGCATTAATTGTAAGTCTCTTGGCAGTGTGGAGGATCAGAGGGATCTTGGGGTCCAAGTCTATAGGACACTCAAAGCTGCTACACATGTTGACTCTGTGGTTAAGAAGGCATTTGGTGCATTGGCCTTCATCAATCATGGAATTGAGTTTAGGAGCCAAAAGGTAATGTTGCAGCTAAATAAGACCCTGGTCAGACCCCACTTGGAGTACTCTGCTCAATTCTGGTCGCCTCACTATAGGAAGGATGTGGAAACCATAGAAAGGGTGCAGAGGAGACTTACAAGGATGTTTCCTGGATTGGAGAACATGCCTTATGAGAATAGGTTGAGTGAACTCGGCCTTTTCTTCTTCGAGCCACGGAAGATGAGAGGTGACTTGATAGAGATGTACAAGATAATGAGATGCATTGACTGTGTGGATGGTCAGAGGCTTTTCCCCAGGGCTGAAATGACTAGCACGAGAGGGCATAATTTTAAAATTTTAAGGTGCTTGGATGTAGGTACAGAGGAGATGTCAGGGGTAAGTTTTTTTACTCAGAGAGTGGTGGGTGCGTGGAATGGGCTGCCAGAGACGGTGGTGGAGGCGGAAACGATAGGGTTTTTTAAAAGACTCCTGGATGGCTACATGGAGCTAAGAAAAATAGAGGGCTATGGGTAAAACCTAGGTAGCTCTAAGGTAGGGACATGTCAGACACAGATTTGTGGGCTGAAGGGCCTGTATTGTGACTTATGTTTTTCTCTGTTTCTGTGCAACTTCACACACTTCTTGCCCCCTGACACCTGGAACTTCCACCATACTGCTAGCGTCGTCCACAGCGAAGACTGATGCAACATGCTTATTCAGTTCATCTGCTATTTCGTTGTCCCCCATTACTGCTTCTCCTGCATTGATTTCCAGCAGTCCAATATCCACTCTCACTTCTCTGATGTACCTTATGTATCTGAAGAAACTTTGGTATCCTCATTAATATTATTGGCAAGCTTACTATTATATTCCATTGTTACCTTCTTAATGACTTTTTAGTTGCCTTCTGTTGGTTTTTAATAGCTTCCTAATCCTCTAACTTGGAACTTTCTTTTGCTGTGTTATATGCCCTCTCTTTGGCTTTTATGTTGGCTTTGATTTCTCTTCTTAGCCATGGTTTTGTTATCTTTCCTTTAGAGTACTTCTTCGTCTTTGGGATGTATATATCCTGTGCCTTCCCAATCGCTTCCAGTAATTTCAGCCATTGCTGCTCTGCTATCATCTCTGCCAATGTTCCTTTCCAATCAATTCTGGCCAACTGCTCTCTCATGCCTGTGTAATTCCCTGTACTCCACTGCAATACTGATACATCTGACTTTAGCTTTTCTTTCTCAAATTTTAGGGTGAATTTGATAATATTATGATCACTTTCCCTTAAGGGTTCTTCTACCTTGAGCTCTCTAATCAATTCTGGGTCATTGCACAACACCCAATCCAGAATAAAAAACAAGCTCGTAAGCTCTCAAAAAATTCCTTCCTTGAATCCAGCACTAACCTGATTTTCACAAATCTACCTGCATATTCACATCCCCCATGACTATTGTAACATTGCCCTTTGGCATGCATTTTCTATCTCCCTTTGTAATTTGTAGGCAACATCCTTACGACTGTTTGTGGAGTCTGCATACAACCCCCATCAGGGTCTTTTTACCTGTGCAGTTCCTTAGCTCTATCCACAATGATTCAGCACCTTCCAACCCTGTGTCACTTCTTCCTAATGATTTGATTTCATTTCTCTACTAACCGTACAAGGTCACCCCCTCTGCCTTCCTGCCTATCCTTTCAATACAACGTGTAGACTTGGACATTAAGCTCACAGCTATAATCTTTAAGCCATGATTCCGTGACGCCTACAACATCATAACTGCCAATCTGCAACAATGCTGCAATTTCATCTTCTTTATTCCATATACTGCATGCATCTAGATACAACACCTTCACCCTTGTTCAATTTGTTGCATCATTCTCAACATTTTGATTCCTAACTTACTGAGGTCTTACCAACATCTACCTCCACAACCTCTCCACGAACTGTTCGGCACCCTGGTTCCCATCCCCCTGCAACTCTGGTTTAAACTCCACTTTGCAGCATTAACAAACCTTCCCACTCAGATATTAGTCCCCCTTCTGTACAGGTCCCACCTTCCCTGGAAGAGAGACCAATGATCCAAAAATCTTATGCCCTCCCTCCTACATCAACTCCTTAGCCATGTGTTAAACTGTATAATCTTCCTAGTTGTAATCTCAGTAGCAAGTTGCACGGGTCATAGTCCTGAGATCACAATCCTGGAGATCCTGCCCTTTAACTTAGCACCTAACTCCCTGAACTCCCTATACAGAACCTCATCACTTATCCTACCCACGTCATTGGTACCTACATAGACCGCGACTTCTGGCTGTTCACCCTCCACTTAAAGCTGAGGACTCGATCTGAGATATCCCTAACCCTGGCACCCGTGAGTCAGCATACCATCCGGGAATCTCATTCTCGCCAACAGAACCTCTTGTCTGTCCCCCTAACTAATGAATCCCCTATCACCACAGCGTACCTCTTCATCCCCCTTCCCTTCTGAGTCACAGACCCGACCACTGTGACTTTCCTCTGTTAGGTCATCCCCTCAGCAGTATCCAAAGTAATATACCTGTTTTTGAAGGGGATGGCCACAGGGGTACTCTGCACTGGTTCCTTAACCCTTTTCCCCTTCCTAACTGTCACCCAGTTTCCTGTGTCCTGCACCTTGGGTGTAACTACCTCTTTATATGTCCTATTTATCATCCAGTCAGCCTCCTAAATGATTTAGAGTTCATCCAGTTCCAGCTCCAACTCCTTAACGCTAGAAGCTGCAGCAGGACGCACTTCCCGCAGTTGTACTGGTCAGGGACACCGGAGATCTCCCTGCCTTCCCTCATCCCGCAAGAGGAGTAATAACTGTTCCTCAACCTGGTGGTGTAGGTCCTATGGCTGCTGTACCTCCTTCCTGATGGTAGCAATGAGAAGAGAGCATGGCCTGGCTTCTTTGAACTGTCAAAGAGGGTTTTGTGGGTGTAGTGTATTGTGGTCTGTCCATATGCCCTGTTATATCATTGGAGAGTTTCACTGCTCAGCTGTCTTGACCAACAAGTCTGGCCATACAATTCTGGTTCAGCTAGTGAAATGTAAAGCACTCCAGATGGTGCAAATAAAAACCAGGAAGAGCTGGAAACACTCAGCAGCTCAGGCAGGATCTGCAGTAGGAGAAACAGAGTTAATGTTTCACTTGGAAGAACAGTTTCTCTTTCCACAAATGCTGCCTGAGCTGCTGAGTGTTCCCAGCCCTTCCTGGTTCCATGTCACGTGAGTTCAGGGTTATTGGAGCTGTTAACGATGGACTCATTCAAATAAACCTCTGTTATAATTTTATACAGTTTCATCTTTTTTTTAATTGCACTGTTTAAAGCAAATTATATAGGCATCAAAGAAATGAATATTTTTCAATAGTCTAGCAGTTTGTTTCACATTTAAATATTCCCGAATGAATGCAAAAATGAATCTGATTGCTCCTGCCCAGAGAGTCTTAGTCACACACTCCAAAGATGAGTATTGGTGTTTCTTGTATTAAACTGCAATATCAGCATAAGTTATCAATTAGTAATTCATTGACGAAATTACGCCGATATTGGAGCTTGATATAAGAAACATTAAAATTAGTAATGAATGCTAAGCTTTCAATGATTTTCAGTGTAGACCTATAGCTAATATTGAAGAGACTAATACTGACACTGTCATAATTGGTACACTCAGAGACTTAGTAGTTTAATCTCCCAATTTACCTCGTCATGGCCTTTTCACTTTATTGGTTTACCTGCACGGCAGTTTTTCTGTAGCTGTTACACTATATTCTGCCTGAATCTCACACAAATAAAAGTTATTCACTGTATCTTGTTATACGTGAAAATAATAAACCAACACAATTTGCTTAATTAACTATTTTCACTCCAAAGAGATAAAATTTCAAAAAGACCTGAAATTAAACAGAAGAGCCTAAGGTCAGGCTTGAGATATGGGTAGACTAAGTGGGGGTAACTTCTTAAAGAGCTTTCAGTGAATTACTTTGTGAAAACATGTCTGACTCACCTATTTTATACGTGTCATAGACTGAGGGCACTGGGAGAACTTGGATTTACAGAATCTCTATCTTTCTAATTTAATATGCCAGCTTGCTATATTCAAACTTCATAATTCCACAAGTTCACCCAGAACAAAACACAAAGTTATTTGGAGAGTAAGAGTTTTCTTTTCAATTCCATGAAGTTTTATAATAAAAAAGAGTGTGGACTGTGTATTATGCATTAAAGTGACTGAATAGGTTGAGTATTATTCTTTTCACTTGTGTTTCTTTTAAGTTTTTACAGTGCCCTTGAGTTCGTATTGCACAATTCTTAATTTCCTTTGAAGTAAAGATTCAGGACTCAAATAGTTTTAGGACTGATTTCATGCTTCATGCTCAAAGAGACAAAAAGGTAGAATAATATGCCAAATATGGAGATGGAGCAAATGAAAAAAACATAAAACGGTTTACATATATTGGATTCTCACTGACTGAAGAACTGAGTGGATTCCTTGTCCATAATTTTCTTGCATTATTGAGATCACTAATCTTTCATATTTAATATTAACTCTGAAGCACTATAACATGTGCTTCAGTAGTAAAGAGGGGGTACTGGGGGTTTGACAATGCTGCTCAGAAGGCACACAGAGTTGGATATTGGAGCTGGCAGTCCACCCTATAGCTGGGATTTGCTTCTAGCAATCAATAATGCACATTTCTAATTCTGCTTGATTGCAATTCAAACACATTTGCATTTCTTTTTGCGATGCAAGGGCACAAATCCCCTGTAACAGGGAAGGATTAAAGTGAAGGAGCTTCAAAAGCAGCAGTCCAGCTTTTGTAATGCTAAGAATGATGAAGACTGCACCAGTCAATTACTTAAGATTACTTTGCTGCACTGAGGTTGAATTTGTCAGTACAGATATCCAATGTGATTTAGTGCCACCTGTTTTACAGAGATGGAGATGGGGAAGGAAATCAGCCATGGGGTGGGGGAGGAGGGAGGAAGTATGGGGGCTTCCAAATGAGAACCCCAACATTGGCAAGAACCAACAATGAGCTAGGTATTTTGAAGCAAACAAATTCTACTGCATTCGATACAACGATAGGAGAAATCACTCAGTGCCCAAAGAGGGAAACAATGAACCTTATTTCAGATGTATTGTGAGGGAGAGATGGCAGCTACATTTAGTGCCAGCTACTTCACAGAACCATCTCAGACACACAGTCTGAGTGATAAATGATTGACTGCATTTTCAGTTCATACAGCCAAGGGAGTTAATCCACAAGGGCTCAGAAAGCAAATGCAGTGGTATCGATATCATCCTGGACTTTGGAAAGCAATTTTGAAACTCCAACTTTGTTGTGATGCTAAAAAAATGATGTGTTCCCCAGAAACGGGGTGTCTTGTGAATGCATGACCGAAGTGCACTCCGGATCACTGTGAAATAACACAGCAATGTAAAAATCAAATGAACATAATTATGATAGACATGTGGCAATCCAGGTGGGACCCATGGTAATCCATTGCCACTTGATTGAAACAACCTCTCACTGCTTAGCTCCCTATCAAACCCACATGGGAACTTGTCATTTATATATAGTTATGTAGAAATATATCTGTAATGTTGAAGCTTTTTATGAGTTTGTAACTTTTGTAAAATATAATGTGACAAAATGGAATCTATGAAATCCCAAGGTACTTAGCTGGTTTGGATGGGAGGCTTACAAATCTGTGTGTGTTTTATGATAGGAAGCTGTGTGTGTTTTTTTTGTAATGACCACAAATGTCAGAACTGGATAAGGATGCTGATAATAGAGGAATGTTTTGGAATGGAGCAACCAAATTACTATTCTCTGAAAAAAGTATAAAAATGTTTTGTTTGAGACATAAGTTCGAAGCTAGTTTCCAGATATCTGTCTGGAAATAGAACTTCTACTGCAAGTAAAATAATAAATGCATTATTAATGTGATCCACTCTGAACTAGTTGTAGTTTGTTTCGGTATATTAGAAGACCAAGCTGAATGGTACAGGACAGTTATTAGCAAATAGTGATGAGGTAACTACAAAAATGCTAGAGGGTTCTGGCTTTGTAGATGCTACCTCACCCTCCTGTCCATAAGACTATAAGATATTGGAGCAGAATTAGGCCATTTGGTCCATTAAGTCTGCTCGCTCATTTCATCATGGCTAATCTAATTTTCATCTCAGCCCCAATTTCCTGCCTTCTCCCCATATCCCTTCATGGCCTGACCAATCAACAATCTATCAACCTCTGCTTTAAGGAAACATAAAGACTTGGCCTCCATAGCTGCCCGTGGCAAAGAATTTCACAGAACCTCAGCTCTCTGGCTAAAGAAATTCCTCCCAATCTTTGTTCTGAAAGAACACCCCTCTATTCTGAGGTTGTGTCCTCTGGTCTTAGACTGTCCCACCATAGGAAACATCCTCTCCACATTAACTCTATCAAGGCCTTTCACAATTTGATTGGTTTCATTGTAATCATCCCTCTTTCTTCTGAATTCTAATGAATACAAGCCCACAGCCATCAAACGTTCTTCATACGACAAGCCATTCAAACCTGAAAACATTTTTGTGAACCTTCTTTGTACCCTCTCTAGTTTCCGCACATCTTTCTAAGATAAGTGATCCAAAACTGCTCAAAATACTCACAGTGATGCCCCACCAGTGCTTTATAAAGTCTCAACATTACATCCTTGTTTTTATATTCTGGTCCTCTTGACATGAATGCTAACATTGCATCTGCCTTCCTCACCTCAGACTCAACCTGCAAATTAACCTTTAGGGAATCCTGCACAAGGACTCCCAAGTCCCTCTGCACCTCAGTTTTTGTATTTTCTCTCCATTTAGAAAATAATCAACCCTTTCATTTCTTCTACCAAAGTGCATGACCGTACATTTCCCAACACTGTATTCCATCTGCTATGTCTTTGCCCATTCTCCTAATATGTCTATGTCCTTCTGTCGGCTCCCTACCTCCTCCAGACTGCCTGCCTCTCCACCTATCTTCATATCATTTGCAAACTTTGCAACAAAGCTATCAATTCCATCAACCAAATCATTGACATATAACATAAAAAGAATTGATCCCAACACAGACCCCTGTGGAACACCACTAGTCATCCCTTTATTCCCACTCTTTTCCTCCTGCCAATTAGCCACTGCTTTATCCATGCTAGCATCTTTCCTGTAATACCATGGGCTCATAGCTTGTAAAGCAGCCTAATGTGTGGCACCTTGTCAAAGGGCTTCTGAAAATCCAAGTACACAAATCAACTGATTCTCCTTTGTTAATCCTGCTTATTAATTCTTCAAAGAATCCCAACAGATTTGTCAGGCAAGATTGTCCCTTGAGGAAACCATTCTGACTATGGTCTATTTTATCATGTGCCTCCAACTACCCTGAGACTGCATCCTTAATAATCAACTGCAACATCTTCCCATCCACTGAGGTCAGACTAGCTGGCCTATAGTTTCCTTTCTTCTGCCTCTCTCCCTTCTTGAAGAGTGGAGACACATTTGTAATTTTCCATTCTTCCAGATCCATTCCAGAATCTAGTGATTTTTGAAAGATCGTTACTCATACCCCAATGATCTCTTCAGCCACCTCTTTCAGAACCCTGTGATGTACACCATCTGGTCCAGGTGACTTATCTACCTTCAGACCTTTCAATTTCCCAAGAACTTGCTCTCTAGTTATGGTAACTTCACACACTTCATGCCCCCTGTCACCTGGAACTTCCACCATACTACTAGTGTCTTCCACAGTGAAGAAAGATGCAAAATACTTATTCAGTTCATCCACCATTTAATTGTCCCCCATTACTACCTTGCCAGCATCATTTTCCAGCAGTCTGATATCCACTCACACCTCTCTTTTGTCTTTTATGTATCTGAAGAAATGTTTTGCATCCTCATTAATATTATTGGCTAGCTTACTTTTGTGTTCCATCTTTATCTTCTTAATGACTTTTTTAGTTGCCTTTCATTGGTTTTTAAAAGCTTCCCAACCTTTAATTTCCCACTAATTTTTGCTCAATGATAAGCCATCCCTTTGATTTTTATGTTGGCTTGTTAGTCACAGTTGTGTCAGCCTTCCTTCAGAATACCTTCTTTACTCTAGAAATTCCCATTCCTGTAATTCAGCACCAACCTGATTTTCCCAATCTACCTGCAGATTGAATCCCCCATGACTATTGTAACTGCCCTTAAGGGAAGCATTTTCTATCTCCTGTTGTATTTGTAAGCCACATGATCCATGATCTGCTGCACCTCCTCTTCCATGTTAATAGAATGTACAGATGTGCCCAATGGGAATCTCATTGGAATGTCACAGAATTTCTTAATGCAGGCAAATTACTGGTCAAGGACACAGCAGGTGGAATATAGTGCGGAAAAATGTGAGATCATAATCTGCCTTGTAGAAATAATGAGTCTCAAACGATAAGAGATTGAGAGGGCTTGGAGTTAGGCAGTCATGCATGACCATGAATAGAAATCATTGAAAGTTAACATGCAGATATAGCAAGCAATTAGGAAGGCAAAAATACTTTAGTCTGTATTGGACGAGGACTTAAGTACATTTTGATTACTCAAGACCCTGGTAATACTACATTTGGAAAAACGTTTTGGTCACCTGACTTTGGAAGGATATACATGCATCAGAAAGAGAGCAGCAAGCATTTATATTTGATTCCTAGAATAGTAGTTTGGTTGTAAGAGGGGAGTTAACCAGAATGGTTCTATGTTTCTTGAGTTTAGATTAACAGGAGATGATCTACTTGGAACATTCAAAATTATTAGCAAACTTGCAAGTTAGGTCTGGAGTGCAAGATTCCACTGGTGGGACTGCCAAAAACCGGGATACAGCCCCAAAAAGGGAGTCAACATTCAGGAGAACATTTTCTGTCATGAAGATACTGAATTCAGAACATTCAGGAGAACATTTGTCATGAAGATAGTGAATTTTTGAAATATTCTATCCAAGAAGGATGTGGAGTATCAAGACACATATTGAGATATTAGGGGAATGGAGGAATATGGGGTTAGTCCTGATGTTGAAGTAAATAATTAACCAAGATTTTACTTAATTGTGGAACCGGCAGAAGAGCTAACTAGCCTACTCCTAATTTTATGTTCTTATGTTCCGCCAGGAAATGGGAATCAACCAGAAAAGTGAAAGTTAGGTTAAACATAGCTTACGAATACCTTCTCCTGTTCCTATTTCCTAAAGTGTAATGTTAAGGCTTTATAAAGCACGGAAGAGGCCTCATTTGGAGTATTGTGAGCAGTTTTGGGCCCTTTATCCAAGAAAGGATGTGCTGACATTCGAGAGGGTTCAAAGAAGGTTCACGAAAATGATTCTGGGATTGAAAGGCATATGATGGCTCTGGCCTGTACTCGCTAATATTCAGAATGATGAGGGGGGAATCTCATTGAAACCTTTCAACTGTTGAAAGACCTCGATAGAGTGGATGTGGAGAGGATATTTCTGATGGTGGGACAGTCTAAGACCAGAGGACACAGCCTCAGAATAGAGGAGTGTCCTTTTAGAACGGAGGTGAGGAGGAATTTCTTTAGTCAGAGAGTGGTGGATCTGTGAAATTCATTTCCACAGGTGGCTTTGGGGGCCATATTATTGGGTATATTTAAAGAAGAGTTTGATAGATTTTTGATAGTCAGGGCATGAAGGGCTATGGGAGAAGGCACAAGACTGTGGCTGAGAGGGAATTGGATCAGCCATAATGAAATGGTGGAGCAGACTCGATGGGCCAAATGGCCTAATTCTGCTCCTATATCTTATGGTCTTATAATACAATCTGAGCTAGCTCCAATAAGAGGAAGCTTCTGACTCCCACAGCGATTCTTATCACTGAACTCAATACTATCACAAATTGGTAAAACCCAGTTATTCTGTAATGAACCAGTCCTGCTCACACTGCATGTATTTAAGAAAAAGCGCAGTGCATGAAATGCAGAAAGCACAGTCCTGAATTTAAGTAATGATTCAGCTTTGCACATTTAGAGACCACAACATTTTCTATTCTACTTCACAGTTTTGGTCAATTGTATACAACAGAACTATTTGAATGTAAGTTGGTAAACCCCACAAACCTGTCCTGCAATGAGATTCTGCACTCCCATCTACCAGCAGTGACACTTCACCTCCTTGTTTGTGACTACCTGTTCCTTAGAAGTCTCTGCTTCCACCACATGTTTAGAGTAACACTGGGGTCACAGCTCCAGCAACCCAGGTTCAATCCTGACCTGCGGTGCTATCTGCATTCAGCTTGCATCTTCTCCCTGTGACTGTGTGGGTTGCCAGTTTTCTCCCATGTCTCGGTGCTCTACATTTCACGAGAACATAAGAAATAGGAGCAGGAGTCGACCATCTTGTCAGTTGAACCTGCTCCACCATTCACTAAGGTCATGGCTGATCTGGCCACGAAGTCATCTCCACCTCTCTGCCTTTTCCTCAAGACCCTTAACTCCCCATAGATTCAGAAGTTTATTTGTGTCTTAAATACCTTTGTACATTTACTAAGGGAGCTTTTACTGCTTCCCTGAACAGAGAGTTCTACAGTCCAAAATCATGTATGTCAGCAGGTTAATCACTAATTGTCTCTGTTGTGTAAATGAATGGCAGAATCTGATGGGAATGTGGGGAAATAAAGAGCAACTGGTACAGGTTTAATCAAAGTGGATGATTGATGGCTTATGGTTGCCACGGACTTTCTGTGTCAAAGAACATGGTTCTATGCACACAACTCCCTAGCTCTAAAGACACTCGACCCACTAGGAGAAGTCATTTTGCCTTGTCTTGGTCTTAAATAGGTGTCTTCTTAATTTCAACCACAGCGCTCTTGTGCTAGATTCTCTCACAAAAGGAAACATCCTCTCCTCCTCCACTGTAGCTCTGGGCAATAGGTTGTGACTTATAAATATTGGAAAATAGATTCCATACACTATCAGAGTGAAAATCTTGAATTAAAGATGTGTTTTCCATAAACCTGAAGTGTATGTGCAAATTATACTATAGCAAATTTAGAGCCATCATGGTATAATGTGAAGTTTGAGGGAAAAAAAGCAATTTATCTTGACCAAGAAGCGCTTTGGAGAACTGGACAAATTTATTCTACATATTTATTGAACTGAGATGATGGAAGTCAACAGAGAAAGTGTGTGGGGTAGAGTTAGTAGTGAACTCTCCTAGATTAAGTGCAGCTTCTGGGGTTTGAATAGCAATAGTCAGTACACAAAGGGCATACATAAATAAATTAACTGGACCATGTAAGGATTTACCTCCTTCCCTTTGCAAAAATGGGGACAGGCCTTCCGCCAAGATATACGAGCAAGCGGAATTAAATGGAAAATATTACCAAATAAGTGCCAAATATTCTTCAAGTATCTTGACAGAATCATTGCCAATATTAGGTTTGGACAGACAAGAAAGAGAGAGAGAGGCAGACAGAGCAGGTGGTGTTACAGCTTAGGACAAGGATCTTGAGAAAACATGTAACAGCGGACAGCAGGCTCATGAATGGGAAATAGTGTTGAACAGAAAGTCAGCTCTCACTGATGTCTGTGCCGGCTTGGACAGAGAAAAAGGGGACATGTAGGAAATAAAAGGAAGTACTTGCACAGGAAACAGAGGTGGAGAAAATAGAAAGAAACTGCCACTCCCAGAGCAGTGTGAGCAACGTAACACCAAAAAACAGTCAGCATAAACTACTCACCACATAATTAGGAGGAATTCTTGCTCCAAATCCCAAGGCAGAAAATTTCTTATCACTAGAGGTTAAAATGAATCACAAATCAATAGAAAATATATTGTTATAATATTAAAAACTATTGCAGCCAGATTCTCGTAAAAATTGAAAAGCTATTGTTTTGATATCAGGAAAACCTCTACAGCTATCACTATACTTACTTATCAGACTGCAGCAATTCTCATCCAAGTCATTTATATATCCAACTAAGAAAAAATATCCCAACACTGATCCCTGCACTGGTTGCTGACTTCCAGTCAGAAAAGCAATCCTCCGCCACTACCCTGTGCCTCCTATCACCATGCTAATTTTGGATCCAGTTTGCCCAAAACATCTTTGAACCCATGTGCTCTCACTTTCTAGACCAACCGACCCTAGCAGGAACTTGTCCATGTATACCTCGTTTACTGCCTTGTCTTTATCTATTGATAACCTCCTCAACAAACTCCGATTTGTGAGGCAATGTTTTGGATACACAAAATGCTACTTTCTTCCTCAAGCCAGTCCCTACATTTCCAAGTGATCATAAATCCACTCCCGAGGATTTTCTTTCTAATATTTTCCCTACTAATGTATGGCATCGTCCTTTGTGAATATAAGAAGCTCACAAAAAATATTGACTGTTGAAATGACTCATTTTTTAAAAATTATACTTGCATTGAGATGATCAATTGTTCCATTTAATATCAGAGACAGTATATAGTGTACAACCTGAAATTCTTATTCTTCACAGACATCCTTGAAGACAGAAGAGAATCCCAAAGAATGAATGACATAAAAAAATGTTAGAACTCCAAAGCTCCCTCTCCCCCTCTCACATACAAGCAGCAGCAAAGCACCAATCCTCTCCCACGTATTTCAGCTGGAAACATCAGCACCCACCACACACACCAAGCAAACAATAGCAAAGCCCCCATAGACACCACGATCTGCAGTCCAACAAAACCTCTTGTTCACCTGACTATTTGCAACGGGCTCTCTCTCTCTCTCTCACTAACAAGAGACAGAGAGGTGTCGCCCCCTTCCACAGCAAGAGGGGAGACTAACAAAACAGACAGCTTGCTGTTACCAAGTTACAGTCTCCGCATTGCTTTTATTTCGAGAATTGGCAGCAAATTCTCCCCTACTGTCGAGAGATGTAACTGCACCACTGGTGTTTAATGGCACTACACATTGATGTACCCAATGCAATGAAATGCCCCAGTCTCCAAAATTATGTGTACTCCAGGCCATGTTATGCATGGTTTGGTAGACAACTTTCAAAAGGTTGATGGGTTGTGAAGATGCCTATATCCAATTAAAGACTGATGGAAGTAACTCAAGATCTCAGAGTTATAAACTCTGTTTAGGTTGGTCATTACTGTGAGTATAACAGAACATAGCAGCCAATTTGCATCTCTGTGGCAAATCCAATGTTCAACTACTGAGACAACCATCTGTATTTGTATCAGAAAATAAAACTTTTGCAATTGGGTTAAAGGACTGCAGATTTGCTTCCCTCTTGCTTGGTTTTGCAATAGAATAGAAAAGTGATAGCAAACTTTTGTTCACATATATTACGTCTCATATCGGGCAATATCAATGTTATACTTTGATCCGGAAAGTCTATGATAATTGTTTTATAATCTACTGAAGATGTTAAAAAGCCATCTGCCTCTTAAGGAAAATTATTGTATGCTACATATGGGACCTTGCTTACATAAACATTCCTGTTTACTAGCTGTAGAACAAAATTCTGCCCTGCAGGAACAGCAGATGCAACAAACCAGGGATAAGTGGTAGACAGAATGGTAAACAAATTAGAAAATGTAGTCTTATTGTACAGTTTTAATTGTAGTTATACAAGATCTCTGCTGATAGGATGTATAGTAATATGTTGGGATTGTTAACAACCATTTTGTCCAGTATCTTTAGAAACCTAAAATAGGTTTCATGCATTGTGACTTCCTGTCTGTTATCTCCATCAACCTGGACACTAAACAATGCAAGTAACATGAAAATCCATATTTAAAACTCAAGATTACATACCACAAATATCCACTTTTCAGACGAGAGCTCACACACGTAAGCAAATGACACCAGCGTCAGCGCTGGACTGTATTAACACTTAATTAGCACTTAAGAGGCTTTCAGCTTTTCCACTGGAAATCACCAGGCATGATCAGAGGAGAATGATCAGGAGATCAGGGAGCAAAAAGACTGCAAATGCAAGGCATTCTTGGATTGGAAACGTTACTGTGCCTCAGGGGAAAATTGATACAGGCACCTGATGGTGTGATCCATCAGAAAACCTATGTAGGCCTTGACACCATCCCCACAGCAAACTATCCAGCCCAGTTTTACCCCCACCACGGAACTACAGGTGCTGAAAAGTCGGAACACAAACTCATATGCTACTGGCTTGAGGAGACAGAAGAACTTATAGGTAACTGCTTTGAGTTGCTGGTCTGTATTCAAAGACACAGCAGCCAGCAAGTCAGTGTTCAGGAATGTGTACCAAATCAGGTGATCCTGACCTTTATAAGAAATTGAGATATAACCTCCATAAAGCTATCAGGGATATCAAGAGGTAATATCAGTCCAAAATTAAATCCGAGGCCAGCTGTCAGTTGTGGCAGGGCTCACATGGTATAACAGGCTACAAAACGAAGGCTGTATTGCAAACAAAAGCACATCCCTTCCTGATGATCTTAACACATTCTGTGCAAGTTTTCAACAGAATGGGATCGGAATGTCACCACCCAGCTCACCAACCTCCAATTCACCTGAACCCACAGAAACCACTGCAGACATCAGATCAGTTTTCCAAAGAGTGAACCCACAGAAAGTATCTGGCCCAGATAGTGTCCTTAGCTATGTCTTTAGATTGCAGATCTGCTGGCAAGGGTATTTTCAGACATTTCTAATGTCTCCCTGCTTTTATTTGTGGATCTCACCCCACTTTAAGTAGACCACTATCACCCCGGTACCGAAGATAAACAAGCTCATTTGCTCCAATGACTATCACCTGGTGGCTCTGACATGAACTACGATGAAGTAATTTGAGAGGCTGGTCGCGGCATGCAATATCTGCAGCCTCCTAGACGAGCTACTGCCAAATCAGGTCTACAGCAGAACTGCCTCCCTGGCCCTACGCTTAGCTTTGGAGCATCTGGAGAGTAAAGACACTTATGTTAGTTTATTGACTCCAGCTTTGCCTTCATTACTGTAATTCCAAGCCAACTCCTAGACCTGTAATTCCAAGCAAGCTCCTAGACCTGGGACTTGACGCCTCCTTCTGCAACTGGATTCTTGACTTCCTGACCCACAGACAGCAATCATTAAGAATAGGCAGCAACATCTCTGCCAGGTTACCCTCAACGCTGGAGCATCCTCAATCCCCTACTCATGACTGCAAGGCCAGATTCTGCTCTACCTCCATTTTTCAATTCAAATTTGCAGATGATCCCATAATGGGTCGGAGTACAAGAAGGAGATGGAGAACCTAACAAAATGGTGTCATGGCAATAGCCTTTCCTCCAATGTCAGCAAAATGGAAGAGCAGGTCAGTGAATTCAAGAAGGAGGGGTGGTGTGTACGTGCTCCTGTTTACATCATTGGTGCTGAGGTCAAGCAGATTGAGAGCTTTAAAGTCCTTAGAGTGGACATCACCAATGGACTATCTTGGTTTCACCATATTGACATTAAAGCTAAGCAATCTCACCAGCATCTCTACCTCATCAGGAGGCTAAGGAAACTTGGCATGTCCCTTTTGACCCCCACCAATTTTATTGAAGTAACATAGAAAGCATCCTTTCCAGATGTGTCATGGCTTGCTCTGCCCAGGACTGCAAGAAACTGTACAGATGTGGACACAGCCCAGCTCATCACAAAGACCAGCTTCCATCACATAGACCATGGACTCTGTCTATACTTCTTACTGCCTCGGTGAAGTAGCCAGCACTCACCCTGGACATACTCTCTTCTCCCCCTCCCATCAGGCAGAGGTACGAAAGCCTGAAAGCACAAGGGCAGTTTCTATCCTGCTGTTATAGGACTATTGAACAGCTCCCTAGCATGATAAGATGGCCTCTTGAGCTTACAATCTAATCATTATGAGCTTGCACCTATTCTCCATCTGCACTGCGCTCTCTGTTATTCTGCATTCTGTAACGGTTTTACATCGCATTACCTCAGTGCACTGCAGTAGTGAATTGACCCGCATACACGGTATTCAAGTCATGTTTTGCATTGTACATCAGTACACGTGGCAATAATAAACCTGCTGACTAAAATGGCCGTATGTCAACTGAAAGACAATGAGGCCTTTGGAGCAGATGATAAGACATAGGAGCAGAATAAGGCCATTTGACCCATTGAATCTGCTCCATCATTCCTTCATAGCTGATTTATTACCCCTTTCAACCCATTCTCCCACCTTCTCCCTGTGACCTTTAACACCTTGCTCGGGGCAGCATGGCAGTTAGCTATAACAGCCCAGGGTGTTGAAATTCAGAGTTCAATCCCAGCATCCTGGCATAATGCGGTAAGTTGGATCAGCAAATTTGCTGATGATACAAAGAATGCAGGTGTAGTGGACAGTGAGGAAGGTTTTCGAAGTTTGCAGATTTGGACCAGCTGGAAAAACGGGCTGAAAAATGGCAGATGGAGTTTAATACAGACAAGTGTGAGGTATTGCACTTTGGAAGGACAAACCAAGGTAGAACATACAAGGTAAATGGTAGGGCACTGAGGAGTGCAGTAGAACTGAGGGATCTGGGAATACAGATACAAAATTCCCTAAAAGTGTCATCACAGGTAGATAGGGTCGTAAAGAGAGCTTTTGGTACATTGGCCTTTATAAATCAAAGTATTGAGTATAAGAGTTGGAACGTTATGGTGAGGTTGTATAAGGCATTGGTGAGGCCGAATTTGGAGTATTGTGTGCAGTTTTGGTCACCAAATTACAGGAAGGATATTAATAAGGTTTACAAGGATGTTGCCGGGACTTGAGAAACTGAGTTACAGAGAAAGGTTTAATAGGTTAGGACTTTATTCCCTGGAGCGTAGAAGAATGAGGGGAGATTTGATAGAGGTATATAAAATTATGATGGATATAGACAGAGTGAATGCAAGCAGGCTTTTTCCACTGAGGCAAGGGGAGAAAAAAATCAGAGGACATGGGTTAAGGGTGAAGGGGGAAAAGTTTAAAGGGAACATGGGGGGGGGCTTCTTCACACAGAGAGTGGTGGGAGTGTGGAATGAGCTGCCAGATGAAGTGGTAAATGCGGGCTCACTTTTAACATTTAAGAAATACTTGGACAGGTACATGGATGAGAGGTGTATGGAGGGATATGGTCCAGGTGCAGGTCAGTGGGACTAGGCATAAAAATGGTTCAGCACAGCCAAGAAGGGCCAAAAGGCCTGTTTCTGTGCTGTAATGTTCTATGGTTCTATGTTCTATCCTCTGTAAGGAGTCTCTATACATCCTCCATATTGAATATGCGGGTTTTCTCCGGGTCCTCTGGTTTTCTCCCACAGTCAAAAGATGTACTGGGCAAGATAACTGGTCACTGTGAGTTGTCCCGTGACTAGGTGAGGGTTAAATCGAGGTTGTTAGCGGTTGCCGAGCAATGCGGCTTGAGGGGCCTATTCCGTACGATATCTCTAAATAAATAAATAAATAAATCACCTGCCGACCTCCATTTGAAATGACTTGGCCTCCACAGCTGTCTGAGGCAATGAATTCCACAGACTCACACATCCTCTGGCTAAAGAAATTCCTCCTCTTCTCTGTCATAAAGAGACGTCCTTCTATTCCAATATTTTGCTCAAGTCTACGACTTTAATGGAAAGAACCTTAGATACAATTTCTCAACGTTATTCCTTACACTTGGGAAAAGGAAAACAAGCCAGTGGGCTTGACAGCTGCCACTGTGGTGAAAAATCCAACCGAGGAGACGAAGGCCAGACCCCACTGCTGTGTCAGAGGGTAAATCAGCACCATGGTTCTCCTCTAGGTCATGACCAAACCACTGGCTCCATCGTCACTGTGCGAATTCCTCCAACTGCATGCAATTTAGACACAATCTGCACTGCTGAATAACTCCAAGGGAAAGACAGGAAACATCTTCAACAACTGTACAGGGCAGTTACTGACCTCACAACCAATCACTGATACCAATTTAAAATGACTGTAAAATATCCTCAAATGTGATTGCTTACAAAATTCTGTCTCCATAATACATCAGATAGTTGACAGAATACAAACGGTGATCTTTAACTAGTGCATCCACCACAGACTCGCTGTTAGTGCCAACTTGTACGCAAGCAGGGCACACAACCATCCAAACATTTGTTTCAATGCCTCTTGCTGCAATACTAAATCTGTCTCCAGTACGTTTCACTGTGGAATGAAGCTAATCTGAAGGGCAAATGGGAAACTATTTAACCATCTCCACTCCAGAACCAAGGTCATTCTAACAACAATACTGAGCTTCAGTATGTAGGTGATACTCCCAGTGGCCACATATTTTAATTCCACATCCCATTCCCATTCTAACATGTCTATCCACGGCCTCCTCTACTGTAAAGATGAAGCCACACTCAGGTTGGAGGAACAACACCTTATATTCCGTCTGGGTAGCCTCCAACCTGATGGCATGAACATCGACTTCTCTAACTTCCGCTAATGCCCCACCTCCCCCTCGTACCCCATCTGTTACTTATTTTTATGCACACATTCTTTCTCTCACTCTCCTTTTTCTCCCTCTGTCCCTCTGAATATACCTCTTGCCCATCCTCTGGGTCCCCCCCCCTTGTCTTTCTTCCCGGACCTCCTGTCCCATGATCCTCTCGTATCCCCTTTTGCCTATCACCTGTCCAGCTCTTGGCTCTATCCCTCCCCCTTCTGTCTTCTCCTATCATTTTGGATCTCCCCCTCCCCCTCCAACTTTCAAATCCCTTACTCACTCTTCCTTCAGTTAGTCCTGACGAACGGTCTCGGCCTGAAACGTCGACTGCACCTCTTCCTACAGATGCTGCCTGGCCTGCTGCATTCACCAGCAACTTTGATGTGTGTTGCTTGAATTTCCAGCATCTGCAAAATTCCTGTTGTATGTAGGTGATGTTTGCTTTGCACTCAATATCTGCAAATTAAAATTTCTCTACCAGCCTAGCCCAGCTCTATCTCACTTCTCTGCAGAACATATTATCTGACATTTGTTACGAGAATACACATAAAATTAAGATGTTTGCTGGCCTGGGCTAGCATCAGTGGCATCAGCAGTTGGTCTGCCACCTGCCCTCAGGGGAAGGAGAGATAAGGAACAATGGAGCAGCGTCTGGAGATGTGTAATGAAGGAATGTGGGAGAGAGAGCTGTCTGGAGCGGCTCCCCTCTTTGAACCCTGAACTGTTTGAAGTGATGGACAGGCGATACCCCAGCAGGGGGATAAAAAGGGACAGGTTCGCTAAGACAGACACACACGCCACCCGAGGTAACGAGACCCTGGAAGCGGTGCGCCTCTCACGAGTGGGTGAGAAGTGCCAGACAACGACAAGGGTGGAAAGGTACGATCAGCGGGAACCCGGTGTGTGTCCGCCCTTGCCTGGGTGCCGGGTTCACTGCAGAGGATCGACCGCATCTGGAGGAGGGGTCACAGTCGGTGACCTCAGGTGACATCACCAAGGACCCGCCCAAAAGCTGTTTGTGAGCCATCTTGCTGGTCTGTGAGTGAAGCAGTGTTCTGAATGATGAGTTGTTCCTATTCTATCTCTCTCTTCCCCCACGTTGTCCACCGCCATGGCAACGATTACTGCGAACTGAACTACTAACTGGACTGAACTTTGAGTCATTTTGAAATTGGTCATTTACCCCTAGACAACGATAGAGCTTGATTGATGCTGTTATCTTAATTCTGTGCACATGTGCGTTTATCATCGCTGAACTGTTGCATTTATTATCCTTTCGATTAATGTTTTGCTTGTTTCTTTAATAAAACTTTCTTAGTTCTAGTACTCCAGACTCCAACTGAGTGATCCATTTCTGCTGGTTTGGCAACCCAGTTACGGGGTACGTAACACATTAAAGATCCAACACAGAAAACGTGGATTACTTTACATCTTTCAGTCTTTAACTGTCCAGGGAAAATAGTGTTGGAAAATCGAGATCCCAACGTAACACAAATTCATTGTCTTCCCAGCAGTAACATGTGACATCTTCAGCAGACATCTCTAAGTACTGGAGAAATACCACCAGTGCCATCTCCACAAAACCCTCCCAATCCATGTGCAAGAACCAATGTCAGTGTCATCTCTCTGGCCAATATCTCTGGCGTTGAGGCTCTGTTGAAGTCAGCCAGAGTCTTGGCAGGTTGCACTATTTGCATGCCTAACAGTAAACCTCCTAAACAGACTCCCTCCCCCAAAATTCATTATAACACAGTACCATGTGGGCAAAAGGGAAGCCTTAAGGATGCTCTCTTTGGCAGTATAGCAACCCTACCATATTGCTGACATTCCTGAAAGTCGAAGAAATAACTCCTGAAAGCTCTGAGTCCCTTCTCCAGGATTCCTACTGCCTCCTTCCAGCATCTCCCGCTCCATATTATGTAAAATCTGCAGATGCCATATTGGCTTCATCAGCCATTTCAGAACCCACACCACCCCTAAAGGAGGGCCTAAGGAATTACTTCAATCTCAGAAGACACCTGAATCCACAATCTTTTGATTCCGAGAAAAAGTCACCGATAATTAAATACTGCTGCCTAATCATAACATTAAGAAATCCAAAAAGTAGGTTGGCAATATTTTATTCAAACCTATGTTTTGGGGTTCTAATGTTTCTGTCATTCATTCTTTGTGTTTTTTCTGCTTCGTGGATGTCTGTGAGGAGTAATCATTTCAGGTTGTGTACTGTATGCATTTTCTGATATTAAATGGAACCAGTTGAACCATTTGGTTGAATTATAGGATTCATGGACTTACACTTTAGTTATTAGAGCAGCTATACTGGGGAATATGATCGGGTGCAAGGCATTGTCTGTATCACAGAAAGAAAACTGCTGACACTTTTTTAGCCTATTTGATCCAATAAAATGTCCCCTGGCTTCACCTGGGGTCAACCATGAGAAAGGTGGGACAGTTGGAAGTAAGATTTAAGGCAACAGTGAGATGGGTACAGACCTTGTCACCTTCCAGTAAGATACAGGAGGAATGTCACATGAAGAACTTGCAGAACTTGTGATGTGCGAAGCAACTACAGATTCAAGCTAGCCCCTTGATCTGGAGTAGAAGGCTGAGGTGGAACACCATCAACAACCCTAGTCACAATCAACTTCAGTTAACTTACTCACAAGCAAACCTTGTGTAGTCTTTACCTTCACCTTGCTGGTTACCTCCTTATTACCTCAGCCTTAGCAAAGGAAGACCACCATTTCATCATTCACCTAATTTGAGACATTTCTGCATGTACCAACCCCTTAAAACATCACAGTCACACAGACTCCCCCACTAGTATGCTGCCTACATCTGTCCCACTCCGCAAATCCATTCACAGATAAACTGCATTAAGAGGTGTTGGATTGAATCATTACCTTAGCTGAGCCTTACAGTATTTGTGAAAGAGACTCAGTAAGATCTTTGTAAAATCTTCAGAGTGGTTATGTCAGGTCAATTTCAATGATTTTTAAAATAAAATTCTCAAGTGGATTTTGAACTGAGTGTGTTGTATCAGTGGTCATGCATTAGTGCTGAGAATTGAGAATCTAATGGATGCCATTAGCTGTGTTTGAAAGTTAGAAGGATATTGCTGTTTAACATTCCCAGAAGTCCTGAGCTTAGAAGAGCACTGTTTGTTTACACTGTGATGTCACTCCATTTAAAATATGTGATCTCTGTTTTGAAAGCTGGCAATGGAGACTTGCAAGCAGGTGAGCAACCATGAACTGGTTTTTGTAAAGCCTTATTTCACAGGATCTACACTAGTATAATCTACAACTGTCAATTATAAAAGGATAAAATATTAAGCTAGCATAACTTCTCCAGAATTATAATTGGCCTGAATAAAATGTAAGTTATATCCACACCTATTAATCTTTAATTTCCATTGTTAAAAGTAGTAGGGGTTTTGCAGTTTCCTTTCCTCTGTTTAAAATTTATTTTCCAATCACTTCACAAGCCTGAGCTGGCCTATTACAAAGTTAAGACAAAGAAGATGAAAGAAAAGCAATGCAGGACTTTATGCTTAACATCAAGTTCAAGTGGAAACCTGGAATTAAAGAGACTAACGAGCACCATTACAACCAACTGGCTACTAGACTGTGAGGTTCTTTTCTGATGGGTGATTAACATTACCTGTCATAGTCTTGACAGATCTCGCCGACGGAGATAAGTGCTTTCAGATACTCGTTGGGCTGATAAGGATTGATGTAATGCAAAGAACAGCTGTTTCGTGGGTCTCCATTTGAAGCTGTGAAGTCAATGGCTACCTAAAATAGAAGGTGGTAATTCATAATTAACAGCACCAGGCTCTGGATGCTACATCTCTTTAGAAGCTCGTAGATGCACAATGTTCTAAATAAAGTGCGCGCCAGATAGGTCAGAATGAAAAGCATCATTTCAAATATATTGCAGCAGACTTGAAAGACACACTGAAACATACATCTACAAAAATTGTAGCCTGCAATTGAAAGAGCTTCAAGATTAATGAACGGAATGCACTTGTTTTTCTGTGTAATATGTTGTTCATCAGAGGGATGGACAATAGCTGGAGTTTTACATCAAACATCCAATGGCACTAGCAAAATACTTGCCAATCTTTGAATACTTCCAGCAAGCCACATGCACTAAATCATCACTGATTGGTGACGTCAAGCAGGAGAGAGTAGCAAATGCAGGACAAGTTTTGCTAGCACTTGGAGGCCGTGACAGTACCAGAGAGGATTACGTGGACCAAATGGGTACATTCCTACTGTGTATGTTCACTGATTCCATGGTGACATTAATGCAGGGTGGTTGGTTTGACAGATACACACAGGAAATGTGACTTTAGGAAAACACCAGGGGTTCTAATATGAAGCAGCTGTGTGATTGGTAATGTGTTGTGACAGGAACTGGATTATCATTCAGTGAAAATGCTTCAAGCAAGCTTTCTTGGCAGTTTGCTTGATGCCTCCCTGGTGCCTGGTGTTGACTCTGCCTGATCTTCCACTTCAAGGGTGTCAATATCAGCCTCCAGAAATTTGCTTCTGGTCCATTGCAGAAAATAAAAGTGTGGAATGGGGAAACAGGCACTGCAGCTCTTGTACTGTAATTGCCTGATGTTACCGGCAAAGCTATCCGTTCCCTCCCCACTCCCAGAGTTACTCAGTTAATTCTGACTATGATGTGCTATTACTATAGTGATATCATACACCAAGAGCCTCACACTTTCTTATTCATCTTTGTTATTTGTAAAGAAGCAAAGCAAAATATTCAAATGACTGAAGAGAAAACCGTGTTGGCAGATCTCAGCACTCTACTCATACAAATTGGAGGAAATAGTAACTTCAAGTATAATGACTTAAATATTTATGGTGTGAAATCCCTTTTTGTTGATATATTGTTTCATATTGTCTTTGAAAAAGAAGTTTATAATCCCAGATTTTTGGGAAAGTCTTCCATTTCGGTGGTTTGTGAAGGGATCCCAGCACAGATCCTTAAAGAAGGTGGATCAGCACTTCTGTAACCATTTATTGCCCATTCATGTGCTTGGAGACACAAGCTCTATCATGCCAAATTAGGCATCAGTGATTTAATACAAGTAGGCACTGTAAATTGACACGTTATACAGGGCTCCAGTGCAAACAAGCCCAAAACAGAACGGCTTTATGTTCCAATTACTCTACAATGGTGCACAAACCTTGAAACAATTCATCACTTTGATTCTCACACTGAGCTGAAATTCCCCCAGTGATCCCAGATTCCACACATCTCCAACAAACTATTATAAAAAGGAGCAGCACGATCTACCTATGGCAGTGACAGAGTATCCCGTGCCTCTTCGCTGGGCTGCCTGAGTAATACCTTTCCCTATATAGCTCTTACTTCTCATCATCGAGGAGACAGTTAACGCACAAGGGAATTCCCATTGAAAATCTAGTTTGTACTGCAAACTAGAGGAGGCTTTTCAAAATAGTTTCGGTAATATAATCTGCTCACATGAATCAACATTTCAGGATAAATGGTTCAGAGGAAAACAAAGGCTGAAAAAGATGCAATCAAAGCAATATTATAGCCAGAAAGTTATTTTTTCTAAATAATCATCAGCACTTTGCCGTTCAGGTATGACATCCACCTTCATCTGCAGATTCAGGTGAGATGGTTATATGTATAAGCACAGGTAAAATGGCAAGATCAGGCTTGGAGCCAACTAAAAGCAGAATGAGTAGGTTGAAGTTGCCATTTGGATGCTTGCAAGTTTACTGGCATGTGTTCATCCACCTGCCTCATGTCCAACAGAATTGGGACGCTAATACAACACGTAGAAGGGTTGCAGATCCAAGTCCCATTCTGAAGTTCACTTCGTCTATCAAGTACAAAACTGACAGCATTATGACGGTGGGTGGACATTCAGGACCCAATTATGCCAAACCAAAAAAAAATTGAATAACAAAAGTACTTCCAATTTCTATGATGTTGTAGGCTTCTCCTGTAGAAGTCCCAATCAAATTAGAGATTACTACTGTTATTTGTGTAACAGCACATGGCTAATTAATGCTCACTCACAAATGGAAATTTGTAACACCATTTATAAAATACATCAACTATTTATGCACTGCAACCACCTTGGGGAAAGAGGTCAAGGGGAATTTGTGAACGAACCACAGCAAGCCTACAAGCTAGACGTACAAGCTAAATGGAGCTTGAGAACATTCCACTGACCACATGACACAACAGGGTTTGCTCTGATAGCATGCATGCCAAATATCAAAAATAACTTACATGACTGGTGTCAAATGCATTAAAGTACCTTGAAGCAATTTTTGGAGACTTTTCCTAACCACAAGAAGGACAAATCCAATTTAGCCAATTACTCCTCCCTTCAGCAAAGTGGCGACTTTCAAACCGCACTTGTTCCCAAATAACCTGCTCACGTACATATCCAATGGTTATCCCAGATCTACCAGCTCCAAACCTCATTAGACATTGACCCCAACATAAGCAAATTAGCTGCCTCTTTGAAACCTGCCACCCCTCCCACTGTGAAGGGCAAAGACAACAGGTGTATGGACGTGTGCACTATTCCGACTTGGCACATGAATGTTATTCCTTATTTAACAGAATGTAGGAGTAGCTTCATCATAAGTTATCCAGGCAGTTTCAAATCATCATTTTTCTGACAGTTTTGGACGTCAAAATGCACATCCCTTGAGTACACTAAAATCAATTCCATAAGAGAAGTAACAGCAATGGTCCTTGAGATTACCTGAAATGCATGAAGTAGTACAATCGACATGAATGAAAATCCAGGAGGAAAGGAATACACTGACCGGAGCCACTCCCACCGTAATGGAGGATGGTAAAGGACTTTCTGCAGTTATGAGTTGGGTTCTAGCCTCACCTCAAAATGAATACGTTCAAATAGGATCAACAGTATGCTCCCATTTAATGGCTACTTCTTCATTTTATTCACTTATCCAGAATCATTATTTTTCTTCTGCACATGGTCATAACTTAAACAAAAGTAAAGTGCAACTTTTTTCCCCACAATTTTGTAACGTCAATACAAACCTTTGGTAAACTCATAACTGATGTTCACTTTCAATTCAAGTAAAATCAAGTGTCTATCTTTAAGGTCAGAGAAACATGAAAACTGAAAGCGGTTTTAAAAACATAATAACTATTGGCCTACCGTAAAGTGAATCTGGCATCCTCCCATTATGTAATCTAAAAAGGAATATACCCTGTGCAACTTTGACACAGAAAAAATGGGTTGTTAGTCCAAGAGAAGTAAATCAGTTCAATACACAAGATATAATGATTAGTAATCTCTTGTGAATAAGACCGCTCAACCTGTTCATGTGATTCATAATCATCAATTAAACCTATTTAATTTTGGATTAATGCAGTCCAAACTGATTATGTGTCTTTTTCTGGTTGATTATATTTTAATGATACCAGTTTGTCAGGGATGAATGTGTGGTAAAGAATTACTTGACATAAATGAGTAACAATTTGCTTAAAGGCTTGTAAAGGTTTGGATTAAGTGTAGTCCTAAGTGACTGACTTTCCTCATAATAAAACTCACTTGGACTTTTATCACAATTTTAACCTCAATACTTTTGAATGCCAGGTTGTCCAGCAAAAACTGCACCACGATAGGCAGTTTTAATTAAAACAATACTCCATTCTAAATCAAGTTTTCTTTCAAATTGGCTCCTCCTGATTTTCTGTTGACTGTTGGAGCCTGAGTGAAACTAAATATATTACTTAGGATGATCTCTTCAGCGAAAGCTCCTTGAATAATTTTAGAAGACTGCTCATAAAAAATGCATAACACTGATGATAGAAATCTTAGACTATTGAAATAATGTGATTCATAACTTTTTCACAGCCTATCACTCTTTAATTCAGTGGTTTATTTTCAATTAAGTAGCATCAGCATGTTAGAAATTCACACACCGCACAAATTGGACATGGAAAGGCTTTGGAGGGAATTATAGGTTTTTATTTCTTCTGACTTTCTATCAGGATATTGAGTTAAATTAGATGCAAGTAAATCAATGCTTCCTAATAAAGAGAGGAAACAGAAGCAGACTGAGATCAATTGGTTTTTTGATATTAAGGAAATCAGGAGGTAATAGGCTAATGCACGAAATTACCCCTGAGGTAAAAGCTCAGCTGTGATCCTATTGAATGACAGAATGGCCCATTCTTGTTGCTGTCCCTTACGTTCTTATGCTTCTATGAACAGTTTTGGAAGGAATAAACAAAATATATCTTATAAATAAATTTCCCCAAAGTTGGTGCTGCTACGTGTGCAGGTATTTCCGCTGAGAATTTCTTGGAGAAGAACAGGATAGACAAGAGTTCTACAATAATCTCATGTCTTCACGTTTCCAGGATGACCAGCTACTGAACTTTTTTGAACTTGTAGCCAATGTTGTTTCATAGAAAAAAAACATCAAGATCAGTCTTCACTTACATCTAGGCAATTCAAAGTTTACATCATTCTTATTCATCTTACCTTACAATCTTTCAGTATGACAGTTCCAGAATTTTTATAATGTCTCTTTTTTGCTTTATATTTTGGATTAACGCAGTCCCAGTGGATCTGATGAAAGGAGAGAAGGCCCCAACTGGATCACAAAATCATTATATAAGCCAATCTGACACTCACAACAGATCATTTGTAATTCTAAATGTGCTCCGAAATGTTGTCTGCTTTACCTTTGGGTTTAGAAATGTATGCTGACAAAATGGTTGCTATGCACACAAAGACAGGCAATGTGTTAGTTGAGGATGGAGGCATTTAAATATTCATCAAGTTAAATAACACAGCAGTGGGGAATACCACTAACAATTTAGATCATAACATGAAGCAACTTATGTAGTAGGTGGAACAAAAATCCAGCCACTGATTATAGAGCAGATAATGCAACACTGAACCCCATTACAGTCACTCACAAATTCAACATTTTATCTGTTAATTACCTTGTTCAGTCAATCTAGTGTGCAACAGGCTGTGTTTTCATAAATAAGGGCTGAGGTTTCATGTCCAAATAAACACAGGGCTAATAACACACATAAGACCAGCAGCTTCATAGAGGCCTACATACTGTTTCAACTTCAATAACCCCAAACCCTACATTAGCACATTGCTGCCTGCCTCTCCACTGAAACACCTTGGATCATGAGATATTTTTTATAACACGAAGTGACTTATGTAGTAGGTGGAACAAAAATCCAAATATCCAAAAATATTATTTACCTTGTTTTCTCCCATTGCCTTCCGCAGTTCCTCAAAAGTGGAGTAAAACTCTCCAATGAAATCATGTTTCCCACGGCTATCATAATCCCAGACCAAACACTGAAGAGACAAAATAAACTGAGCATCAAGTGACGTATTTTTGCTTCCTTACATCGGGAAAATGGAGGACAATATCAAAATTTGGTAATCATAATGAATTAAAAGTAAGGAACTCGGTTAATTCTGAAAAGGGCTGCAAATGTAAAGACAGATTAACGTATGTTGAAACCTAAATGCAAAAATACATATTCAAAGTAAAGGTTAACAATTAAGAGGTACTAGGTACTGTGTAGAAACTAGGCAGAATGACCAATTAATTAGTCAGAATTTAGGATGTCAGAACAGTCAAGAAGTTCCTGGAGGCAGCTGGTAAGCATTTAGTATCATCCCGCAATATACAGCCCTAGGGAACCAGGGATACAAAGCTGGCACAATCTGAGTGGATTGGTGGGATTTCACAGAGGGGTCCAGGGCTGTGATGTAGTAATGGAAGTAGTTGGTGGAGGGGGGGAGACAGGCTTAATCCCAAAGTCTCGAATCCCTGTGACTTTCTCATGGAGTTAAAGGAATGGTGATGGACCTCTCCTCTTGCAACCAACAAGTTTCAACTCAGTTTAAACTGGCACATGAGTCCTTCAATTATGTCGTCACTGCGCAATCTGCCTATTTAAAGTGGACCATAGATTTTGGACAGGTGACTTTAATACTTGCACTTTAAGAGTGCTGTCATCGCTATTTGGTAAAGATCTCAAACTGCTCCAAGCATTGTTAATGAAATGCTCTGATCAACCATACTCAGTTTAATAAAAACTGAAACAAACAAAACCAGGGAAGGAAGAAAATCTGGTCTTTTCTGCAGATGAGCATAAGTAAGTACTTTTTTTAATTATTATTGGTGTAGCTTACCTGCTATAGACAAAGTGTCAAAATGCTAAAAATTAATTTGATCATTAAAGCAAACAAACACTAAATGGATTTCAATGGTTATGTAAGTAGACTATTGAATTAAAGTGTCTACATTAATCCAGTAAGTACTAAAATGAGTTTGCATCTTGATGGAGCTAACTGGGATTTCCAGACCGAACTCCGTGGTGACTCCATTTTCTCAAAGTATAGATAAAGGCGGAGCAAGACGCAGAACATTGTGCAAGTCTTGCAAATCTACATAAATTAATTTCTTCTCAATAATCAGCATCTCATAGAGAATGTGAACATAAAAATTCAGCATGTTCATACAAACATAGTTGTTTCCACTGCTGACATGGTTGTGCACGTAACATTCACCTTTACACAATGAGGGGGCATCCATACCTGCTATTGGTTGCAGTGCCCATCTTTAAAGGCCCTTCATGAAATAAAAAGCTAATCTGCTGCTTAATTTTACATCTGGGAATTAAGTTAAATATTATAGGGTGTCTGTAAGAGAAAGAGTTTCCATGAAATTATACAAATTATCTTTACCCTTCTGTCTAGAGGCATGAGATTTTGGAATAGCACTGACAGGAATATTCTTTAGCAAACCATGCCTTTTGTTATACTGTACAACAAATACTCTTTCAACCATTTGTGTAACAGACAGTATTCTACAATCCCTACCTTTAGCTGTCTCTTTTCATCACAACTGCAAAGTGAACTCAGGGAAACTTTAAATGACTCCCACACAGGATTTAAATTGTTCTTGATAACCTGGATAAGCAGAGGGAGGGAAAAGAACCTCTCAATATCACACTGAGTTCTTGTCAACCGTGCCTCGAAAGAGAAAATCAAAGGTTTGCTTCAGTGGGGTTGATGATCTCAATAATGCCTTGCCAAACTTGACATAGAAAGTAGCTGAACATTATTTTACATGAACATGTAAACAGAAAGCTAGAAATAACAGAGAAGTTGAATCATTGCCTGGTCAATAGTCTGCTAAGCTATAGAATTAAATTACTCTATTAGTACTTTGCATGTTCCACAACCACAAAATAGACTATTAATAGAATTATGATTGTCAAATTTCTCTCATATTTAATGTCCAAAAGATTATTTTCCAATTTGTAAATGGTCACATGACTTCCTATAATTTTAATGATATCATATCAAATCTTTACGTACCCTATTGAACAGTTTATTATAAATAGATTAATAATGCCTCATGAGACATGTTAATTGCACATACTTCATGTAAAATATGCCTTTAGATTTCGAGAAATACAAATTATAGAATTACAGTAATCAATCATATACCCCATTCATAAGTTCATATCAGTTTTATGAAAGAGTTATTTAACTGTTTCCATTCTCTTTCCTCACAAATCTTCAATTCTTTCTAATTTAAGCGTAAATCTACTTCCACTTTCATACTTACTATTGAATCTGCTACCTCCACACTTCAGTCAGTGTATTTCAGATCACAGTAATCTGTTCAATAAAATAACTTTCTTCTCAACATGTTATTTCCATCTGCTGAGTTGGTGTTATTATTATGAACCTGTTTTCCATCGCTTTCTTTAAATCTTATGACAGCACTGTGCATCCCAAAGGAAACTCAAGAGATTACAGATGCTTAATGTGAAGATACAAACAACTGCTGGAGGAAAAAATCCTGCTGCAGGATCGCAAGTCAAAACATCGACTGCCCCTTTACCTGCACAGATGCTGCCTGAATTGTTAAGTTCTTCGAGAAGTTTTCTGCTATACATTCTAAATTGATTTTAAGAAATATTCCAGCATTTGTGTGAATGTGTTTCCTAATCTGGCACAAATGGCAAAGGAAATATGTATTCATGTCAATCCCTCAATCACTACCAGCCTCCCCTTCTTCCAGCACAGCCCACTCCAACTCCCTGCCCTAGAAGCATATCTCAAAAAACATTTGCTGCCTCTCTTGGCTTCCTCATGTTGGTCCGTAACCCTCATCTCTTTGGCCAAACGTTTTTTGTCAACTGATTAGCATAACACCAATTCTTCTTTATCAACGTTTCTAAGAAGCACCTTCATTCATTCTACATAAGTTTAGAAAGCTGTCTTGTTCTATTATTGATGGCTTTAATGAGGACTGCCATACATAACCAGCTCAAACAGAATATTTTTAAACTAACAATAGAATATGTTCATTAGTCTTAGTAGGCACTTGCTTCAAAAATAGCAATTGAAATTGTTATTCTGCAATGTACATCACAGTGCACTGTAGGATTTAAGTGACAAGCACACTAAAAATTCTTTGCTATAGTATTTTGCAGCCTTGTTAACATCAAAGTAAGCTAGACCTTGGACTGCAAAGCATTTATATAAGAACAAATTTTACTTCCCTGGATTTAATGTACAAAATGTAGTTCTGTTCCTTTAAAGATACTATTTGAAAATGCTGGAAATTTTCTTTTGTCTGGTTAAGTTCAAGATTTGAAAGGTGTTTGGATTTGAGATTGACATAAAAATATAAGATCATTATAAATGAAATCACATAGAACGAGACTAAATCTTTTTTCTTACGACATTCGGTATGAACAATAGAAACAGTAGCAGGGCCAGCCCATTCAACCCCTTGGAGTTGTGGGGAACTGCACCAGGTCCCACCAGATGCAAAACCAGCAGGATTTGCAAACAATTAGCAGACTGTCAGAGTTCTTCCATATATCGGTTTTGTACGGACCACAATTTATATGATAAAAGCAATATAAGCTCTTAAAAGCATATTTTTCCTAGTTTTAATGCAGTTACTATATTGCCTTCCCTTCTTTTTTGGAAACATTGCATGTTCTGATTAGTGATCCCAAATTGATCTACAACCTACGAACCAACGAACCAACTCAGCACTCATTTCTTTGTCACTAAGTTTATTCATATATTTAATATTTCACATTCCTTATTTACAGAATGTTTATAGCTCAGAAGGAGGCAAATTTGCCCATGGAGTATGTAACTGCTTAATGTTCGAACTATCTGGCTGGTCCCTACCCTCTACACAATGCCCTCCAGCTTCTTTTCTGTTACATAATCATCCAGCTCCCATTTGAATGCCTCCACTCCGATCTGTAGTAGTTTACCTTTAGGACCTAACTATTTGCTTTAAAAAATAATCTTCATGGCACTTCACAAAAATGAAAAAGTCTGCAGGATGTTGGAAATTCAAGCAACACACACATAGCCCTCTATTTTTCTAAGCTCCGTGTACCTATCCAGGAGTCTCTTAAAAGACCCTATTGTATCCACCTCCACCACCATCACCAGCGGCCCACTCCATGCACTCACCACTCTCTGCATAAAAAAACTTACCCCTGACATCTCCTCTGTACCTACTTCCAAGCACCCTAAAACTGTGCCCTTTCGTGCTAGCCATTTCAGCCCTGGGAAAAAGCCTCTAAATATCGTAACAATCTTTGACCCCAGCATCTGCAGATTATTTTGTGGTTTGGAAATATCGTGTTGCAAAAGGAAATCTTGAAATGCTTCCACTACTGCTTGGGCTTGAGAGTGAGGAAGGATCAGAACGTCTCAAGTCTTATTGAAAACCACCTGGAAGAACTACAGAACAAAATTGAATAGTAATTTTTCTTTCCTCTCAGCACAAGTGTATGACAGGGTTAGGGACCTTTTCTCTGAATCTTCTGCTCAGCCTGAGAGCTTGACTTTGAGAGGAGAGGAAGAACTTTGTGAGCTGCAGTCTGATCGTGCACTCAAGATGAGATTTACTGACCTGCCTCTGGACAAATTCTAGATTTCTGTGAAAGAAGAGCATCCTGCCATTCGTTGGAAAGCAATTAATAGTTTGCTGCAGTTTTCAACTTCTTACATGTGTGAGCAAGCTTCTTCTTGTTTAAGAAGCGTCAAGAGCAAGGATAGAAATTGTCTCATGTCAATTGAGGGTGAAATCCATGTGTGCTTATTATGTTTGCCTTATGAGTTTTTTTTAAAAAAAGAGGTTAATTTCAAGAAAGGTAAGCTAAGCTTAACCACCTGTTTTGTTCAAGAAAGATTGGCTAAAAATTCATTCTCTACTCAAAAGAGCATTGACAATTATTTTTGGATTATTATATCTACAACTGACTGATCCTGCTAAAGTACTGTGAGCTGTAGAATTAATAATTTTTATGCAGGGTTCCCTGAGACATGAAAGACTGCTGTAAGTACATTTTGGAAATTCCTCACATATTTTACATACCTCTGTCCTGTAGACAAGTTGCTCACTCTTATCATCATTAATCCTGTATAGCTCCAGAAAAGGATCTGATTTGCTGAAAAGATCCTGTAATGATATGAATGAAACACTTATTGCTTTTCTGTTGACCATATGGGTGCCATGGTAACATAGTGGTTAGGACAACGCTATCACAGTCCAGTGTGTTCCAGATTTCGGAGCTGGGGCTGTTCTGTAAGGAGCCTGTACATCCTCCCCACGGAATGTGTGGGTTTTCCCCGGGTGCTCTGGTTTCCTCCCACAGTCCAAAGTAGTACCGGGTAGGTTGATTGGTCATTGTAAATTGTCCCGTGATTAGGTTAAGATTAATCGGATTTGTCGGGAGTCGCCATGGTGATGTGGCTCAAGGGGCTGGAAGGGCCTACTCCATATTGTTAAATAAATAAATAAATTGTTAGCTTCAAGGCAATTTTGAAATGATTGATGTGACAAGTGAACCAACTTGAATTTACATAGGATGTAAAATTAATAAGATCAAAAATACCAGCTGATGGATCATAGGAAAATAGAAGTATATTTAGACATGTTACGCAATTAGAGAGAAATACTGCAAACAAAACTCAAGCCAATTAACTATGACCTAGTTATTTCATGTTTCAGAACATTTCAAACAATTATTCTTGGTTCCCAAATTCAACAAAAATCATGCAAACGAAGTCCCATTGTGGAAAGTTCTGCTGATTTGTAACCTTCTGCCTGCCTCCTTGCATTATTTTCATGTAATATCTAAGAGGGTGAAATTACTTGACAGCTCTCCCACTCTATCAACAAAACGTCAGCAGATATGGTGGCAGCAGAGTTGTCACTCACTGCCTGTTGTAGTTACAATGAGCAAATGGAAAGGTGTAATCAAGTTCATCTCCCTGAGTGCATCATCAGCGTAAAAGCAAAAACCAGACTATTAGTTAACTCATGCAAAAAAACTAAAAATATTGCAGGGAAATTTTGGAGAATGTAATTTTGTGGGTGGGAAGCTGATGCATTTAATCATCTTATTTTGGCAGTACAGATTATTCATGATTTTTACTGAAAACAACTTGGGGACAAAGCTTCTTTTAATTTTGGTCAAATTTAAAAGGATCTGTTTGTGGGACTGGAACCCCTTGGTCCATATTCTCAAATCAACAGATTAAAATTTTATTTGACTGTCATGAAGCATTAAAGATAAGTCTGTTTCTAAAGTGGAGAGAGTAGTTGGTGGAAAGCACTAATGCACATTTGGTTATTCAGAAACAACTCAACATTAAGGTTTAATTCTCATATACCTTGCGTAAATTTATTCAGATCTCATATGCTTAACTTCACAAAAAGAAAAATCCTTCAAAGTTAACATTTTATATTCAAGTATTTATGTAAACAAGATTGTATAATCAATAGAATTGAATCACAAAATTGTGAAGACTGTTTCATAAACTGCTGTAACTGTTTTTTTAACTGGATGAAGGGACTATATACATTGTAGCCAATTTTGTTGAATATGTAGGGGAAGGATGGGTTTAGCAAGTTGTGCAATGAGGTATAGATAGACTCAGTAATGAGCTTAAGTTGACAGATGGAAACAATGTGGAAAAATATGAGGTTATCCATTTGGGAAGGAAGAATAAGAAAGCAAATTATTATTTAAACAGAGTGTTCCACAAAATATTGTACAAAGGATTCTGAGGGTTCCATCCAGTATATAAAATATAAAAGATTAGCATACAGGTGAGCAAGCAATGAGGAAGATTAACTAAGTACTTCACTTCCTTGTAAGAGGAATGGAATATAAACATAGAGGGAATTTTGATGCATTTTTACAGCACAATTGTGGGACTCAGCCTTGATTTGGTTTTAAGGAAGTAAGTACTGTATAGACATGGTGCACAGGGGTTCTGTAGGTTAATTCACAGGATAATAAGTTTGAAGTATGAAGAAAGAATGAGCAGGCTGGGCTTAAACTCACTGGAGTGCAGAAGAATGAGGTGATTTATTGAAAAATGTAAGATTCCCAGGGGATTGACAGTTAGATATTGCAATTACACTTCCATTAATACGGTGCCTAGGACTATGAGGGAATCGTTTCAGAATATGGAGTTGCTATTTTCAGGCAGAGATGTAGAGGCTTACTGCCAGAGGCCTGTGAATCTTTAGAATTCTCTGATCCAGACTGAGTCATTGGATGTAGTGTGATGGAGAATGACAAACAATTAAACTATGGAGGAGTTGGGGAGAGAGCGGACACCAAGATTGGATCACCCACTTATGTTCTTATTTTTAAAATGTTTTATGTTCAATTTACTGCCTTAAATCCACATACCTTATCATCCAACTTCTTAGCACAGAAGGCTAATTCCACATAACCATTGTTTCCATTTATTTCCTCCGCAATAACCTGTGAGCATAAACAGGAAAAGACAATGCATGATTGTTACATTAGAATTAGGCAAATCTCACAGTTTACACAATGGATTGAAAAACTGGAGAATGGTGAAAGTCCAATTGTTCATAAAGAGAACCAGTCACCAAAATGATAATTGTATATGAGAATTAAAGGCATACTTCAAAGCAATTGCCGTCACCTGACTGATTCTGTGGAAGAGGATATTATGGAGATATCAGTGTTGGCCACTATTATAGCTCAAACCATATAGTAACTTGTGGATACGGTTGTTTAGCTTGAAAATCAGCAGGATGAAGTTTGCATTGCTTTGTACAAGAAGTAGTACAATATAGTATCTCTCTCTCTCTGAGATTCAACATCCAGACAGGTTCTCACATGAATATGACGCATTTAGATGACAAGTGCTCATGGAATTCCCTAGAACCATGTATGTCTTGTCCCTTTTTGTAGAATTTTCATGACTCATAAGTTTTAATCTTGGCCTTAAAAGAGCATTCAGCCCGTTGTGCCTGTTCGGTCATTCATTAAGTTCCTGCCTGATCTTTTAGTTCAGCGCCACTTCCTTCTGCAGTGCTCACAATTCTGCCGTTCCATAACTATCTAAAAATCTACCGGACTCTGCCTTGATAAAACACAGTGACTTCCTCAAAGGCCTTCTTGAGTAGAGAACTGCAACGATGCACAACGGTCTGGAAGAAGCTTATTCCCAGCTCAGTCACAAACCTTTGAGGCCAAATTACCACATTGCTCTAAAAGCTAATCAATGCAAGGATGGTGTACAGATTTTAATTATCACTGTAAAGTTTAAAGAATGTTTCTCTTCACTTTTTCTTTTTTTCCCTTTATCTCTCTCTCAAGTCATTTCACCTACTTTATATAATATTATGTTACCTGCCATTAAAATGGACTATTCCAACCACCATCTAGTTCACATACGACAATATGAATTTTATCTTTAAAGAATGGATGCATTGTACTTGGTGAACTGTTAGATATCAGGAATGAAAGCAGTTAGCCATGGTGTTCCTTCGTAACCTGGTACAGTTATCCTTTCAATGAATGGGTCACCTCTGCTTGGAAGTATGATCTGCAAAGTTTCAATCTCATGCTGTGTCACTTTCCATTCTGTCAGAATCACTCATTTCAAGTACAACATCATATCATCCTGACAAATAGACTCCTCAATCTCATGCTCCAAGAAACCACATTAATTTCCTCAACTTTTGTGTCCTTGATAAGGGATCTGAAACTTTTCCAGATGAAAGATTACAGTAAGTAGTTTCTTCTCAATTTGTGCATAATGCCTCTCTCCTTTCAGCAGATTTACTTTTATTTGCTATTTTGTAATTCTCCCAGAAAGAACCACAACATCAGTTCTTTCTCATCATTAATATGCTGAAGTACCACAACATAGACAACCAGCTAGATTTTGACAGCAACTCTTAATGCTGTCCAAAAGCAAACTGTCACACTGGCTGTCTCCCTAACTCGTTCACCTTCTTGTTCATGACATCCAGCCGACAGCATTTCACTCCCACCTCCATGCATCACATTCTGCATAACCTGCAGAACACGTTCATCTGGGTGACCAGCATGCAAACACCTGTTGGCCTCAGCGTTTTCCTTTACCGTCTTGATTGCTGTTGGATCTGGCTTTAGGTTATCACTGGTGACCATGTGAAGATTTCTTTCATTTAGAACTTCAGTCATTGTTTGCTCATCTTCACCTGTCTCTTTCGACTTCTGATTATTTAGGGCTCTAGACTCTGGTTCAAGATCTAATTCAACAATTTCTGCATCCTCAAAGAACGGTACGTTAAATCAGATTAATTATTAACATTGAGTACTTCCCACCAAGACAGCACACACCTGTCTGAAATTCCACTAGAAACTGGTAATACTTGATTATATTTTTTCCACTTATATCGACTGAACAATATACTGAAGCCCCTGACCCCAAGCTATACATGCAAAAACCTATACTCTAAGTGCTCACTGAAATATTTTACCATACTTAAACCTTGCTGTGTATTTAATATTTCAGCAATATTTGAGTAATATCGTAAATATATTGTTTTATTAAGCACTCTGTTGTTTACATAATTCATTACAGGTCATATGTAAAAGTGCATGAAAGACATACGTCATGACATCACCGCATCATGTGTGCGTGACCCACTTAAAGTAAAAACATTTTCCCCATGTTTTTCTTTAGATTAGTTTCTGGAGTTACAAAACATAGCGATCTGACAAAACATCTTCCATTGCCTTCAAAGGATAGGGGCTCCTCTTCTGAGAACCTCAGAGTGAATGCTACTTTGACAGCTTTCATCAACACTCAATGGCCAACATCCCCAACCCCCAACTTTCTCCTCTCTGCAACTTAAAACATGCTCAATTTCTCACTTTGAATGAATTCCTGATCTGAAATGTCAACTGTTTCCCTCCCCACAGATGCTGCTTGACGTGTTGAGTGCTTCTAGAGATATAGAACATTGTAGCACAGAAACAGGCCCTGTGACTGATGTAGTCACTGCCGAATTGTTATTCTGAGTATTTTTTTAACTATTTTTGTTTTGGATTTCCAGCTTCTGCCTTTTTTTTCAAAAAAACCCTCTATTTACTAGCAAAGGCACTTTGCTCATGCAGCTACTTCCAACCGTCTTCAACATTGTTTTCTTTCCAACTGCCTCAATACGAGAAGCCATTCATCACATGAAAGAATCGTTAAAGAGATGAAAGCATTAAAGAAAAATATATGCTGTATATTTGCTGATCGATATTATACATCATTCTACCTCAGTTATAACCTGCCTTTAGGGAAACAAGCCCAACATCTCCTGCAAAATCAAATAACTTGGATTCCCACCCTTCACTGAAACTCAGGAATTAGACAAGCCCTTCCCACTCCCATATACGCAGGAGAGCCTGCAGGTTTTTGATGTGGTAATGCTCCTTCACTGATTGGAAATCAATACTCATGATCAGAGTGACTGCCAGACTGAGAGCCAGCACTGTGGGGGGAAATATCAAGACTTTGGGACTGTATTCTTTAGAAAATAGAAAATTACGAGGAGATTTGATAGAGATATACAAATTTATGAAGGATATAGATAGGGTAAATGCAAGCAGAGTTTTTCCACTGAGGTTGGGTGAGACTACAACTAGAGGTCACGGGTTAAGGGTGAAAGGTGAGAAGTTTAAGGGGAACATGAGGGGAGACTTCTTCACTCAGAGTGTCGTGAGAGTGTGGAATGAACTGCCAGCACATGTGGTGCCTGTGAGCTCAATTTCAACGTGAAAGAGAAGTTTGGAATAGGTTTATGGATGGTGGGGGTATGGAGGGCTACGGTCCCAGTGCAGGTCGATGGGAGTAGGCAGTTTAAATGGTTTCAGCACGGACTAGATGGGGTAAAGGGCCTGTTTCTGTGCTGTACTTCTCTATGACTATGATTCCTAGCTTTCCCACTAGAACCTCCACCTCGCTACGAACAACTCCACATTAAAGCCTGGCTCAGGAAGAATTCCCCAGTTGAATTAGTTAGTGAGATAGAGATATACGTGACCTTTAACACAAATCTCTCCAGAGGACCAAATACAGCCATTTCCAGCGTTAAAAGCCCTAGAAAGTCAATATAATCAACAGCCAAAGCCATTTCTAATAGGGCTTACAAACACTCCTATTCATTGACATTGTATGAGGATCAATTCCAAATAAGGTTCTTGCAATACTTTATGAAAGTCAAATATCAAATAAAAATCATTTTAAGGGTTTTCTACTTGTACATATATTCATATATATCAAGGGGAAACGAGTATAGTGTAAGAAAGCTATGCCATACTAAGTGTTCAAAGTTTGCAATCACCTAGAAGATCTCAGTAGATTCTTGGTGCCTTTTATGGTTTTTGCCTTCTTTCCCTGTCTGTAAGATGTGGTTTCAATCCCTTTACCTTTCAATTGCCATGTCACCCATTCGGTATGGATCTGCCTCTGCTACTCTGCTTTGTCCATCTACTTTCATGTCAATTTTTCTATTTGCTCAATGTGAATCTAGTCATCTTCCAGGCCTCATCAATTCCAGTGCTTAGCAAAACAGCAAACGTTCAGCATATCAGCTGTGAAATTTCCACCAAAAGAAATTCGATTTGGGGCACCGTCGAGATCAGCTCTGAAAGTTCCCAAGCCCATTGACCTGCAAGTTCAGAGTAAAATAGGCAACGATTTTCAATTTTATTGATGTACGACCCCAGAAGACAATTGACATCATTGGATTTGTCCATCACAGGTAAAGCCCTCCCCACCATTAATCACATCTACATGGCACGCTGTCGCAGGAAAGCAGCATCCATCATCAGGGACCCCACCATCCAGGTCATGCTCTCTTCTCATTGCTGCCGTCAGGAAGAAGCCCAAGTGCTCACACCACCAGGTCTAGGAACAGCTATTACTCCTCAATCATCGGGGATAACTTCACTCTAATGTTCCCACAACCTACAGACTCACTTACAAGGACTCTTCATCTCATGTTCTCCATATTTATTGTTCATTTATTTATTTGTTTGTTTGTTTAGTTATTTATTTTTATTTCTTTTTTTTCCTATTTGCACAGTTTGTTGTCTTTTGTTCACTGGTTGAACACCCAATTGGTGCATTCACTCATTGATTCTATAAATGTGATTATTCTCCAGACTCATAGAGTATGCCCACAAGAAAATGAATTTCAGGTGACACATATGTACTTTGATAATAAATTTATTTTGAATTTTAAACATTAGAACCAAGTACAATTAGGAAGCATTTCCTCATGAAAATTCATATTGGAAATTCGTTAATTAATTTCTCCAAAACATTGAGCAAAATCAAAAACAGTCCTTTCCAAACCCTAGGCCCATAATTCAAGTCAGACAACAATTGGTTGCATAGCAAAGGAAATGGGATGACCTTGCTTAGAGTTTATATCAGGTGGAAGCAGTAAATGTCAATGGGATTAGTCACCCGTTCTGGTACAGCCAGAAATGAACCATCCTACGCTGGGCTCACTTGGGGCTGTGGGTGAATTCAGTGATTGCAAAGGTATGTTTAGAAAACCACTTGGTAGGCTGCACTTGGAGCCTGTGTGCAGTTTTGGTCAGCCCATTTCTGGAAGGATGGGGAGGCCTCACCAGGAAGCTGCCTGGATAAGAGAGTATGAGCTATAAGGAGAGGTTGTATAAACATGGCGACACACACGAGATGCTGGAGTAGCTCAGCAGGGCAGGCAGCAGCTATGGAAAAGAGTATAGTCAACGATTCAGGCCGAGACCCTTCAGTTTGACGTCAACTGTTCCCCTTTCCATAGATGCTGCCCGGCCTGCTGAGTTCCTCCAGCATTTTGTGTGTGTTGCTGGGATTTCCAGCATCTGCAGATTTTCTCTTGTTTGCATAAACATGGATTGTTTTTTTCCTGGAGCAGCAGAGGCTGAGAGGAGTCTTGATAGAAAATTTATAGAATTGTGAGGCGTACACAGGGTGGACAGCCAGAATTCTTTTACCAGTCAAGCACTAGCAGGCATAGCTTTAAGGTGAGAGGGGGTAAAGTTCAAAGGAAATGTGCAGGGCAAGTATTTTTACACAGAGGGCAATAGTGATGTTCAAGTTGTATTTTAGACAGGTACATGAATCGAGAGATATTGATCATGTACAGGCAAAAGAGGTTAGTTTAATTTGCCATCACACGCTGCCGAGGCATCATGAGCTGCAAGGCCTACTCTAGTCCTGTGCTGTGATCTAATCGTGGACAAGGGCTTGAGACTAGTGAAACAGTGCAGTTGTTGATTTAAACCAAATCCTATCCAGAACAGGCGGATGCACTGGATGAATAGTGCATTCTGATGATCACAACGAGGATCTCAGACATCACGATAGGCTTTCATTCTGACTTTGAAATTATAGATTAACCATCTGTTTTAGTGTCAGAAATATCTATTGGGGGAGAAGAAATACGGCGACAATTTATCCTGTTTATCCAGTCTAATTTTGCCTCATTTAGGTTCCTCCATATATCTAAAAGTACTGAGAACCTTTCCTTTAATCCTGCTTTCATTTCAGCAGGGTGTAACAACATGTAGTGACAGTAAATAAGAACACTGAGCAGAAATCTGGATAATCACATGGCAGCAGCTTATGTTTTTCTGTTGAGAAAAGTACATGGAAACCCTGAGTGCAATAAAGCAAATTAAAAATAACAATACTACCCATGATGAGACCCCTTAATTACAGCCACTTTAATTAACTTGTCTGGTCTAACATTTGAGACAGAAGTGGACAATAATAAATGTCATCTACAAACAACTAGCTAATCTAGTTTACGACTCATTAGGGGTACAAAACTGTGAGGCACAATTTGCTTGATTTTGTGCATGGAGTAGTTGGCATCCACTTTGTTTTGATTTTGAGTAGCACCATCAAGAGTAAGTTGGGCAGGCAGGGGGATAGGAGAGGGCTGAAGAAGCATTAAAAAAAAAGGACTTCTCAGCACTCTCAAGCCAATGCCTGCTTTGATGCAATTTCAGCACAAAAATTAATATTATTCCTTGTGATTTGTTCAGCTTTGCAGATTATTCTCTGAGAATTTTGGAAATATTACTTCAGTGAAGGATACTACTTGGCCCATCAAGACTATGTTGGTCTGAGTAAAGCATTCCTATTGGTCCCATTCCCTGCTCTTTCACGGAACAGACTCAACGGGCCAAATGGACTAATTCTGCTTCCTTGTCTTATGGTCTTTCCCAATGTCGTGCAAATTGTACTCCCTCAAACACTTTTCCAATCCCTTTTAAAAGTTGTTTGTGTCTGTTTACATCAGTTTTTTAGGCAGTAATTTTCTACCACAGTTTTCTAAGCATATACCATGTCTCCTAAAAGTTAGTTTAAGTTCAAAGTAAATTTATTATCAAAGTACCTACTGCATACATCACCCTATACAACCCCGAGATTCAATTTCTTGCGGGCATACTCAGTAAATCCAAGAAACATTTTTAAAAAATTGAAAGACCACAAACAACAGGACAGACAAACAATCAGTGCGCAAAAGACAATAGACTATGTAAATATAAAAGAAAAAAACAGAAATAATGATAAAAATAAATAAATACCGAGAACATGAGAGGAAGAATCCATGAAAGTGAGTACATAGGTTGTGGGAACGTTCAGTGCTGGGGTAAGTGAAGTTATCCCCACTGGTTCAAGAGCCTGATGGTTGAGGGGAAATATAGTTTATTGCATATATACTATATTACTATATGGAGTGGCTGAAAATTTTCAATGTTGCTGTATTCTATCAGATCCTTAATAAATCTAAATATCCTTGGATAATGCAAAGGCTACCCAGAAAGCAGTCATTACTTTGTCTCATAATACAGTACATATGTAGTCTGTTTGATTACAGAAGTAATCCAATAAGACTTGTTCATTGTTGTCTTTGTATAAATAATTTTAGTCTCGATCCTATCCTTCCCAACTATTCTGCAAGCACATTATTCCTCAAATATAGAGATCAACCCATACATAGATTATACTGTGGCTCCAAAGCAATTTCATTCTTTTAATCAGCTCTGAAATTTATTTAAATTATTAAATAAACATATACAGTACTGTGCAAAAGTCTTAGGGGTGTGTGTGTGTGTGTGTGTGCGTGTATATATATATATATGGGGTCTAAGACGTTTGCACAGTATTGTATTAGTCAATGTAGAGTGGAGAGCGAGTTTGTAGAAGCAAGGGATGTTGGGAAATGGCAAGGGTGGGGCACCATGGGAGGGGCTTGGGACAGGTGGCAGAGAAGGAGCGCCAGGACAGGGGGTGGTGTGGGTGCAGACACACCCAGCCCTAACACACCAGGCAAGTTACTGGAATTGCTAAAGAAATGCCAAAATATAAAACATACTAAATTTCTATTAATTAATTTTAAAAATAAATATTCAATGAAAATAAAATAAACTGAAAAATGAGCTCAGCTTTTTAATGGAGGTTGTTGATCCCATTGGGATGAATTGGGCAGAGTGAGACATTTCAATTATGAAGGGTCAAGTACAAAGTGTATCCAGTCTGTCAGCACTTAAAACTACTGAATGCCCATGGACCCAGTCGTGACACAGGGATACACAGAGGTCTGGTCCCCAGCACGTTACAGTGCACAGGCGTGGAAGTACAGACCATTTTGACCATCATGGAATCATCTCCCTCTGCACATACATGGCTCCTCCATACAGAGAGCTGAGTGCACCAAGTTCTTGGGAGCTCACATCTTGAACGACCTCACCTGGTCCCTCAATATCACCTCCCTGAACAAGAAGGCACAGCACCACTTCCACTTCCTGAGGAGGTTGAGGCAAGCGAGGCTCCCCCCCAACCCCCCACAACCCTCCATCTTAACAGAATTTTACAGGAGCACCATTGAGAGCGTCCTGACAAGCTGCTGGGTTGGGAGCTACAGAGCACTGGACCGGAAGTCCTCACAAAAGACTGAGAGAACAGCTGAGAGGATCATAGAGGTCTCCCTACCAAACAATGGGGACATTTATCAGAAGCGCTGAGTACACAGGGACCTTAGTATTCCACCCATCCATCTAGCATCCTCTTGGACATTCAACCATCAGGCAGGAGACTCTGATTTATAAAAACAAGAATGGTCAGGATGGGAAACAGTTTCTTCCCTCAGCCATTAGGGTTCTGAACTCCCTGTCGCATCGTATTCGAAGTGTCAGCAGATAACTTGTACTGTACCCTACAATATTTAACTTATGCCCTTTACTTTGTTTATCTATGCTTAACTCATTTGTAGATTTAATTCTTACTTTCCAAAGTTATTGTGTGTTATGTGTACTACTGTGCTTTACACTCTGGTCCAAAGAAATACTGTTTCATTTGGTGGTATACATGTATATAGTCAAAATGACAATAAACTTGACTTAACTTGATAGGCACTAAGCAGTGGGCCCTCCATTCTCCATGGAAGTGTCAATGTGCTCTACATATGTACATTCTGACCCACTTTCCTCAAATTTCTTCCTGTACCCCAAACTAAAATTGTTAACTCTTGGCCTTAGCTCCTTGAAAACAACACACTAGCATCCTTCACCCCAGATCCTTTGCCTCCAGATACATCAGTTCGGTTCTTGAACCAGTTTCTTATCCTCCATTACCTTCACTCCATGTCCCCTGTGAGAAACAACTTCCAATTTCCCATTCCATTCCAGCCACTCAACCTCAGAAAAGCTGTGTAAGGCTTCAGAATGGCTCATTCAATCTGTGAACAAGATTCATTCCACCGCAGCAATGAGGACATTCTAAACAACATTTAAACTTAAAACGTCAGATGGTGAGAACAGAGTTAATAATAATTAGTTGTTAATGCTATGGTAATTCATCCTTATTAAACCGGCCACATGGAAAGCACATTTATCATTAAAATTTTCATTTTGCAATGCTCATTAAAAAGATCTTTGTTTTAATAAATCTGTGTAAGATAATAAGAGACGTGGGGTGTAAATTATCTTAATATTGCAGTTCATTTATCCAGATTAACATTTTCTCAGAATGAGACCCTGAATGCTAACAGATATGATCCATCAAAGAGCCATCTTTTGCCTGATCCCGTTCTACCCAAAAATTATTCCCTAATTTGCATCCTATTCTTATTTCACTCTCAAAATCTTACTGCTTCTTTACCTCACCTTTATATGAGTTCTGAATTACGATGTTTTTCATCTTCATTTGATGAAGCTTAATTATCTCTATATTTAACTTGCTTCTCAAACTATTCTCCATTCCCTGTCTCTCTGTAAATAAAACAATTTCCATTTCAAATCCACTTTCTTTATTTTAATGTTACACTTGATTCACTTAAACTCAATAGAAAACCACAGCACTAAGGGAGTCGGATGTGGAGCTGATTTGCCCTGCTTTGAACTAGGAATAAGGCTCCAGCAGAAAGGATGAATAACAGGTTTGGAAGAATCGCCTTACATTGTGTTAAAACACAGAGGGAGAAGTACTTGGTGTTTACCAAGTGTATCCATAGCAATGTAATATTCTCTGCTGTTAATCACATGGTAAAAACACACATAAAAATATGGCCTTAACATACTTATTGACCGTTCAATGTAAATTTATTATCAAAGTATGTATATGTTACCATATACTATCTTGAACTTCATTTTCTTACAAGGAAAAAAATAGAATAGAATTTTACGAAAAACTTTACATAAGCAGACATGGCCAGCAAACATCGACATGCCAAACCCCAATGGAACTTTGTCACTGTGCCCGCCCCCAGATCCCAGCGATCTATGTGCACTCTCCAGGAAGCTATTATAACTGAAAATGTGAAAGGAGGAGTGTGATCAAAGATTAATGTATAAGAAGCAATACAGAAATTGTGAGACTGAGAATATTATGTGATATAGTAAATAACTAATAAAATTCAAGCAAAGGTAATAATAAATGTATTGCCCGTGTAGAAAAGTCTCAGTAGATAGATAGATACTCTATTGATCCCAAAAATTACAGTGTCATTGTAGCATTGCAAGTGCACTGATACACAAACATACAAATATTAGATGAGAAGTAAGAAAAAATAAAACATAAGTTACCTCAAACAGTCTGACAGGAGGGGGTCATCACTTCCCTGGCTATAGGTTGACTCATTATAGAGCCTAAAGGCCGAGGGTAAGAATGACCTCATAGCACTCTTTGGAGCAGCGCAGTTGTCTTAAACTATCACTAAAAGCGCTCCTCTGATCAGCCAAAGTGGCAAGCGGAGAGTGAGAGTCATTGTCCAGAATTGCCAGGATTTTCTGTAGGGTCCTTTGTTCTACCACAGCCTCCACTGTGTCCAGTTTGACTCCTATAACAGAGCCAGCCTTTCTAATCAGTTTATTGAGCCTGTTGGCATCACCCGTGTTGATGCCATTGCCCCGGCACACCACTGCATGGAAGTTTGTACTGGCAACAACAGACTGGTAGAAAGTGTGGAGGAGAGGCCTGTATACACCAAAGGACCTCATTCCCCTCAAAAAGTAGAGGAGACTCTGGCCCTTCTTGTACGCAGCCTCTGTCCTGGTGCTCCACTCAAGTCTGTCATCCAGGTGTACCCCCAGGTAATTGTAGGTCCTCATCACATCCACATCCTCACCATCAAGAGTAACAGGAGGAGTGCAGATTTAGTCTTCTTAAAGTCCATCATCATCTCCTTTGTTTACTGATGTCGAGCTGCAAATTATTCAGCTTGCACCATTTGACAAAGTCCTCCACCAGGGCCCTGTATTCATCCTCCTGTCCTCCCTTAATACACCCAGCTACTGCTGAGTCATCAGAGAATTTCTGCAGATGACATGACTCAGTGTTGTATCTAAAGTCCGAGGTATACAGGGTAAACAGGAAAGGAGCCAATACAGTCCTCTGTGGGGCCCCAGTGCTGTTTACAGCCACGTCTGACACACAGCTCTGAAGCCACACAAACTGTGGTCTGCCAGTCAGTAGCAGAAAATACAAGCAAATGGTATTGCCTGTACAGTACTGTATGAACAGAAGGTAACAATTAGAATAAAGACTGGAAAGAATGAAAAAGTGACCACGGAGAGAGTGTGATTGGCAGTTAAATTTTTGAAGCTCTGCGGCTGCATCTAGAAACAATGGGAAAGGGAGAGGGCGGGGTCGGGTACTGGGTGACGCTTGTGGACCAGCCACAGCAGATGCACATTACTCATACATAAATGGACATTAACAACTATGAATGTGGCCATCAAAAAATGACCATGGAACAGTGCCAGACTGCAGAGGCAATGGAAGCAGTACAGCGATGCATCCTCTGTAATTATGACTCAATCACTTGAATGTAAAATTACAACTGTTTCTCTCTCATATGAAAAGAGCTCACCAATGAGACATTAAAATATCCAATCCGTTCTCAAGAATAATCAACAAACTCAATATGAAATATTTAAATCTTTCTCAGCTATGTCAGGACATATAGGGGAGGCTTGACCCAAAGCAGAGCACAGAGACGATTCAGCGATGAGTGATAACTTTAATAATAGACTGCAAAAATAACAAGCCACAAGGGGCCACAAAACGAGAAGAACAGATACAAAACACCACAGGCAACAAGGTAACTGCAGGCTAGGAGCAACTGTTCGAGGCTGGCTGGTTCATATGAGTGAACAAGGACTGTGGATGAGAGCTGGGTTTAAATAGGCTGCAGGTGACGAAGTGGAAGCTAGTGGCTGGGTGGAGACTGGAAGAGGCCTGGCAGGACCCACTCCTTCCTATAGAGGGCACCGACAACCCAGGATGATCTGGATAAGTCCAGTGGAACTCCTCGTTGAGTGATGGATCCAAGATGAAACTAGACAGCACCCAAGATTTCTCCAGGCTGTACCCTTTCCAGTGGACCAGATACTGCATACACTGTCCATGATGACAGGAATCCATCAACCTGGTGAACCCTGTACACTGGACCTCCTTCCACCATCCTAGGTTCTGGAGGTGCATGATCAGGTGGGTTGAGTGGTCAATGCATGAATAGGTTTAAGGCAGGTCACGTGGAAGGTAGGTGAGATCCTCAGGGATGGTGGCAGCTGGTGATAGTAAGTGACTAGATTGATAATATGGGTAATCTTGAAGGGACCAGCGAACAGGGATGAGAGCTTACGGAATTTGGTGCAAAGGGGCAGGTCTTGGGTGAACAGCTAGACATGGACCCCCGATCAGAGTAGTCTGGCTGGGCACCATCGGTGGTTGGCCTGGCAGCAGTAGGCACAGTTGGAAGCTAGGATTCCGGCAGTGGCAAGCCAAGGCCCTGGCAGACAGGACCTGCACTATTGCAGGGAACAATAGGGGTTGGTAGCCATGAAGCACTTCAAAGGGTGACGTACCCATGGCAGAGCAGGTGTGTAGATGGCCCTGAGCAGAAACTTCTTCCATGTGGAAGGGTTAGAGGCAGAGAAGCACCACAGAAACTTCTCCACTTGCTGATTGGCTCTTTCTGACTGAGCATTAGTCTGTAGATGATAGCCAGAGGACAAGATTACTGAGGTACACTGGAGGGAGTGGAAATGGGCAACAAATAATGGGCCCCAGTCTGACACAATATCCTGAGGGAAACCATAGAGGCAAGCTGCATGGTGGAGAACCAGGTCCACTGCCTCAGCAGCTGACGAGATTTGGGGAGGGCAATGAAGTGGAATGCATTGAAGAACCGATCCACCACTCTCACGATCACCATGGCCCTGTTTTCGACGCAACCTCCATCAGCTTTAGACTTATGGATGTGAGGCCAAGTACAGATCCAAAGCCATATTTAAGTTTGCTGATGACACAAATATCATTAGCCGGATGAAAGGACGTGACGAATCAGCATATAGGAGGGAGATTGAAAATCTGGCTGAGTGTTGCCACAACAACAACCTCTCACTCGTTGTCAGCAAGACCAAGGAGCTGATTATTGACTTCAGGAGGAGGTCCATGAACCGGTCCTCATCAGGGGATCAGAGGTTGAGAGTGTCAGCAACTTAGAGTTCCTCAGTGTTTTCATTTCAGAGGATCTGTCCTGGGCCCAGCACGCAAGCGCCATTATGAAGAAAGCACGTCAGTGCCTTTACTTCCTTGGAAGTTTGCAAAGGTTCAGCATGGCATCTAAAACTTTGACACACTTCTGTAGCTCTGTAGTGGAGAGAATATTGACTAGCTGCATCACAGCCTGGTATGAAAACACCAATGCCCTTGAATGGAAAATCCTGCAAAAATAAAAGTGGATACAACCCAGCCAATCACAGGTAAAGCCCTCCCATCATTGAGCACATCTACATGCAGCGCTGTTGCAGGAAAGCAGCATCCGTCATCAAGAACCCCCCCAACATCCAGGACATGCTCGTTTCTTCGCTGCTGCCACCAGGAAGGATATACAGGAGCCTCAGGACCCACACCACCAGGTTTAGGAACAGTAATTACCCCTCAACCATCAGGTTCTTGAACCAGAGGAGATAACGTCACTCACCCCATCACTGAACTGTTCCCACAACCCAGAGACTCATTTTCAAGGACTCTTCATATCATGTTCTCGGTATTTACTGCTTATTTATTTATTTAGGTAGTTAGGTATCTGCACAGTTTGTTGTCTTTTGCATATTGTCTGTCCTGTTGGGAGCAGTCTTTCACTGATTCTATTGTGTTTCTTGGAGTTACTGTGAATGCTCACAAGAAAACAAATCTCAGGGTTGTATATGCTCACATATATGTATTTCAATAAATGTACTTTGAACTTTGAACTCTTGCTGATGTGGGACCACCGCAGTCAAAAGACCGCTAGGGGGCACAGGAGCCCAGAGGGTCACTGGTTAGAGGAACTGGTCATTGAGGGAAGGCAACAACAAACTGACATACATCTGTGATCATGGTGGGCCACCAAAACCAGCATCACAGATAGCTGGAGAGGGGTGAGGAGCAGGTCCACATGAGCACCTCAGAGTGCACAGTCGCCTGAACCTACATGCGGTTGTCAGGTGTGTTGGCCAGAGCAGGCTCATGCTGTAGAGCTTGACGGATCCAGTTCTCAAGATCCCAGAAGACTGGGGAAAGGATCTACAAAGACGGAAAGATGGGCTGAGGGCTGAACTCTATTTCATCTAGGTCAAACTGTCATGACTGTCTTAGTGCTCTTGGAGCCAGATTGGTGAGAGATGGTGAAGCTGAATTGCTCGAAGAAGAAGACCCAGCGAGGCTGACGTGGGTTGACTTGGCAGATGTGAGGTTCTGGTAGCGGATCCAGATCAGGAAGGGCTCAATGTTTCCAATGTCTCCAAGGCCCACTGAATGGTGAGTAGCTCCCTGTTTCCTACACCAAAATGGTGCTGTGTAAAGTAAAACTTGCACGAGAAGAAGGTACAAGTGTGTGTCTTCCTGTCCAGTCCTCACTGGGAAAGGGTACCCCTAGAGCTCACGTTAGATGAGTCCTTAGAAAGATCCGGAGGGGCTCGGGTGGCGTAGAATGGGAGCGATGGTGAAGCATACCTTGAGCTCCTCATAAGCATGGACCACAGCAGCAGACCAGGCTACCTGTGAGGTAGGTAATTTGGTGAGGGAGGTGAGAGGAGTGGCGATCTGTCTGTAGTTCGTAATGAAATGGCAGTAAATGTTGGAGAAGCCCAGGATCTGTAGCTGTTTGAGGGAGCGCAGTCTGGCCCATTCAACGTTGGTGCACACTTTTTCTGGGTCCATGGTTATGCCTTGGGGTGAAAGGGTGCAACCCAGGAGGGAAATGATTGGGGTGTGGAATTGGCATTTTTCTCATTTTCAGTACAGCTGGTTTTCGAGGAGACGCTGAAGGACTGAACAGATGTGACAGACATGGTCTTGGGGATCCTTGGAGAAGATAAGGATGTCATTGAGGTAGATGAATATACAGCTGTGTAGCATGTCTCAGAGATCTTGTTAATGAATGCATGGAAAATGGCTGTACTGTCAGAAAGTCTAAAAGGCATCAGCAAGTATTTGTTGTGGCCTGTGGGTGTTATGAACAATGTCTTCCACTCATCCCCCTGGCGGATGTGGATCGAGTTGCACATGCTCCATAGATTCAGTTTGGGCCCCGCGGAATGTTTTGAATGCGCTACCCATCGAGGGGAGAAGGTGAAAATTCTTACTGGTGATTTTGTTGAGTTCACGGTAATCAATGCGGGGGCAAAGCCCCCCATCTTTCCTTTTAACAATCCTGCATGGGCTGGGGACTGGGTTAGTTAAATGAAGCTGTGCCATGGCACTTCGGCGATGTAGACATTCGTGGCTTGGATCCCAGGAGGTGTGGTGCCCAGGAGCATATCGACTGCACGTTGCAGGCAGGCGGGTCCCCAACTCAGCAGTGAACCAGATGACCAGGTGAAGTGAGGGTCGTGAGCGGAGAGCCAGGGGTAACCCAAGACGAGAGGAATGTGGGGTGAGTTGAAAAGGAGGAATTGAATGGACTCGTGGTGATTTCTGATGCTCGCGTGCACACGCTGGCCATCCCGGACCCCAAGGGATGTAGGTCAGTGGCTGAAGGGGTAAGAGATACCTGTAGGCTCGGTCGGGAGTCCAAGCTGCACACACAGAGTCCAGTCCAGAAAGTTACCTGCTACGCTGGAATCCACCACGGCCTCCTGTGCACGTTGGGGTATGCAGGAGGACAGAGAGAGTGATTCAGGCCGCTTTCTCAATTCCAGCATCCTTGCCTCTACCTGGAGGTGCCGTTTCCTGTACACAGTGGGCATTCGATGCATGGGTGATCAGCCATTCCACAGCAAGCGTACAAGTTGTTTCTCCACCGATGCTCACGCTCTTGGGGGATTAAGGGGGTTCTCTATAGCTGCGTTGGTTCTGGAGGCACTGCAGATGAGGGTCCTGCAGCCTGGAATGGTTTTGGGAGGGGAACTGGGGTTTTGGCTGGTCATCTTGGGGGCCTCCCTAAAAGACACATCAATCCAGAGGGCCAGAGCAATGAGGCTTTCAAGGTCGGTGAATATTTCCCGGGTAGACAGCTCATCTTTCAAGTGAGGCTGTGATGATAATGGGCCAGCAGCGTTTCCGCATTCCAGATGCACTCCGTCGCGAGCGTCCTTGAAGTCCAGCGCAACTACAGTGAAGTATCCAATCTGCTGCCTCCCCTCCACTTCCCAGATGGTCAAAAACCCACCGCATCTCGACGGTGAGGTCCTTGTATTTATTGTAAATGGTGGTTTTATTGTTCCAGTTAGAAGCGGCTCAGGTCAGGGCTCGTTCGGGCAAGAGATGACGAAGGCAAACTTGGCTCAGTCTGTAGAATTCAGAGATGGAAGGAGTTCAAAGTGCAAAACCCACTTGCAGCATCGGGTTGAGGATCACTGAAGCATTCGGGCAGCGGAATCCGGGGCTCAGAGGGACGAAGTTGGCAGGCGCGGGGTGGCTGTAATGAGACGGAGAGTTGGTTGAGAGTGGCAAGTAGATGGTCAATGGCTTCCTGCAGCTCCTCGTGTCGGCAGATGACTTCCCTTCAACGAGCAAACGCTGCAGAGTCAGTCGCTGGTTCACCCGTCCTGTCGGGGCCTGCAGAGGAGGCTTGACCCAAAGCAGAGCGGTGGAGTCGATTCAGCGATGAGCGATAACTTCAAAAATTAACAAGCTACAAAGGGCCACAGAACAAGAGAGGACAGATACGAAACACACCAGTCAGCAAAGTAACAAGGCTAGGAGTAACTGGTTGAGACCGGCTGGTTCGATGGGTGAACAAGGACTGTGGATGAGCTGGGTTTACATAGACTGCAGGTTGATGAGCTGGGAACGAGTGGCAGGTAACTCCTGTTAGCTGGGCGGAGACTGGGAGAGGCCTGCCTGTGCAGGCCTGACAAGTAACATTACTAAAATTATTATATTTTCCTCTCAGCAAAAAATACCAATGCTCACCGTAATTGTAGACTTCCCAGCGTATTTTCCATACTTTAGGAACAAAGGCTTTGTCATCTTCTTTTGAGCAACAATCTGTAAAATATAAAATCATATTGCACAAAACTGAATGAATGAAATGTCATGAAAACATAAAATGAGTAAGTGACATTTCGGCCCATCGTGTCCTATCAACTATCAAGCACCAATCCAGACTAATCATTATGCCTCAGATATGCTGCAGCTAAGGGAAATCCTTATTATTTATTAAAAATGATTACTGCTGGTGAAAAAAAATTAAATGATCAAGTAAAATCTGGCAATTATTATTGATCAAAGCATATTGCATTAGAATGTCTTTCTAACAATCATGTTAACCAATTAAAGGATTTCTGATTGAAAAACTAGAGCAATTGTTTTATAATGTTAGACTTGGAGACTCTAGGAAGAATTAATTAATTTATGAGAACATAGGAGTAATAGAGTGTCTCTGTACATTTTCATAATATTCAAAACAGAGCCTCAATGGTCAGCATAGGTCTTTAACAAATGGAAACTGTGCATACTGCTGGCTCCTTTCCCCTGGATCTTGCTGTTTGATCCTTGGCCCTTACACTGTCCTCCACTGGGACCTGAACTTCCAGCAGACTGAATGGTAGAAGGCACTGGAAGGTCTGCTTGGCACAGGTGGCCGCCCGCACTCGCAGAATGGCCAGTAGTGAGATGATGTTCTCTCTCTCACTGGCAGTCAATGGAGTCAATATAATGTAACATTCACAAATATTCAAAACCACTAGGGACCTGTTCAAAACATCTGAAGTAATGCAGCTAGTTAATAAAAGCTCCTCTTGCCTTTCTGCCAGCACCCCATTTTCCCCACTCATTTGAGTAGGGGCACTAAATTACAATAGATTTAACCTGGTGGAAGCTCATTGGACAGATCTCTCAAAATGTCATCAGAGAAATGTGTGGAGCCATCCACTGTCTCATTGGACACATTGTAAGAAGTCTGCATTGCCAGGTAAGTCAGTTGGGAGTACAGTCAATGGGGCATAAAATGCAGCAATTAAGACAACATTCACCTTAAGCACTTAGGTTGTCATTAGAAAGAGGGGCCAATTAGAATTGTAAACTGTGCATGGCCTCTTCCAAGTGTAGTTACTCACCAACAGTCATGGAGTGATAAAGTCATATAGTGCAAAATCAGGCCCTTCAGCCCATCAGGTTGTTGGTGATCATCCAGGACCCATTTACACTAACCTCACCATATTATTTATTTTGGGCTGTATAATTTTGGAAAATATTGACCTGATACTATAGATGTAAGAATGTCCTGTCATTGGAAAATGAAAATCGCCAACTCTTCTCAGCAATTGCAAGGTACCGGTGGCTTCTGAAATGAATTGCAGACCTGAGAGAATGGAAGTCAATGGCAGTAGCCCTTCTCCCATGTCAGAAAAGGGCAGCCAGATATCTTTTCCTTGCTTGAGGACAGAGACTCCTCCTCAGTAAAAACACGTGGCTCTGTGTGTCAATATCCTCTACCTTAAAGGGGTGAAACTAATGTGTGAGCTACTCTAGCATGTCAGACAGAAAATGTTCCAACAGGAGTACTGGCATGTAACTTGCTGAATAGAAGATGCATCTGTGCAGGTGAAAAATATATTGGTAATATCTAAAATTAATTTATTTGATTCAATCAAGCTATCACTAATAAGTTTTCCCCTTTGATACATGCACCCTAAGCTGAATGTAGAACCATAGAACCATAGAAACTACAGCACAGAAACAGGCCTTTTGGCCCTTCTTGGCTGTGCCGAACCATTTTCTGCCTAGTCCCACTGACCTGCACCTGGACCATATCCCTCCATACACCTCCCATCCATGTATCTGTCCAATTTATTCTTAAATATTAAAAAAGAACCCACATTTACCACCTCGTCTGGCAGCTCATTCCATACTCCCATCACTCTCTGCGTGAAGAAGCCCCACCTAATGTTCCCTTTAAACTTTTCCCCCCTCACCCTTAACCCATGTCCTCTGGTTTTTTTCTCCCCTCGCCTCAGTGGAAAAAGCCTGCTTGCATTCACTCTATCTATACCCATCATAATTTTATATACCTCTATCAAATCTCCCCTCATTCTTCTATGCTCCAGGGAATAAAGTCCTAACCTATTCAACCTTTCTCTGTAACTGAGTTTCTCAAGTCCCGGCAACATCCTTGTAAACCTTCTCTGCACTCTTTCAACCTTATTTATATCTTTCCTGTAATTTGGTGACCAAAACTGAACACAATACTCCAGATTCGGCCTCACCAATGCCTTATACAACCTCATCATAACATTCCAGCTCTTATACTCAATACTTCGATTAATAAAGGCCAATGTACCAAAAGCTCTCTTTACGACCCTATCTACCTGTGATGACACTTTTAGGGAATTTTGTATCTGTATTCCCAGATCCCTCTGTTCCACTGCACTCCTCAGTGCCTTACCATTAATCCTGTATGTTCTACGTTGGTTTGTCCTTCCAACGTGCAATACCTCACACTTTTCAGTATTAAACTCCATCTGCCATTTTTCAGCCCATTTTTCCAGCTGGTCCAAGTCCCTCTGCAGGCTCTGAAAACCTTCCTCACTGTCTACTACACCTCCAATCTTTGTATCATCAGCAAACTTAAGTGTTTTGAGTTTGAGATTAGAACTGAGAGTAGCAAAGAGCCTATCTGAAAGTAAACACATTAGTTCATTCTGTAATAATAGAAAACTTCCAAGTTTATGCAGTTAATGAGGAGCCTCAAGCACACCCTAGCAAGGCAAATTCTGCGCATGGTTTGCCAACCATCTGGTCATAGTTGGAAGTTTACATCTACAATGCTTCCAAGTTTCACCATTAATATATCAACTTTGTGTCAGTGAAATCAGGATGCATTAATGTGCACTTCAAGCTTCTCTCTGAATTTTTTTCTAAAAAATCTGGCATCAAAATTTTCTACTGGGTAACTCCTTGCTGATCATTTTAATGTTGAGAATTTCTAATTAACTTAATGGCAAACTTTCTGGAAGTAACTGATCAAACCAATTAGGTAACAAAAGTATAACAGCCTGCGAATTCATCCTTGATCATTTAAATATATGATGTTGTGATATCAGTAGATGTTACTCCATCTCTGAAAATACTTTCAATGACTTAATGAAAAGAATTTCTTTAGCAGAGTGCCAAGTACTGATGTGATTATATAAGGATAATTTTGTAGATAATTCTGAATTCATCAGTCTACATCTCCTTCTCCCAGTGCTCAATGAGTGATTTTGTTACAAGTTTACAGATCTATTTAATGTCATAGAACTATCTAAATTGGGAACTGATAATCTCCCTATGCAACAGAGAGCAATAATAGCAAAGCTATTTCTACTTCTTAAGCACAACTTAATTTTCAAAACTTCTGAAACACAACTTAATTTTCAAAACTTAACATCGTTCTGATTAAATATTTCTCTCTGTTACGAGAATACACATAAAATTAAGATGTTTGCTGGCCTGGGCTAGCATCAGTGGCATCAGCAGTTGGTCTGCCACCTGCCCTCAGGGGAAGGAGAGATAAGGAACAATGGAGCAGCGTCTGGAGATGTGTAATGAAGGGATGTGGGAGGAAGAGCTGTCTGGAGCGGCTCCCCCCCTTTGAACCCTGAACTGTTTGAAGTGATGGACAGGCGATACCCCAGCAGGGGGATAAAAAGGGACAGGTTCGCTAAGACAGACACACGCCACCCGAGGTAACGAGACCCTGGAAGCGGTGCGCTTCTCACGAGTGGGTGAGAAGTCCCAGACAACGACCAGGGTGGAAAGGTACGATCAGCGGGAACCCGGTGTGTGTCCGCCCTTGCCTGGGTGCCGGGTTCACTGCAGAGGATCGACCGCATCTGGAGGAGGGGTCACAGTCGGTGACCTCAGGTGACATCACCAAGGACCCGCCCAAAAGCTGTTTGTGAGCCATCTCGCTGGTCTGTGAGCCATCTCGCTGGTCTGTGAGTGAAGCCGTTCTGAATGATGAGTTGTTCCTATTCTATCTCTCTCTTCCCCCACGTTGTCCACCGCCATGGCAACGATTACTGCGAACTGAACTACTAAACTGGACTGAACTTTGAGTCATTTTGAAATTGGTCATTTACCCCTAGACAACGATAGAGCTTGATTGATGCTGTTATCTTAATTCTGTGCACATGTGTGTTTATCATCACTGAACTGTTGCATTTATTATCCTTTCGATTACTGTGTTGCTTGTTTCCTTAATAAAACTTTCTTAGTTCTAGTACTCCAGACTCCAACTGAGTGATCCATTTCTGCTGGTTTGGCAACCCAGTTACGGGGTACGTAACATAAGTGGGGTTCTCGTCCGGGATTTTGAACGCTAAATTTGGGACGGAGTAAATTGATTGGGTTAAAATTCCCGAAAGAAAGAAAAGACAAACAGCAGAAATGGAGGTTGAGGAATTTATAAAGGCGCCGACCTTGGAGGCATTAGAGGATGCCAGGAAATCGGAATTGATAGCTGTGGCAAAACGGGTGAATCTTGCTAAGGTGAAGTCGACAATGAGGAGAGAGGAGATACACAGAGCTATTGTAGAGCACTATGTATCTAAAGGTGTGTTTCCCCAAGGTGAGCTGGGGGAGGTGTCTATTGAAAAACCTGCTGGAGACGCGGTACAGGTACAGCTTGAAAAACTGAGACTCGAGCACGAGTTCCGGGTACGGCAGTTAGAAAGGCAGGAGAAAGAGAGAGAGTTAGAAAGGCAGGAGAAAGAGAGAGAGTTAGAAAGGCAGGAGAAAGAGAGAGAGTTAGAAAGGCAGGAGAAAGAGAGAGAGTTAGAAAGGCGGGAGAGAGAGAAAGAGGTAGAAAGGCAAGAGAGAGAAAGACAGTTGGAGAGAGAAGAGAGAGAGAGGGACAGACAGTTGGAGAGAGAAGAGAGAGAGAGGGACAGACAGTTGGAGAGAGAGGAGAAACAGAGGGAAAGGGAATTTGAGCTGGAGAAGTTAAAGATAAGGGCCGAGCAGGGGCTCGTGCCGAACCAAGGTGGAGGGTTCCGGGCGACCCAGGAGGTTAGGCTGGTTCCCCCATTTGACGATACCGATGTGGATCGGTACTTTCTCCATTTCGAAAAAGTGGCCATAAGTCAGGAATGGCCGAGGGATAAGTGGGTTGTCTTACTTCAGAGTGTACTGAAAGGGAAGGCCCAACAAGCTTACTCCGCTTTATCCGCGGAAGATGCCCAGAAGTATGAGGTGGTGAAGGAGGCCATCCTCAGGATTTATGAGTTGGTCCCGGAGGCATACCGGCAGAGGTTCCGGAATGCGAGGAAGCGGTGGGACCGCACGTATTTGGAGTTTGCTCGCGAGATGCAAACATATTGTGAGCGTTGGTGCGCCTCGAAAGGGGTAGAGGGGGATTATGACAGACTGCTGCAGCTGATTCTGATTGAGCAGTTTAAAGGTTGTGTCCCTGAGGGTATGAGACCCTACCTCGATGAGAAAGAGGCAGCCATGTTAGCCGCAACTGCTAAGTTAGCGGATGAGTATGCGTTGACGCATAAAATGAAGGTTGCCCCGAGTAAAGGCTACCAGAAGGGTAGTCAGGACGGCGGGGAGAGTCCACCGGAAAAGTCAGAAAGTAAGCCGGGGACTAGTGAAAAGGATAAGGTAGACCGGGAGCAGTCTGGTAGGAAGTCTCCTGGGGTCGTCTGTTATAATTGTGGGAAAGTCGGACACTTTGCGTCCAGGTGCTTTGCCCCAAGGAAGGAGACGGGGAAAGGAAAAGCGGAAATTTTGAATGGCTGTATTGAGCTGTTAAGCGAACCGCTAGGGAAGGACAGGTCTGAAAAAGTCCAGGAAGGGCGCGAGAGGTTTATCTCGGCCGGACTGGTGTCAGTGAAAAAGAGGTTAAAACCAGTTCCAGTGCGGATCTGGAGAGACACGGGAGCGTGTCAGTCACTAATACTGAAGAGTGTATTAGAGTTTAGCTCAGAGACCCAGACTGGGGAGGTAGAGGTCAAAGGTGTTGGGGAAGGGACAGAGTCAGTCCCTTTGCACCAGATACACTTACAGAGCAACCTGGTCTCTGGACTAGTCACGATTGGGGTGAGGTCCGAATTACCGATGAAAGACGTGGAAGTCTTGCTCGGTAATGACATCGCCGGAGGAATCGTGTTCCCAGTCGTGAGATTGACGGGTCAGCCTGCCAGCATGGAGGCCCCGCCCGCGATGGTGAATTTGGCTGAAACATTTCTGCCAACCTTGTATGAGACAGGGTGTAGTGAGATAAGAGGTAGTGAGGGAGCTGGGACGGACGTAGCAGTAGCCAGGAAAGAATTTGTGCAGACGCAGGAGCGAGACGAGGGGCTGATGGTTTTTGCCGAGACCGCTCTCTCTGACACAGCCTTGACAAGCTATTGTGCGGAGGAGGAAGTGCTAAGGAAGAAAGGGAAATCAAGTACAGTACCCGCAGATGAGGAATGGGGGGTGGTGCAAAAGAGTTATGGGGATGAGGTTTTTAACATGGCCCACGAGGTACCCCCCGGTGGACATTTTGCGGTGCTGGAGGAAACAGTTGGTGGAATCATGAAAGAGATTTACCGGCTGCCCAGGGGGAAGAATGTTATTGATCATGACCGACGCGAACTGAGACGGTCACCGGCTTTTGATATGCTAACAAACCTAGTCGGTGTTAGCGTGGAAATCAATGATGCTAGGGGCCCCTTGATAAGAGGAAAAAACCATTTTGAAAAGATTAGGATGGGATCGGTCAGATGGGAGAAGGCTATTGTTTTGGCCAGGTCTACTGATAAGGTCTCTCCCTTAATCCCCGAAGGAGTAATTAAACGACTCGCACCCATGTGTTTGATTGTCCCGAGGAAATGCAAAGAACTGGGACGTTGGGTTATGTCTGTTACAATAGGGCAGCCAAGTAAACAACACCCATATTTTTCGAGTAATTCAGTGACTAAAGGGCTGATGAACACAGAGGTGTGTATTGGCAATTTAACACGGCTGTCTGAAGCCAGTTTGATAGTGAACCTTGAAAAAAATGAATTCGGCCACACGAGAGTCACTTACCTGGGAATTGCGGTGACACAGGGGCAGCTGGCAGTGATGCAAGCTACAGTGCAGGCTATCGCTGACCTCCCAACCCCGACAGACAAGAGGGCCCTCAGAAGGCTTTTGGAGATGGTGGGGTACTGCAGGAAGTTTTGCAATAACTCTGCGGTCAATACCCGTCCCCCTCCTACTAAGCCCTTGCGAGAGAAAATTGAGTCGGAATGGGACGACCCTTGTTATTGTGGTCCGGGACAAAAACCAAATGAGAGGTTACATTGGTCGCAATTCATCAGTGTTTTTGGCCACTATGAAGTTTGCTGAGTTGGAGCCTGGTCTAAGGGATTATTAATAACACGTGTAAAAGGAACAGAAAATGTGATGACTGTCTGTCAAGGTGTTGACAGCTTCAAATTCTCTGTATTAGCTAAATAACTGTTAACGATGTATATTGTGTATGTATCAGATAATGTAGTCATGTTTGTAATTTTTACCTCCCGGTAAAAATCCTTAAAGGGGGGAAGTGTTACGAGAATACACATAAAATTAAGATGTTTGCTGGCCTGGGCTAGCATCAGTGGCATCAGCAGTTGGTCTGCCACCTGCCCTCAGGGGAAGGAGAGATAAGGAACAATGGAGCAGCGTCTGGAGATGTGTAATGAAGGGATGTGGGAGGAAGAGCTGTCTGGAGCGGCTCCCCCCTTTGAACCCTGAACTGTTTGAAGTGATGGACAGGCGATACCCCAGCAGGGGGATAAAAAGGGACAGGTTCGCTAAGACAGACACACACGCCACCCGAGGTAACGAGACCCTGGAAGCGGTACGCTTCTCACGAGTGGTGAGAAGTACCGGACAACGCACAGGGTGGAAAGGTACGATCAGCGGGAACCCGGTGTGTGTCCGCCCTTGCCTCGGTGCCGGGTTCACTGCAGAGGATCGACCGCATCTGGAGGAGGGGTCACAGTCGGTGACCTCAGGTGACATCACCAAGGACCCGCCCAAAAGCTGTTTGTGAGCCATCTTGCTGGTCTGTGAGTGAAGCAGTGTTCTGAATGATGAGTTGTTCCTATTCTATCTCTCTCTTCCCCCACGTTGTCCACCGCCATGGCAACGATTACTGCGAACTGAACTACTAACTGGACTGAACTTTGAGTCATTTTGAAATTGGTCATTTACCCCTAGACAACGATAGAGCTTGATTGATGCTGTTATCTTAATTCTGTGCACATGTGCGTTTATCATCGCTGAACTGTTGCATTTATTATCCTTTCGATTACTGTGTTGCTTGTTTCCTTAATAAAACTTTCTTAGTTCTAGTACTCCAGACTCCAACTGAGTGATCCATTTCTGCTGGTTTGGCAACCCAGTTACGGGGTACGTAACATCTCCAAAAGTAATTATTGAAAAACAGAGGGAAAAAATTGTAAGGAAGGGAAAATATTTTTGTAGACCAAGTGCCTTAAGGAGCAATTTATCAGAAAGAGGTTCTGGCAAGTCTGAACAGCATTTTATATGAATAGTTCCATGGACTCTTTAAAATATGTTCCTGGAAAACTTGCATACAAGTTTGGAGTGTTTGGATAGATCAAGTTATCAGTGTCTGGAGATGAGGATTGAAATCGCCCAACTGGCAAAAACATATTGATCAAAGCTACTCTAAAACGGATGGTATAGAAGCCCATTGTGAAGCTCAAGTCCAACAGGGTGGAAGAGAAACGTCTGCGTTTTTCGAGCGTAAGCATTATAAAATCACCCATCTGTGTGGATGAAGCAACCGTGTGTTGGAAAAGCCCCTCACATTAGAGCAGGAGCAGGTCCTCCAGTCTGTGGTGTCTGCGCCAAACAAATGCCAACTTTAATTTCGGAGCTGCCTCGATTTCCAGCTTGTTCATGTGCCTGCCTAAGTGCCTCTTAAATGTTGCTATCAGATCTGTTTCCACCACCTCTTCTGGCAGTGCAGTCCAGACACTCACTGTGTAAGAGAACTTGCTTTGTAAGTCTCCTTACAACTTCCCCTGTCTCACTTTGTGCCCTCTAGTATTTGACACCCTAGAGAAAAATAAAACTCTATCTGCCCTGTCTATTCCTCTCAAGATTTTATTTACCTCTAGCAGCCTCTCACACTCCAGAGTAAATAATCCAAGTGTGTCCAGACTTTCCTTTTATAAGCTAATAATCTTGAATCCAGGCAACATCCGGGTGAACCTCTTCTGCACCGTCTCCAAAGTCTGCACATCCTCCTTGAAGTGTAGCAACCAGAACTGAACATAATACTCCAAATGTGGTTAAACTGAGGTTAGATACACTTGCAATTTGATTTCCCAACCTTCATCCTCAACACCCACGCCTTACACCATCTAGACCACCTTATCCACTTATGTACCTGTACTTGCGTCCCCAGTTCTCTCTGTATATTAGAATTAGATATTAAGATAAAATGTAATTACATCTCATGAAATGATGAAATAATGAAAATTATATCTAAACAGACAGCCTCAAGTTCACTTTAAAATTCTGTAACATTACTCACAAAAACAACCTCTAGGGGTTAATGATGGTCTAAACCCATATTAGAAAAAACTTGACATAATCGGATCAGCATCTCATTTTACCTGGCACATCATTTTATTTCCAACTGACTTCAACACAAAATAAAATCAAGCAGTAGCTGAAGGAGGCTAATAATAAGGTGTGTTTCCTGCCAAGCAGGTTAAACTAAATAACCTTTCTTGCAGTAAAATATCACGCGGCAATGAAAAGCAGTTCAGGCATTCATCCCAGTTTGGAACAGCTAAACATGCTAAGTTGTAGCATCAGATTGTTGTGTTAATTCTATTGACTTGAATGGAACTGGATTTCAGAGGCAGAGTATAACACCATGATGCTGCTATACAGCCCAATTAGTACTGTGGAGGAGGCATGAACTCCCAGGCAGCTACTACTGGGGAAAAATCTAAATGCAGAAAGTGCACAACATTACAGTCCGTAATGTGGGATCTCCCAGCGGACGCCCGTTTTAATTCCACTTCCCATTCCCAGTCTGATATGTCTATCCATGGCCTCCTCCACTGCTGTGATGAGGCCACACTCTGCTTGGAGGAACAACACCTTCTATTCAGTCTGGGTAGTCTCCAGCCTGATGGCATGAACATTGATTTCTCAAACTTCCAGTAAAAACCCCCCAACCCCCTCCAAATCACCATTTCCCATCCCCTTTTCCCTCTCTCAACTTATCTCAACTTGTCTACCCATCACCTCCCTCTGGTGCTCCTCCCACCTTTTCTTTCTTCCACAGCCTTCTGCCTTTCGGCAATCAACTTCCCAGCTCTTTACTTCATCCCTCCCCTTTCCAGTTTCACCTATTGCCTGGTGTTTCTCTCTCCCTTCAGCCCATCTTCTAAAGCTGCACCTCAGCTTGTTTCCTTCAGTCCTGCTGAAGGGTTTCGGCCTGAAACATCGCCTGTACTTTTTTCCATAGATGCTGCCTGGCCTGCTGAGTCTTCGCAGCATTTTGTTTCAGCATCTGCAGATTTTATCTTCTTTGTGATTGAATTACAGCCTGTTTGACCTCGTTTGGGAAAACGCACGAATCCAAAGCTAAGAAGTGTGTCACGAGACTTAAAAATCACAATATGGTTAAGCAGAGTGAGCATAGTTCCAATTTATTTAACAAACCTATTTGAGATGGCTGAGGATGTAACTAACAGAGAGGATAAAGGAACATAGGTCCTTTAGAAGTTCAGAAGGCATTTAACGTGGTGTTACAGGGAAGTTTGATACACAATTGGTTTAAGTATCAAGCACGGATTGAAGATTGGTTACCAGGGGGAAAAAAACAGGGATTAGGAACAAATATGTCATTTTTGGTTTTGAAGGCTGTAATGACCAATGCTACAGGGTAAATACACAAGGATCAGTGTGAACATTTCAGCTGTTTATAATCTTTATTGGGAGCAGATGTTAATTTTTCTGTTTACCAATGATACAAAGCTAGGTGAGAAGGTAAGAGACAAGGAACATATTAAGAGTCTGTGAAGGTATATAACATCAGGTTAAATGGGTAGCAAGAAGCTGAAAGATACAAGAGGAGCTGTGGGATAGTGTGGTAAATTCCTTTTGAAGAGTGAAAAAGTAGCATCTGTTGGTATACATGGGGACCCGAAGGATTGGTTCACAAATCATAGTTCAGGTACAGCAATCAATCTGAAAGGGAAACACTATGCTTGTGCTTATTGCAAGATGGGATGGAGTACGAGAATAAGCATTTCCTTTTATGTTGGTTTGCTCGTCCAGTTTGTCCAACAGATAGTATAACTGAGAAGATGGGGCTGAACTGTTAGGACAGATTCACTTGGATAGGCCTGTATTCACTGCTTTTAGAATAATTAGAGACAATCTCATTAAACAGAGATGAGATTCTGCAAGAGCTCATACATGACAAGAATGTTTTTTCAAAGGCAGGAGCCTGAACAGTGAGAAGGCATAGGATCAGGAAGAGGAAACTTCCCTGGTGGTCTTAAATGAGGACACATTTCTCCACTCAGAGGATAATTAATCTCAGCATTCTTTACCAAGTGGACTGTGCACTTGGAGCATGCATAGGATTGAAGTCAATTAATATTTGAACACAGTGGAGATGGACAAAGTTCTCAGCTAATAGCATTTCAAATAAAGATGCCTACTCCAGCTTCTATTTCTTTTGGCTTTCTGCTCAAATAATTTTGTTTTTTGAAATATGTGTCTGTAATTCTATTTTTATTTATAAAATATGGCAATTCGAAACATTTTATTTTTGCAATACTGTGGTTAAGAGGCATATTTCCAACTTTGAGCACCATCTCCTTTAACTGCTAGTTCAATGTGATGGGGTAATAAAGAGTTTGAAAAGATAAAAAAGATGACAGACGTTAGAACTGGGTTTATCTATGATATAAAAGACATACAATTTCCTTTGCTACTTACTTGCCCAAGTGTACATTCCACGCCACCCAAAAAGTCATCATCCCGGGTGCCAATGCTGCATTGGCCATGTATATCATACACTTCAAATCGAAGCTTCTGAACCTCCTCAAAGTAATAATCCACATTGAAAATCTTAGAGAAGACTGGATGCAAATTACTCTTTATAACTTCAGTCCGATCAACCTGTAAAAAAAGAGAAAGAAATTCAGGACTATTGATTCTGCTAGTGAAAAAATATGTGATACATACAATACAAATGTCTGATTTCATTTCTACTATATATTGTAACCTTTCAGAATTGCCTGGAACTGGACATGGCTCCACAATTCTCTTAAACAATAAAATATTTAACCACTCACAAAAACATAATAACAATAGTAATAATATCTCAGCAGCAGCCGTGGATTCACTCCTTGGGGCAGAAAAAGAGATTTTGATTTCTATCTTAATTACTGAAGCTGGAATCTGGAAGATTAACGAAGAAGGTTAGTGCTAATCAGAGAAAAGCAATTGAATGAAGGATCATTTTGTAACATCCATATATGTGCATTTCAGCTCAGCTAATTCTGAACCACCATATGGAACCATTGGAGAATGCATCTCCTCTGAAGTTTAATGGAATCATTGCTCGAGTTTATTCATAAAAACAGCACATTCATGCAATTTTTAGCATCGGTAGGTTAATGGAGATAATTTCATTTTGTTCACTTACAGTCATTATTAACAGAGTCACGACTTCCTGATAAATCCTCAGTACAGCCTGTCTTGTGGAGCCATGTCCATTGGGATGCCCAATTCCATATCATAGTGACCACATCACTTTTACAAACCAGTTAGCCTCTGAATGCAATCATTATTCAGTACCAGTTGGACATATGCGCTGAGTATTGTTCTGACTGTTTTCTCCCCAAGAATAGAATGAGAATCTACATAACATAAAACACATACAGTATTTGAGAAAGGTTAGTATTTGATTTGATCTTCTGTCGGTGACCAGTGGTGTGCCTCGGGGATCTGTTCTGGGACCCCTACTCTTCATGATTTTTAAAAATGACCTGGATGAGGAAGTGGAGGGATGGGTTAGTAAATTTGCTGATGACACAAAAGTTGGGGATGTTGTGGATAGTGTGGAGGGCTGTCAGAGGTTACAACGTGACATTGATAGGATACAAAACTGGGCTGAGAAGTGGCAGATGGAGCTCAACCCAGATAAGTGTGAAGTGGTTCATTTTGGTAGGTCAAGTATGATGGCAGAATATAGTATTAATGGTAAGACTCTTGGCAGTGTGGAGGATCAGAGGGATTTTGGGGTCCGAGTCCATAGGACACTCAAAACTGCTACGCAGGTTAAGCAGGCATATGGTGTATTGGCCTTCATCAACCGTGGGATTGAGCTTAAGAGCTAATAGGTAATAGGTAACAGCTATATAGGACCCTGGTCAGACCCCACTTGGAGTACTGTGCTCAATTCTGGTCTCCTCACTACAGGAAGAATGTGGAAGCCATAGAAAGGGTGCAGAGGAGATTTACAAGGACGTTGCCTGGATTGGGAAGCATGCCTTATGAGAATAGGTTGAGTGAACTCGGCCTTTTCTCCTGACAGAGGATGAGAGGTGACCTGATAGAGGTGTACAAGATAATGAGAGGCATTGATCGTGTGGATAGTCAGATGCTTTTTCCCAGGGCTGAAATGGATAGCATGAGAGGGCATAGTTTTAAGGTGCTTGGAAGTAGGTACAGAGGAGATGTCAGGGGTACGTTTTTTCACGCAGAGAGTGGTGAGTGCGTGGAATGGGCCGGCGGCGGCAGTGGAGGCGGAAACAATAGGGTCTTTTAAGAGACTCCTGGATAGGTACATGGAGCTTAGAAAAATAGAGGACTTTGGGTAAGCCTAGGTAGTTCTAAGGTAAGGACATGTTCGGCATAGCTTTGTATGCCTTTTGGTAGGTCAAAATGGACCCCAAAATCCCTCTGATCCTCCACACTGCCAAGAAGGGCCTGTATTGTGCTATAGGTTTTCTATGTTTCTATGTTAAATTCTACATCTGGAGCAGAACTATTGCAGCAAGAGCAGTAGAGTGGTGTAAATCCGAGGCCCTTATACTATAACCGTGCTTTATTAATCTTTTCAAGTGCTTGGTGCGATGTGCTCAGCATAAGGCATTAAACCTTGAATTAGGGAACTCCATTCTTCTTCTATCATTATCTACATCCTTTCACTAACACTTAAAACAGACTCCAAAATATCAATAGACCATACTCTGGTTTTGACATCCACAAATTGAAAGGGTTACCTCACATATGGAAGAGCAAAACCGCCATATGGAGTCTCCTGAAGAGCTAATGACAATCTTCTTTCAACAGCAACGGTGTTGAAGCATGTTATAATATTTTCTCAACTATTACTATGAATATCTCTCACTAATTTTCGTTCTGAAGGAGAATTACCTCTTGTCTCAAATCTCATCCTCCATTTTGATTATGGCTTTGTGACATGTACCAACTTATAGTGAAATGCTTACCTTACATAGCATGTATACACAACCCATTACACAGTGCACTGAGCTAGTATAAGGTAAAGCAACAGCAATGCAGAATAAAGTGCAAAAGCTATTGAAAAAGTACAACGCAGGAAATCGATAAGGTGCAAGATCATAATGAGGTAGATGATGAGGCCAAGAGTCCATGTTATCAGGATCAGAATCAGGTTTACTATCACTGGCATGTGACATGAAATTTGTTAACTTAGCAGCAGCAGTTCAATGCAATACATAACCTTGAAGAGAAAAAATAGTAATAAATAAAATAAAAATAATAATGATAATAAACAAGTAAATCAATTACAGTATACGTATATTGAACAGATTAAAAAAGTGTGCAAGAACCAGAAATACTGTATATTTAAAAAAGTGAGGTAGTGTCCAAGGGTTCAATGTCCATTTAGGAATCGGATGGCAGAGGGGAAGAAGCTGTTCCTGAATTGCTGAGTGTGTGCCTTCAGGCTTCTGTGCCTTCTTCCTGATGGTAACAGTGAGAAAAGGGCATGCCCTGGGTGCTGGAGGTCCTTAATAATGGACGCAGCCTTTCTGAGACACTGCTCCCTGAAGATGTCCTGGGTACTTTGTAGACTAGTACCCAAAATGGAGCCAACTAGATTTACAACCCTCTGTAGCTTCTTTCGGACCTGTGCAATAGCTCCTCCATACCAGACAGTGATGCAGCCTGTCAGAATGCTCTCCATGGTACACTATAGAAGTTTTTGAGTGTATTTGTTGACATACCAAATCTCTTCAGACTCCTAGTAAAGTATAGCCGCTGTCTTGCCTTCTTTATAACTACACCAATTTGTTGGGACCAGGTTAGATCCTCAAAGATCCTGACACCCAGGAACTTGAAACTGCTCACTCTCTCCACTTCTGACCCCTCTATGAGGATTGGTATGTGTTCCTTCGTCTTACCCTTCCTGAGGTCCACAATCATCTCTTTCGTCTTACTGAAGACTATCATAGAAGTGGTCCGATTAAGAGTCTGATAAGAGTGGGATAAAAGCTGTCCTTTTATGAACTTGTTCACTGGATGGTGATATTGCTGGCAAGACCAGCACTTATTGAAACATTAGCTCTTTTTCTCTTTTTTTTTCTTCTCAAATCTTTTTATGTTATATTATACAAAAGAAATAACACAAGTGCATTGAAGTAACAACACTTACAATGTCTCAAACAAAAAAACATTATCTTAAAGACTGAAAAAAAAATTTTGTGAAAATAAAAAAGAACCCTACTAATCAGAAAAAGTGGGAAAGAAAAAAAAACCCATTAGGTGTACAACCCTGAATCATGCGTCATACAAAAAGCTTCTAAAAATAAACATCAAACCGCCAGCAAGAAAGAAAAATATACCAAAAAATTTACAATAGATCGTGGAGAAAATCTATCAATTACCTCAAATGATAATAACCAGCAAATGAGCCCCATCTTTTCTCAAAATCAAATAAAGGTTCAAAGGTTCGACTTCTAATTTTCTCCAAACTAAGACATAGCATCACTTGGGAGAACCATTGTGACAAAGTGGGAGCTGATGTATCCTTCCACTTCAACAAAATGGCCCTCCTAGCTATCAATGTAACAAATGCAATAACATGTTGGTCAGGCACAGAAATACCATGAATATTTTGAGGAATTATTCCAAAAAGCACAGTTAATTTATTAGGTTGTAGATTAATTTTAAGTGCTTTAGAAATTGTTGAAAAAACTGACTTCCAGAACTGTTCCAATATAGAACAAGACCAAAATATATGTGTCAGTGTAGCTATCTCAGTTTTACATCTATCACAATAACTATCAACATTAGAAAATATATTAGAAAGTCTCTCCTTCGTCAAATGGTAATGATGTACAATTTTAAATTGAATCAGTGAATGACCAGCAGAAATCGAAGAAGAGTTTTGCAGTTTAATTTATCGAAATTACCTTTTTAAGCCTTCTTTGAGTGATCCAATTCTTTTACTTTGGAAAAATAAAGGTATTAATTCTTTTTTGGATTTATTTAAAGAAGATAGATTGATGTCTTTTGAACAATTAATTGATAAATATTCTGTTTCATACTCACACTTTTTGCAATACCTTCAAGTTAGACATTGCTTACTAAATATTTAAGTAATTTTCCTTATATATTGGAGACTGACCTGTTAGATACTATTATGAGTATGAACCCTTCGACGAAGGGTTCTATTGGAAGAATTTATAATTTATTATTACAATGGGATAAGCGTCCTTTATCTAAGATTAAACAGGATTGGGAAAAGGAACTCAATTTGACTTTTATGATGGAGGATTGGACACGGATTTTGAAGTTGGTTAACTCTTTTTCTCTTTCCACGGGTGCTGCCTGGCCTTGTGAATGTTCCCAGCAGTCTCTGTTTTGGCCCCAAAAGCTACCAGTCTAATCGTTCAGCAATTCTTTATAGATAGTAAGCTGATTCTTAGAATAACAGGTTAAGAGGAGGTTTATTAGAGTTGTTCAGAATCATGAAAAGTAAATAGGTTATTTGGAATGGAAAACTGGTCAATAATCAGGGTTTATTCACTTAACCTCTTGGCAAAACAACTGAGGAAAGTTAATTTTTTTTAATTATATGATGACATCTACTGGTCTTGCTCATTGGGCTGAGAAATGACAAGGAGAATTTAATTCACAAACATGAGATTTTGCCTTTGGAGAAGTGTAGAGGGTAGACATAAGATGCTGCAACAGGTTAGCTGAGTGGTTAAAGAGGCATGTGGAATATTTTCTTTCATTAAACAGGGGTGTTATGCAGGATGCATTAGCAACACCAGCCAGAGAGCTTTACACAAATATAGTCACTGCACTGGACAGGATGCAGAGGAGATCATCAAAAGCACTGTCAACACTGGAACATTCTGGGCATGAGGACTGATTGTATTTTCCTTCAAACAGGGACGCTGGGGGAAACACACAGTTGAATTGTATAATATGACAGATCTGTGCAGAGTGAACACAAGTAGCAATTTCCTTGAGCAGAAGGTCAAAAACTCAGATCTAAAGCAATTGACCGTGGACTAGGTGGGGAAATGGTGAAATATTTTTTCACCATGAGGGCAGCAGGAGTCTGCAAATTATTGACTGAAAGGTTGGTACAGGCAGAAACCCTAATCACGTTGAAACTGTCCTTTGGATGTGTACTTGAAGAGTTGAGATTGTAGGCTGACAGATCTGGAACTGGTAGATGGGATTAGTTTGGGGTGACTCTTTCTCAACTGGCACGGACATAATGGCCTAAATGACCTCTTTCTGTGTCGTATGTTTCACACAATTGGTGAGACTGATAATAATCTGGGATTCACTGTCCAAAAAGTTCTGAGGAGAAAAACAAAGACAAACATGGGACTAATTCCATAAATACTGAATCTTTATACAGCATTTATTGGTCAGACTGCACTTGGAGTACTGTGAGCAGGTTTGGGCCCCTTATCGAAGATAGATGTACTGGCATTGGAGAGGATCCAGAGGAAGTTTACGAGAATGGTTCAGGAAAGAAAGGGTTAATGTATGAGAAGTGTTTGATGGCTCTGGACCTGTACTCACTGACATTTAGAATCTCATTGCAACCTACCAAACATTGAAAGGCCTAGACAGAGTGGACAGGGACAGGATGTTTTCAGTATTCAGTCCAGAGGGCACTGAGGTCCTTTAAGAGAAGTAAGAAGGACTTTCTTTAGCCAAAAGGTGGTGAATCTGTGTAATTAATTGCCACAGATGGAAATAATCTCCAGTCGGATGTGGAGACCAAATTTTAAAGCAGGGGTTGATAGGCTTTTGATTAAGAAGGGTGCTAAAGTTTACAGGGAGAAGACAGGAGAATGGGGTTGAGAGGGAAAACAAATCAGCCATGTTCAAATGGCGGAGAAGACTTGATGGGCCGAATGGCAGAACTCCGCTCATGTATGTTATGGTCTTATGATTTAAGGAACGTTCTTGGGATTCCAAACTGACCTTATATAGAACACATGTTGAATCCCACCAGTAAGGATTCTATCCGAGCCACAGTAAGGAAAAACTATCAGACTGTTCCTCAGAGGTTGTCTTTCCTCCCCTGTTCTTATCCTTTTGCACACTTTCAGTATCCACAATATTGTTCTCCAGCACCTCTCTACAACTGTGCAGCTGGACAGGATCATGCCCATTCATTGCTATGCGTCCAGGGCAGCCCAAGAATCACTAGAAATTGCTTTTCTTCTTAACCCCATCAATTCATTGTCTTTGGAATTCTTTAAGGACCTATTCTTGGCCTGCTAACATTTCTCAGCTATGTATCACTCCTCGGTGACATCTTCTTAAAATGCAGGATCATTTCCACATGCTGGCTGATAACATCTCCTTTAGTTCGCCACTGTCTCCCTTGGCTCTTCCAGTGTCTCAAAGTTATCCAATGGGACTAGATGATTTCTCCCAGTTAATATTAGGAACACTAAAGCTGTTTAAACTCTCTTGGTGCCTGGAACACTCTGCTGGAGTGATGGGAGAGGCTGGTGCAATATGGTCCATGGATGTAAGTAAAATGGAGGGATATGGGCTGTACCGAAGGAAAGGGTTAGAATGATTGTGAATTAGATTTAGATAGGTTGGTCCACATTGTATGTCAAATGGTCCATACTATGCTGTACTGTTCTATGTTCTCTTCCCTGAATATTGATTTCTCCCTCTCCCTAGCCAAGCTTTTAAATCATTTCTCAAAGAAAATCTTTCAGTACAAACCTAATCATAGAGGTGACCTAACCGGTAATAAGAGATTCCCCCTCTTATATCACGCCTCTTCAGGAGCAACACTGCAAAACTGGCTAATTTTCAAATAAAGCAGGAATACTCTCAATATAGTGCCTATTTTCTACAGGTAAATTTTTGCAAGCCTCTCCATTATTACAGTTATTTTCCCTTCAGTTTTAATGGCTCTTATTTCTGAATAAATTGGTATTTTCTTTCAACTAATGAAGAATATACCTGAACAAAGCATAATTAATGAAAAATAGCATCAATAATAATGTAGGAGTTATGAATTATAATAATAACCTGTTTGAATTATACCTTTTATTTATGCTCAAGGGGCACACAAGTGGTTATGTGAATATATATAAATAATATAACACAGAACACAAACATAATTAGCAATTGCCACACTTCACTACACAAAATGAATTACTTTAGAAGTATCTTAGCCAAGTTATTCCTACATAATCATACTTGTTCTATAGAGTTTCACTAGCGGTTACTGACTTCCCTAACCTCAATCATAAAACTTGATTTTTGTATTCTTGGATAAATTATATTATGTTAAACTGTGCTATTAAACAGAATTTGCTGCCTAGAAATTCAATTATTCTTAACTGATCTCTCAGATGTTCTTACCTAACCCACATGGGTCCCGGCGAAGTATTAGAGTTTCTGTTGAGTCTGAATCTGAAGACTCATTCCTGCACAGTAGGGTTTGCCTCTCTAACTCTGCCCCAGGATCAGCTGATCTGGGCAACAGCCATTTAGCAAGGCACTGCCATCTAGAGCAACACACACAAAATGCAGGAGGAACTCAGCTGGCCAGGCAGCATTCATGGAAAAGAGTAAACAGTTGATGTTTCGGGATGAGACCCTTCACCAGGACCGGAAGGGAAGAGAAATCAGAGTAAGAAGGTGGGGGGCGGGGAGGAAGAACTACAAGGTGGTAGGTGATTGGTGAAACCGGAGGAGAGGGAGGGGGTAAAGTAAAGAACTGGAAAGGTAATTGGCAAGGGCACTCACATGGGTCACAGCTATATCTTGCCTTTTCATTGGTTACTTGGAACAGTCCATGTTCCAAGCTTACACAGCCATTTCTCCCCAATTCTTCCTACGCTACATCGACAACTGTATTGGTGCTGCCTCCTGCACCCATGCAGAGCTCATCAATCACATCAACTTTGCCTCCAACTTCCAGCCAGCCCTCTAATTTACCTGGTCCATTTCTGTCACCTCCCACCCCTTCCTCGATCTCTCAGTCTCCATCTCTGGAAGCAGTCTATCTAATGATATATTTTATAAACCCACTGACTCTCACAGCTGTCTGGAACATACCACTTCCCACCCGTCACTTGTAAAAACACCATCTGCTTCTCTCAGTTCTTCTGTCTCCACCGCATCTGCTCTCAGGATGAGGCTTTCTTTTCCAGAACAACTGACATGTCCTCCTTCTTCAAAGAAGGGGGCTTCCCTTCCTCCACCATCAACGCTGCCTTCACCCTCATCTCTTCCATTTCACGCACATCTACCCTCACCCCATCCACCTGCCACCCCACCAGGGATAGGGTTCCTCTTGTCCTCACCTACCACTTCCAGGTGAGGCACCACTTCACGTGCGAATCTGCTGGGGTCGTATACCGTATCCGGTGCTCCTGGTGTGGCCTCCTGTATATCGGTGAGACCAACCGCAGATTAGGAGACCGCTTCACAGAGCACCTTCACTCCATCCGCCTCAGAAAGTGGGATCGCCTGGTGGCCATCTATTTCAATTCTACTTCCCATTCCCATTCCCTTCTGACGTGACAGTCCATTGCCTCCTCTGCTGTTGTGATGAGGCCACACTCAGGTTGGAGGAGCAATGTCTCATATTCCATCTGGGTAGCCTCCAAGCTTCTCTTTCTTCCATGGTCTTCTGTCTTCTCTTTCAGATACCCACTTCTCCAGCCCTTTAACTCTTTCACCAATCAACTTCCCAGCTCTTTACTTCAGCCCTCCCCCTCTCCTGGTTTCACCTATCACCTACCACCTCGTACTTCCTCCTCCCCTCCCCTCCCCCTCCTTCTTACTCTGTCTTTTCCAGTGCTGATGAAACAACAACTGCTACTCTTTTCCATAGATACTACCAGGCTTGCTGATTTCCACCAGCATTTTATGCTTTGGATGTCCAGCACCTGCTGATTTTCTCTTGTTTGTGACTGGGCTACTACTACTGCCATTGAAAGTCAGCACATCTAGTACAGGGGCTCCCCCTTTATCTGAAACCTTCCTTCCCTGTCCCAGTAGGGCAATGTCCACCAGCACGACTATCACTCTCCATAAAGCTTCTTGCAAACACAATTGTAGATGTTATTTTCAGCAATAGCTAGAAGCCCAGATGAGTGAGGAATAAAGGGAAGAGAGGAAAGCCTTGGTCCTCAAAACCAACATGGTGTTTGACATGGCAGCTGAGTTATGGTGCAGAGCAATCAACAAACCGTGCCTTGATATGGACCACAAGGTAGTTTGTTGCCAATCAGACTGTATATGGACATTATAGAAGCAACGCGCTTTCCAGCAGATGAAGATCACTTGCTGAAATTTTGACCATTTGTGGCACAACAACATCCACATACTGCCAGCTGGCCTCTTCTCAAATGGAGACAAAGTCCCCTCTCCTGCAACAAATACTTACGATGTCTCATGTACAGCAGTGACCTGCAAATCGGGGGCATGTGGGACACATTATCTGCAGTTGTCTGCAGCGGCCCAAAGGCTCTCAGCTTCCAGACGAGCTGCTCCTCAGGCAGGATAAGATAAGAGGACTGCTCCCAGGATCAGCTGGCGGGTGGGTGGCCTGGCCAGAGCTCTCCTGCCCTTGGTCATGGCCTCCGCTGTGAGGGAGGATTCACTTTTGGCTCTCTACTCCCATTCCTGGTCTTGCAGGAGACAGAACTAAAGATAGTGATAGTATGCAGCTTCTAGAGGTGTGAAAACAGCCAACTACCAAGGCTTCCCTATTCCACAAACAAGAAGGGAACTCCCACCTAAAAGTGCCTGCAGAATGATGTGTTATCCTCAGTTCAGCCACAATAGAAAGTTTCTGATCTTTCCCAACTGGAGGGTTCTACAGTAACAGCAGTACCCTTGCTTACCCTTGCCAGGATATTAGATTATTAGATTAGATTATGAGGACATACAGTCCTCTTTTATTGTCATTTAGTAATGCATGCATTAAGAAATGATACAATATTCCTCTGGTGTGATATCACAGAAACACAGGACAGACCAAGACTGAAAAACTGACAAAAACCGCATAATTATAACATATAGTTACAACAGTGCAAGCAATACCATAACTTGATGAAGAGCAGGCCATGGACATGGTAAAAAAAAGTTCAAAGTCTCTCGAAAGTCCCACATCTCACGCAGATGGGAGAAGGAGGAAAACTCTCCCTGCCATGCCCGACCACAGTCTGACTCTGAGTCGTCCGAAAACTTCGAGCCTCCGACCAGTCCTCCGACAAGTCCTCCGACACTGAGTACCGAGCACCATCTCTGCTGAGCGCTTCAACCCCAGCCCTGGCCGCCAGCAGCAGGCAAAGCTGAGGATTTGGGGCCTTCTCTCCAGAGATTCTCGATTGCACAGTAGCAGCGGCAGCAAACTGGGCATTTCAGAAGTCTCTCCAGATGTTCCTCCATGCTTCTCACGGCTGTCTCCATCAAATCAGAATTGTGCACGGTACCCTATTTAACAAATACGATATCATTTCACCTGAGAGGCTGCGTCGCGCCGCCATCTCTTATTACTGATATCTTCATATCGCATCTCATATTACTTCAGTTTGTGGACACATTTCTACAATGAACAGGAACATCCTCGACACTGGGGTTGTCATCTTGGAGGTCAGGTGAATTGCATTTCCTTTAACCCATACAAGGCCGCGGAATATCACACGTTCACAATTTATGATTTCTTTATCTCGCTGGCCTTTCCTGCATGCTCCCTTCAGTGTTACGGTGGGAGTTAAACAACACGATAATTACAATTCAGAAGCACACCTGGCCAATGGCACCAACATTGTGCATTCAAGAGCAGGTCAAAGGCTGGGTATCTTGCCCTGATTCATTCCCCCTCCTGATTCCCTAAAATGTGTAAGATGCAAGTCCGGGATATGCTCCGTTTGCCAAACGAGTGAAGCTCCTAAAACACTGCAGAAGCTTGGTGCAACCCAGTGTAGGGCACTCCACATAACTGACACCCAATCCTTCACCCTGCAGGTTCACCCCTCCACCACAGCACCCTGTGGCTTCTGTTCCTTTACATTTACTTCACCCTTACACTGACTATTCAAATTTTACAGATATTATGCGCTTGGGAAGCAGCTTGCTTAATAGAAGAAACCGAACTATTAAATTTATTTTAAAAATCGTCACTTTAAAGCAGTACTACAATCCACTGTTGCAGCCAAACTTAGTTATCTTTGTCACCATGATACTAACACAAGGTAAGTGGCAGTGTGCAATTCCACACTTGATCAGCACCATAAATGACCGCACAGCACGTGTTTCTGGGAGTGCATGACTCTCCCATTTACCTTTCAATATTGTAAAATAATATCACAAATCTCCCATTTATGCTTAATAATAAAAAATTTGGAAAGACCTAGTTACAGCACATCAGGAGTTTCATAAACAAGAGAGTTGCAAGCCATTGTGCATAAGTATAATGACAGTGTTACCTGTGCTGGTCTGCCAACACAAGGCATTCATTCATGATAATTGGATCAATTGTTACTTTGCCTAAGGTGAAGGGATTGGTATTGATCTTGGTTTACTATTTTCACAAAGATACAATGAAAAACTGTTCACACAGATCAAATTATTGCACAGTGCATTGAGCTGGAGTAAGGTAAAACAATAACAAGACAGAACAAAGTATAAAAATCCCAGTGCAGGTAAACAACATCATAATGAGGTAGCGCAAACAAGAGGAATTCAGCAGATGCTGGAAATTCAAGCAACACACATCAAAGTTGCTGGTGAACGCAGCAGGCCAGGCAGCATCTCTAGGAAGAAGTACAGTCGACGTTTCAGGCCGAGACCCTTCGTCCTGACAAAGGGTCTCGGCCTGAAACGTCGACTGTACCTCTTCCTAGAGATGCTGCCTGGCCTGCTGCGTTCACCAGCAACTTTGATGTGTGTTGCTCATAATGAGGTAGATTGTGAGGCCAAGGGTCCATCTTATCTTGTAAGTCGAGTTTAAGTGCTATTGAAACTCTACAAATACCAAACAGCATTTTCCCATCATTGTAAAAAGCAAGAACACAAAGTTTAGATCCCTCAGGCAATGAGGATGTCCAACCTATAAAATGACTATACTAACATAACAGGCTCACTGAGGCCTCTGGGAAATCCAACCCAAATTTCTGAAAGACCTATAAAGAGTGGCACATTAACACTGATTGAAGTAAGACCATAAGATATAGGAGTAAAATTAGACCGCTTAGTCTGTCAAGTCTGCTCACCATTCCATCTTGGGTGATCCATTTCCCTCTTAGCCCATTCTGCTGCCTTCTCCCAGTAATGCGTCATCCCCTGACTGGTCAAGAACCTACAACCCCTGCCTTAAATACACTCAATGGTGTGACCTCCACAACCACCTGTGACCAAAAATTCCACAGATTCACCATCCTCTGGCTCAAGAAATTTCTCCTCATCTCTATTCCGAATGAACGTCCCTCCACAGATTCACCATCCTCTGGCTAAAGAAATTTCTCCTCACCTCCATTCTGAATAAACGTCCCTCTATTCTGAGTCCTAGATTCTCCTACCATAGGAAACATCCTTTCCACATCCGCTCTATCTAGGCCTGTCACCGTTCAATAGGTTTCAATGAGATCCCTCCTCATTTTCCTAAATTCCAGTGAGTACAGGCCCAGAGCTATCAATCACTCCTCATACAATAAGCCTTTCATTCTCATGAACCTCTCCTGAACCCTCTCCAACATAAGCACATCCTTTCTTAAATAAGGAGCCCAAAACTGCTCATAATACTCCAAGTGAGGCTTGAACAGTGCCTTACAAGGCCTCAGCTTTACGTCTTTGCTTTTATATTCTAGTCCTCTCGAAATGAATGCTAACATTACATTTGCCTTCCTCACTGCCAACTCAACCTGCCAGTTAACCTTGAAGGAATCCTGGAATCCTGCACAAGGACTCCCAAGTCCCTTTACACCACAGATTTTTGAATTTCCTCCTCATTTAGAAAATAGGCTATGCTTTTATTCCGTCAACCGAAATGCATGACTTGCCCATTCTCCAAATCTGTTTAAGTCCATCTGCAGCCCCCCTACACAATCAGGAAAAGCTCTCTGGAGAATCAACCCCATGAATCAACACCAATGCCATTGTCTATATTTAATGTATTCATAGAAACATAGAAACATAGAAAATAGGTGCAGGAGTAGGCCATTCGGCCCTTCGAGCCTGCACCGCCATTCACTATGATCATGGCTGATCATCCAACTCAGAACCCTGTACCTGCTTTCTCTCCATACCCCCTGATCCCTTTAGCCACAAGGGCCATATCTAACTCCCTCTTACATATAGCCAGTGAACTGGCCTCAACTGTTTCCTGTGGCAGAGAATTCCACAGATTCACCACTCTCTGTGTGAAGAAGTTTTTCCTCATCTTGGTCCTAAAAGGCTTCCCCTTTATCCTTAAACTGTGACCCTTCGTTCTGGACTTCCCCAATATCGGGAACAATATTCCTGCATCTAGCCTGTCCAATCCCTTTAGAATTTTATACATTTCAATAAGATCCCCCCTCAATCTTCTAAATTCCAGCGAGTATAAGCCTAGTCGATCCAGCCTTTCTTCATATGAAAGTCCTGCCATCCCAGGAATCAATCTGGTGAACCTTCTTTTTACTCCCTCTATGGCAAGAATGTCTTTCCTCAGATTAGGGGACGAAAACTGCACACAATACTCCAAGTGTGGTCTCACCAAGGCCTTGTACAACTGCAGTAGAACCTCCCTGCTCCTGTACTCAGATCTTCTTGCTATGTATGCCAATATACCATTCGCCTTTTTCACCACCTGCTGTACCTGCATGCCTACTTTCAATGACTGGTGTACAATGACACCTAGGTCTTGTTGCACCTCCCCTTTTCCTAATCGGCTACCATTCAGATAATAATCTGTTTTCCTGCTCTTGCCACTAAAGTGGATAACCTCACATTTATCCACATTAAATTGCATCTGCCATGAATTTGCCCACTCACCTAACCTATCCAAGTCACCCTGCATCCTCTTAGCATCCTCCTCACAGCTAACACTGCTGCCCAGCTTTGTGTCACCCGCAAACTTGGAGATGCTGCATTTAATTCCCTCGTCTAAATCATTAATATGTATTGTAAACAACTGGGGTCCCACCACTGAACCTTGTGTTACCCCACTAGTCACTGCCTGCCATTCTGAAAAGGTCCCGTTTATTCCCACTCTTTGCTTCCTGTCTGCCAACCAATTCTCTATCCACATCAATACCTTACCCCCAATACCGTGTGCTTTAAGTTTGCACATTAATCTCCTGTGTGTGACCTTGTCAAAAGCCTTTTGAAAATCCAAATATACCACATCCACTGGTTCTCCTCTATCCATTCTACTAGTTACATCCTCAGAAAATTCTATGAGATTCGTCAGACATGATTTTTCTTTCACAAATCCATGCTGACTTTGTCCAATGATTTCACCGCTTTCCAAATGTGCTGTTATCACATCTTTGATAACTGACTCTAGCATTTTCCCCACCACCAATATCAGGCTAACTGGTCTATAATTCCCCAGTTTCTCTCTCCCTCCTTTTTTAAAAAGTGGGGTTACATTAGCCACCCTCCAATCCTCAGGAACTAATCCAGAATCTAAAGAGTTTTGAAAAATTATCACTAATGCATCCACTATTTCTTGGGCTACTTCCTTAGGCACTCTGGGATGCAGACCATTCGGCCCTGGGGATTTATCTGCCTTTAATCCCTTCAATTTACCTAACACAACTTCCCTACTAACATGTATTTCCCTCAGTTCCTCCATCTCACTAGACCCTCGGTCCCCTACTATTTCCGGAAGATTATTTATGTCCTCCTTAGTGAAGACAGAACCAAAGTAGTTATTCAATTGGTCTGCCATGTCCTTGTTCCCCATGATCAATTCACCTCTTTCTGACTTTAAGGGACCTACATTTGTCTTAACAAATCTTTTTCTTTTCACATATCTATAAAAGCTTTTACAGTCAGTTTTTATGTTCCCTGCCAGCTTTCTCTCATAATCTTTTTTCCCTTTCCTAATTAAGCCCTTTGTCCTCCTCTGCTGGACTCTGAATTTCTCCCAGTCCTCAGGTGTGCCACTTTTTCTGGCTAATTTGTATGTTTCTTCTTTGGAATTGATACTATCCCTAATTTCCCTTGTTAGCCACGAGTGCACTACCTTCCCTGGTTTATTCTTTTGCCAAACTGGGATGAACAATTGTTGTAGTTCATCCATGCGATCTTTAAATGCTTGCCATTGCATATCCACCGTCAACTCTTTAAGTTTCATTTGCCAGTCTATCTTAGCTAATTCATGTCTCATACCTTCAAAGTTACCCTTCTTTAAGTTCAGAACCTTTGTTTCTGAATTAACTATGTCACTCTCCATCTTAATGAAGAATTCCACCATATTATGGTTACTCTTACCCAAGGGGCCTTGCACGACAAGATTGCTAACTAACCCTTCCTCATTGCTCAATACCCAGTCTAGAATGGCCTGCTCTCTAGTTGGTTCCTTGACATGTTGGTTCAGAAAACCATCCCGTATACAGTCCAAGAAATCCTCTTCCTCAGCACCCTTACCAATTCGGTTCACCCAATCTATATGTAGATTGAAGTCACCCATTATAACTGCTGTTTCTTTATTGCACGCATTTCTAATTTCCTGTTTAATACCATCCCCAACCTTACTACTACTGTTAGGTGGCCTGTACACAACTCCCACTAGCGTTTTCTGCCCCTTAGTGTTATGCAGCTCTACCCATATCGATTCCACATCCTCCCGGCTTATGTCCTTCCTTTCTATTGCGTTAATTTCCTCTCTAACCAGCAATGCTACCCCACCTCTTATTCTTTCATGTCTATCCCTCCTGAATATTGAATATCCCTGAATGTTGAGCTCCCATCCTTGGTCACCCTGGAGCCATGTCTCTGGGATCCCGACTATATCATATTCATTAATAACTATCTGCACATTCAATTCATCCACCTTGTCATGAATGATCCTTGCATTGACACACAAAGCCTTCAGGCTTGTTTTCTAAGGTTATGTCGAAAAGTGGCCCTTTTTGATTTTTGCCCTGGATTTGCCTGCCTGCCACTTTTACTTTTCACCTTACTACTTTTTACTATTCATCAATGCAATGCACATAGTGTATATACAGAGACATGAAAATACACCATTTGAACTTCTTAAGTCACATGACTAGGCTCTACAGGCCCTGGGAAAATTCTAGTACAAATTCCATTGATGAATCAATACTTGGTAACTCCTTGGAATTCAAACATGATCAACATACTTGATAAAAGGCTTATGGTATAAAATTCATAAAGAGATGCAGGACAAGGTCCACAGTGATTGCTATAATTATCTTGTGGATTAATGATTTTGTTGAACACGTGCTACTTTTGGGAGCAGCATAGCCTTTTCCTGAACATAAACAAACATAGTCTGATCCTCCCCAGTGAGTGATAGTATTCTTTTCATGGAGAATGTTCATCGGAAGCCTAAGGTCTATTCTCTGGATAATTCAACAGCATGTGGGATGATTAAACAGTTTAAGCTGCAAAAAAGCTCTCTCCCACTGTGTCATCTTCATGAATGGAAAAAAAACTGAGAATGAACAAACCTTAAAAATGATGTATGCAAGAAGAAATCTTTCTACAGCAATCTGTTATATGTTAATATTGTAGACGTTTCAGGATATTATAATATTTTGCCGTTCACATTGTGTTTCTAGTGCCCATTTTGTAACCTGTGTTGTTGCATTATAAAACATTATGAATCACACTTGCTATTTTACATGCAGTATTATTAAATTTGCCAATATTTGTTGGAGCTGTGATTTATTTCAAAGGATTCTATATTTGATTTATCCTGCCTTTCAGCTTCCTGCTCCTGTAAAAGCTTAGATAATTTGATAGAACCCCGATCTGCAGATCAGATTTCAATTTTACCTTCTTCTCCATAACATATGTTAGTACGTAGAATAATGCTCTGGTATAACACTGAGGCACTGCTGAAGCCACTTATTATTGGATTATATCATAAATGGATTATTAATTTATTATTAAAGATCTCAAGACAATATTTGATGAACAATTGGTCTATGCAGCTAACAGGATATCAGTTCAGCTCAGCCCTCAATTCCTTTCGACTGACTTTCGTGCTCATCAAGGGTTTGGGATGAGATGTGCATCCGGTCCGATCAGTTCAGAGGTCACTTGTAAGAATCCTGTGCTGACCATGCAGAACGTGGCCCTTGTTCATTTACTGTTATCACCTGCCAGACTGTGCGAGCATGGCCAAAAGGTACTGTGGCAGCTGCACTGAAGTCGGCAAAAAAAACCCAGCATAATACATGGCTGTCTGTTGTATGCCGACTGCTTATGAGCGAGTGGAAGTGCTTGCAGTTTACAAAGGCAGTGAGATTGTCTGATGAAATTCCACCCCCCCACCCACCCCCGCTGGCTGCAGTCAAATGATGTCCCAGGGAGAAAAAGCCTGAGATTACAGAACCCTGGAAACTTGTCCTGCTGTTTCCTGCTGTCTACTGGGAGCACGCGAAGTAATTTGCTCTGATAATGATGTGATCACCGAAAGCATGAATTCCCTTCTGTCTGATTTTGCTAATGTGCCCTGTGGTAACATGAAAGGAGCTGAAGATGAGGACCTTCACTGAAGCAATGCTGTGCCAGCTCCTACTGTTGGCCACTGGTCTCACTCAGGCAGTAACCGCACCGTGACAGCCTGTACAAGGAAGGGCAGCTTCCTTATTCACTGCTTCACTGAGAGCAGCTAGTTGAGCAGGAGGGAAGGAGGGAGAAGAGGAATGCGGTAGTTGTAGGGGATTCCATAGTCAGGGGAACAAACAGGAGGTTCTGTCAGCCTGATAGAGATACCCGTATGGTGTGTTACCTCCCAGGTGCCAGGGTACGGGATGTCTCGGATCGGGTCCAGAATATTCTGAAGGGAGAGGACGAGCAGCCAGTTGTCTTGGTACGTATTGGTACCAATGACATAGATAGGAAAAGGGAGGAGGTCCTGAAGTGAGATTTCCGGAAGTGAGGAAGGAAGCTGAGAAGCAGGACCTCCGGGGTAGTAATCTCGGGATTGCTACCTGTGCCACGTGCTAGCGAGGGCAAGAGTAGTGGGATCAGGCAGATGAATGCATGGCTGAGAGACTGGTGCAGGGACAGGGCTTCAGATTCTTGGATCATTGGGTTCTCTTCTGGGGGAAGTATGACCTGTTCAAAAAGGACAGGTTACACCTGAACCCGAAAGGGACCAATATCCTGGCGGGAAAGTTTAATAGAGCTGTTAGGGCGGGTTTAAGCTAATTTGGCAGGGGGATGGGAACCGGAATGATAGAGCGGAGGAGGGGGAAAACAGAAATAAATCTAAGATAGTGAGCAGTAAAGATGTCAGGAAGGACAGGCCGGTGATGGGGCAAATTTGCAGCCATTAGGACAAGTTGCAGTGCAATAAAGTTGCAGTGCAATCAAAGCAAAAAGTATCAAATACTGGTCTTAAGGTGTTATACTTAAATGCACGCAGCATAAGGAATAAAGTGGATGATCTTGTCGTACAGCTACAGATTGGCAGGTATGATAGTGTGGCTATCACTGAGACCTGGCTAAAGGATGCATGTCTCTGGGAGCCGAACATCCAAGGATACGCAGTGTATCGAAAGGATAGACAAGTAGGCAGATTGGGTGGCATGGCTTTATTGGTAAGAAATGATATTAAATCATTAGAAAGAGGTGATATAGGATCGGAAGGTGCAGAATCTTTATGGGTTGAGCTAAGAAATCGCAGGGGTAAAAGGACCCTGATGGCAGTTATATACAGGCCTCCAAACAGCTGCAGTGATGTGGACTACAAATTACAACAGGAAATAGAGAAGACTTGTCAGAAGGGCAGTGTTATGATAATTGTGGGGGATTTTAACATGCGAGTGGATCGGGAAAACCAGGTCAGCGCTGGATCTCAAGAGAGAGAATTTGTAGAATGTCTGCGAGATGGCTTTTTAGAACAGCTTGTTGTTGAGCCCACTAGGAGATCGGCTGTACTGGATTGGGTATTGTGTAATGAACCAGAGGTAATTAGAGAGATTGAGGTGAAGGAACCCTTAGGAGGCAGTGATCATAACATGATTGCGTTCACTGTGAAATTTGAAAAAGAGAAGCCAAAATCTGATGTGTCGGTATTTCAGTGGAGTAAAGGAAATTACAGTGGCATGAGAGAGGAACTGGCCAAAGTTGACTGGAAAGGGACACTGGTGGGATAGACAGCAGAGCAGCAGTGGCTGGAGTTTATGCGAGAAGTGAGGAATGTGCAAGACAGGTATATTCCAAAAAAGAAGAAATTTTCGAATGGAAAAAGGATGCAACCGTGGCTGACAAGAGAAGTCAAAGTCAAAGTTAAAGCAAAGGAGAGGACATAGAAGAAAGCAAAAATTAGTGGGAAGACAGAGGACTGGGAAGTTTTTAAAAGCTTGCAAAAGGAAACGAAGAAGGTCATTAAGAGGGAAAAGATGAACTATGAAAGGAAGCTAGCAAATAATATCAAAGAGGATACTAAAAGCTTTTTCAAGTATATAAAGAGTAAAAGACAGGTGAGAGTAGATATAGGACCAATAGAAAATGTTGCTGGAGAAATTGAAATGGGAGATAAGGAGATGGTGGAGGAACTGAACGAGTATTTTGCATCAGTCTTCACTGAGGAAGACGTCAGCAGTATACCAGACACTCAAGGGTGTCAGGGAAGAGAAGTGTGTGCAGTCACAATTACGACAGAGAAAGTACTCAGGAAGCTGAATAGTCTCAGGGTAGATAAATCTCCTGGACCAGATGGAATGCACCCTTGTGTTCTGAAGGAAGTAGCTGTGCAGATTGTGGAGGCATTAGCAATGATCCCTCAAAAGTCAATAGATTCTGGCATGGTTCCAGAGGACTGGAAGATTGCAAATGTCACTCCGCTATTTAAGAAGAGGGCAAGGAAGCAAAAAGGAAATTATAGACCTGTTAGCTTGACATCGGTGGTTGGGAAGTTGTTGGAGTCGATTGTCAAGCATGAGGTTATGATGTTCCTGGAGGCATATGACAAGATAGGCAGAACTCAGCATAGTTTCCTTAAAGGAGAATCCTGCCTGACAAATCTATTGCAATTTTTTGAGGAAATTACCAGTAGGCTAGACAAGGGAGATGCAGTGGATGTTGTGTACTTGGATTTTCAGAAGGCCTTTGACAAGGTGCCGCACATGAGGCTGCTAAACCAGATAAGAGCCCATGGAATTACGGGAACGTTACATACGTGGATAGGGCGTTGGCTGATTGGCAGGAAACAGAGAGTGGGAATAAAGGAATCCCATTCTGGTTGGCTGCCAGTTACCGCTAGTGTTCCACAGGGGTCTGTGTTGGGGCCACTTCTTTTTACATTGTACATCAACGATTTGGATTATGGAATAGATGGCTTTGTGGCTAAGTTTGCTGATGATACAAAGATAGGTGGAGGGGCCGGTAGTGCTGAGGAAACAGAGAGTCTGCAGAGAGACTGGGATAGATTGGGAGCGTGGGCAAAGAGTGGCAAATGAAATACAATGTTGGAAAGTGTATGGTGATGCACTTTGGTAGCAGAAATAAATGGGCAGACTATTATTTAAATGGGGAGAGAATTCAAAGTTCTGAGATGCAGCGGGACTTGGGAGTCCTTGTACAGGATACCCTTAAGGTTACCCTCCAGGTTGAGTCGGTGGTGAAGAAGGCGAATGCAATGTTGGCATTCATTTCTAGAGGAATAGAGTATAGGAGCAGGGATGTGATATTGAGGCTCTATAAGGCACTGGTAAAACCTCACTTGGAGTACTGTGTGCAATTTTGGGCTCCTTATTTAACAAAGGATGTGCTGACATTGGAGAGGTTTCAGAGAAGATTCATGAGAATGATTCCGGGAATGAGAGGGTTAACATATGAGGAACGTTTGACCGCTCTTGGACTGTACTCCTTGGAGTTTAGAAGAATGAGGGGGGACCTCGTAGAAACATTTCGAACGTTGAAAGGCATGGACAGAGTGGATGTGGCAAAGTTGTTTCCCATGGTGGGGGAGTCTAGTACAAGAGGGCATGACTTAAGGATTGAAGGGCACCCATTCAGAACAGAGATGCAAAGAAATTTTTTCAGCCAGAGGGTGGTGAATCTATGGAATTTGTTGCCATGGGCGGCAGTGGAGGTCAAGTCATTAGGTGTACTTAAGGAAGAGATTGATAGGTATCTGAGTAGCCAGGGCATCAAAGGTTATGGTGAGAAGGTGGGGGAGTGGGACTAAATGGGAGAATGGATCAGCTCATGATAAAGTGGCGGAGCAGACTCGATGGGCTGACTTCAGCTCCTTTGTCTTATGGTCTTATGGTCTATACGCACACAACACAACAGCTAGTATACAGTTTTCAACCAGAAGACTCTGGAAGGAGAATTCCAGTGAGCCTTCTCCTTTTGCTTACCCTAACAGATGCGACCATGGACATTATTAGTGTTTGTAAATGATCTGAGAATCCAAAGCCCTTGATCTTCCAAAACATTCGAAAATTTTGACGGAAGCAGCTGGGATCACTGGAAACTTTCTGAAAATGTACTGGGGTCAGACTGAAGACTTAGCGATAGTGATATGAAAGCCTTAACTGAGCATCATATATAAAAACGCTCTTTAGGCCCCTTACCATTGAGGGTGGTAATGCAAGCAAAATAAATTAAAGTTTGTTCAGAAATTCTATGAATAACCTCATATATGAAATTGATGTAATTTATTTTACGAACTTGTTTCTGCCAATTATCAAATGGTACTTTCCTTTCAAAAGTCTATATTAACTTTGTTCTATTCTATTCATATTGTCTAAGCACTCTATGACCATTTCCCTTATAACAGATTCCAGCATTATCCTGCTACAGGTGTGCAGGTCCCTATTTTATCCCTTCCTCATTTCTGAAGTGAAGGGATTACTTTTACAATATTCTGATCTCTGAAAACCATTCTACAATCCATGGAATTTTCTAAGGTGCATTAACCATAACCATCTTCTGCAAAACAAAATCTGGAGCTCATGAGCTCCTAGGGGTTTTCGATGCATTAATTTTTCCAATAATAGTTATTTTCACAAATGTTAAATTATCTTGAGCTCCTTGTTTACTCAAGTACTGAAGACCTACATTATTTGCAGCAGATTTTCTGTTTTCTTCTGTAAATATAGACTCAAAATAATTGTTTATTCGCTAATTCCCCAATATATTCCTCTCAGTCTGCAAAGTCTATACATTAACTTTGTTAATCTTTTCCTTTTCACATATGTATACAAGTGTTCTTCTGTTTCTTGCTGACCAAGTCATCTCTTTTTTTCCTTTCTTTATCAGCTTCTTATTTCTCCTTTGCTGAATTCTAAAATTTTCTCAGTCCTCAGCTTTATTCCTTCTGTTTTTGGCAACACTGTGCACCTTTTCTTTTAGCCTAATAGTACCTTTCCTTTGGTAGTCACAACTGGACCAAAAAAGAATAGTTGTCTTGGTAGTAGGTACAGAGGAGATGTCGGGGCAAGTTTTTTACGCAGTGAGTGGTGAGTGTGTGGAATGGGCTGCCGGTGATGGTGGTGGAGGCGGAAACAATAGGGTCTTTTAAGAGACTCCTGGAAGGATACATGGAGCTTAGAAAAGTAGAGCACTATGGTAAGCCTAGGTAGTTCTAAGGTGTAGACATGCTTGGCACAGCTTTGTGGGCTGAAGGGCCTGTGTTGTGCTGTAGGTTTTCTGTTTCTACGTTCAATGTATTAATTCTTTAAAAGTTAGGCATTCCTTGTTTTTTTCTCATACCTGTTAATGTAGAATCCAAACCTACCAAAAACAACTCATGTCATGTGCTTTCACAATTTTCTTTATTCTGATTTAAGTCCTTGGTTTCAGGTTGAAATAAATCAATTTCAATCTTCGTAAAAGGTCCTGATACGATGAGGATCAGGATTGTCCTGATATCATATGATCACTATAGCCTAAAGACCCCTTAACAACCAGAACATCAATTAACTCTTTCTCATTGCACAAAAATAAAAAGAAAATTGATCTAAAAAAGTTCTTATATTTTCATAAATTCCTCCTCTGCCAATTGGATGTGCCTAGCCTCTCTGTAAATTAAAGTCTCCCACAGTACCCCTATTACATGCACCTGTAATTCCCTTCTTTGTACCACACCTCACATTATCACTACAGTTCCAAGGGCCTTTTGTACAACTCTCAGCAATGTTTTCTATACCTTATTCTTTCTTAGCTCCATTCAAGTTGATTTTCCTCTTTGTTACTTCTACTCCCTTCTTCCATATCCATCCCACCTCCTTTTATTATTTTGCTTATCTCATTTAAACGTTAAGTATACTAGATAATTTTATTTTCTAACCTTGGTCATTCTTCAACCATACCTCTGGCTGAGCTTTTAGGTCATAACCATTTAATTATGGCATTCAGTCACCTATTTTGTTATAATGTGATTTCATTCAGTTAATTCAGAACCTGCAACATTTCTGTACTAAAAATCTATACTATTCATTGAATTGAGTTCAGAAATTTAAAGTACGGTAACAAATTTCCTAACACCACAGAAACAAAACATGGCTTGTTAAATGAAAACAGTGCAAGTATTACAGCATCACTTAAATGTTAAACCCTCAGACTTGGCGGAGAGCTACAAATGTGGGACTAAGTGTCAGAAACTGGATGAGGCTCCAAGTGAGCAAATTGCCTCATCCAAACCACCAAAATTTGGCACTTTCTTAGACCATGTACAGCGTGATGTCATTTTGAGATTTAATCATGTAGCAAATTTAATCAAAGTCACTGATGCTCATATTTGACCTTACACGCAAGGCTGCAATGCCTTATTAAAGAAGCATTGAGCGATACTGAGCCACTGTATCCAACTCAAGGTACAAATACTCTAGAAGTGTTGTGAAAGGTCATGTCCAAAGCAGAATCTGAAGCAAGCCAGTGAGATTGGCACAAATTTCTGTGATAGGTGCCATGGAAGACAGCCAACAAATACACATCAAAAAGCCTTAAACTAACTGAAAAGGTCAATGTCTTCAGCATACAGCTCTAAAGCTGAGATAGTCAAAGTGACCCAGAGGGAAGATATTTTACAGAGGGAAGATATTTTAGGTAAAAAGTAGTGGAAATAAAATTCACACATGATTAAAACCAATGAAAATGATAGAGATGCAAACACGAGGAAATCTGCAGATACTGGAAATTCAAGCAACACACATCAAAGTTGCTGGTGAATGCAGCAGGCCAGGCAGCATCTCTAGGAAGAGGTACAGTCAACGTTTCGGGCCGAGACCCTTCGTCAGGTTGGAGAATTGGGCTTATGTAACATTTTCACTACCAACAGCAATGGCAAAAAGTCAAACAACATCAAGGCAGAAATATGGTTACTGCAATATCAACAACGTGGTAATAGATTAATCAGTCATGGATTAGATAAAAACTTGATACGTTTAGCAAAATACCACTGACAGATACTGAACTTGAAAATATCTTCAGGTAAATTGTTGAAGATTTCTCCATGGATACATATAGTAAGTCATAATATTCAGCAACCAGAACTACCAATTCTTGTGGGTATTTACAAAGATAAACCAATACTGATGCGTAAATATTGTCTCCAGAATTTAAGCTAGACTAGGGAAAGGTGTTCAGCATGAAGGTGTTCTCCAAAATAACAGTCACCTGTACTATTGGAAAAGTAAGAAATACAGTGGATAAATCTTCATAAAAGTGTATTACAGGTTCCAGTGCCCATTACTAAATGAATTTACACATAGTTGGCAAGACCCAAAGTTTTCAACAAACACTCACTTAGAAATGGATAAGACAAATTGGTGCACATAAGGCCCTGTTTTTCAGAACCAAAAGCCACTTATGGTGTGAAATCACACCCAAAGTCTTCTGAACTACAATGGACAAGATATTGCAAGCATTGCAGGGTATAGATCTTTGTCTGTCCAATCAAGATGAAATAATAAAAACTGGAAATGCAAACAAATATCTTGAATATCATGAGAGGCAAATCAAGAAATGCAGCATACAGTATAGCTCAAAGAGAGAAATGCGCTTCTCATAGAAATAAGTTACTTAAAAGTGGGTTCAAATGGATTACAGTCTAATTGGAAGAATTTGTGAAGACAAGGAAGTGCAAAAACATTCAAGATTGCAAAATCAAACCAATTTAACGGCACACTTTACGAAGCTGGAATAGTCAACCTGGTCTTTCCAAAGAGCACATATTGAACATTGCAAATCAAAGGTTGATGACTACTTAATATTAAGTGACCATAAGGCTACAAGACGCAAGAGCAGAATTAGGCCATTTCATCTCATCCGCCATTTCATCATGGCTGATCCATTTCCCTTTCAGTCCCATCCTCCTGCCTTCTCTACATAGCCTTTCACGCCCTGACAAATCAAGAAGTTATCACCCTCGAACTTAAATGCAACCAATGACCTGGCCTCTACAGCCATCTGTGGCAACAAATTCCACAGATTCACCACCCTTTGGTTGAAAGAAATTCTTCCTCTGTTCTAAATGGACATTTCCTTGTTCTGAGGCTGTGCCCTCTAGTCCTAGACTCTCCCCTCCAAAGGACACATCCTCGTCCCATCCACTCTATCTTGGCCTTTCAACATTCAATAGGTTTCAGTGAGACACCCCTCATTCTTCTAAATGTCAGTGAATCAATGCCTAGTTCTTCAATCATTGTTCATATGGTAACCCTTTCATTCCCAGAATCATTCTCGTGAACCTCTTCTGAACTCTCTCCAATGTCAGCACATCCTTTCTCAAACAAGGGGCCCAAAACTGCTCACAATACTCCAAGTGAGGCCTCACCAGTGTCTTATAAAGCTTCAGCATTACACCCTTGCTTTTATATTCTAGTCCTCTTGAAATGAATGCCAGCATTGCATTCACCTTCCTCACCACCAATTCAACCTGCAAATTAACCTTTAGGGAATCCTGCACAAGGACTCCCAAATTCCTTTGCATCTCATATTTTTAAATTTTCTCCCCATTTAGAAAATAGTCTGTGCTTTTATTACTTCTACCAAAGTGCACGTCTATAAATTTTCCTACACTATATTTCATCTGCCACCTCTTTGCCCTTTCTCAACCTGTTTCCTCAACACCACCTGCCCCTCCACTTATCTTCGTATCATCCACAAACTTGGTCACAAAGCCATCAATTTCATCAACCAAAAGTTGACAAACAATGTGAAAAGAAGTGATCCCATCACAGACTCCTGTGGAAGACAACTAGTCACCGGTAGCCAATCCAAAAAGGATCCCTTTATTTCCACTCTTTGCCTCTTGCCAATTAGCCAATGCTCTAACCATGCTTGTATCTTTCCTGTAATACAGGGGCTTTTATCTTGTTTAACAGCCTCATGTGCAGCACCTTGTCAAAACCCAAGTACACAACATCCACCAATTCTCATTTGTCTGTCCTGCTTGTTATTTCTTCAAAGAATTCCAACAGATTTGTCAGGCAAGATTTTCTCCTAAGGACACCATGCTGACTTTGGCCTATTTTGTCATATGCCTCCAAGAACCCCAAAACCTCAACAATCAATTCCAACATTGTCCCAACTACTGAGGTCAGACTAACTGACATATAATTTTCTTTCTTCTGCTTCCTTCACTTCTTCAAGAGTGGAGTGATATTTGCAATTTTCCAGTCCTCTCGAACCATGCCAGAATCTAGTGGTTCTTGAAAGATCATTACCAATGCCTCTACAAACTCTTCAGCTACCTCTTTTAGAACCCTGGAGTGTAGTTCATCAGGTCCAGGTGATTTATCTATCTTCAGACTTTTCAGTTTCTCGAGCACCATCTCCCTATTAATAGCAACTACACTCACTTCTGCCCCTTGACACTCTCAAACTTCCAGCATATTAGTAGTGTTTTCCACAGTAAAGACTGATGCAAAATACTTACTCAATTCATCTGCCATTTCCTTGTCCCCCCATCTCTCCAGCATCATTTTCCAACAGTTCATTATCTACTCTTTCTTCTCTTTTACTCTTTATATATCTGAAAAAAACTTTTGGTATCATTCCTGATATTATTGGCTAGCTTACCTTCATATTTCACCTTTTCCCCCCTTACATTTTTTTAGTTGCCTTCTGTTGGTTTTAAAATATTTCCCAATCCTCTAATTTCCCATTAATTTTTGCTCAATTATCTGCCATCTATTTTGTTTTTATGGTGGCTTTGATTTCCCTTGTCAGCCACGGTTGTCTCATCCTGCCTTTAGAATGCTCCCTTTTCTTTGGGATGTATTGTATGTAGCCTGTGCCTGCCGAATTGTTCCCAGAAACTCCATCCACTGCTGCTCTGGCATCATCCCTGCTCGTGTCCCCTTCCAATCAACACTTGCCAGCTCCCCTCTCACACCTCTGTAATTCTCTTTACTCCACTGTAATACCAATACATCTGACTTTAGCTTCTCCCTCTCAAATTGCAGGGTGAATTTTATCCTATTATGATCACTGTTTCCGAACATATCTGGTTCGTCACACAAGACACAATGCAGAATTACTGATCCTCTAGTGGGCTGAACTATGAACTGCTCCAAAAAGCCCTCTCGGAGGCATTCCACGAATTCACCCCTTGGGATCCAGCATCGAACTGATTTTCCCAATCTATCTGCATATCGAAATCCCTCCCTCATGACTAATGTAGCATTGCCTTTTTGACATGTTTTTTCTATCTCCCACTGTAATTTGTAGACCACATCCTGGCTACTGTTCGGAAGCCTGTAAGTAACTCTCATCAGCAGCTTCTTACACCTTCCCATCTTTTGTGACCTTATTTTATTTCCGTTTTACCAGAAGAGCCACTTCTCCTCTGCCTACCAGCCTGTCCTTTCAATAGACTCTGTACCCTTGGATATTAAGCTCCCAACTCCAATTGTCTTTTGGCCACGACTCCATGATACCCACAATGTATACCTGCCAATCTCTAACTGCACAACCTTATTTCATATACTGAATGCATTCAAATATAACAGTCCTGTATTTGACACTTTTTTCAATCTTGTCCCCATGTTACACTGCAGTTCATCCCACGACTGCAATTTTGCCCTCTCATCTACTTGTCCTTCCTGATAGTCTCACTACCTCTGTCTGTAAACCAACATCCCTATCATTCGTTTCCCATCCCCCTGCCAAATTAGTTCAAACCCTCCCGCAACAGCTCTAGCAAATCTGCCCAAAAAGGGTATTAGTCCCCCCTCGGGTTCAGGTGTAGCCCATCCCTTTTGTACAGGCCATACCTTCCCCAGAAGAGATCTCACTGATCCAGAAATCTGAAACGCTGCCCCTTGCACCAGTTCAAAGGGAATCAGTCAAAATGGATTGGAGTGAAATATATTGTAATTTCCATTTGCAAATAGGCACACTATTGAAAATATCAGATACATTTTCTTATATCATGGCTTAGCAATAGATTAGTTTCAAATAACAGAATATTATCAAATAAGCATTGAAAAGGGAATATTACAAAGCTATTCAAGTTTATCAGTCATCAATTAGTACACTTTTAAACAGAGAAGACAATATAAAATTCCAGGGGATGTTATATTCCTACTGAGGTACTAATGAACAGAAAACAATCAAACCTCAGTCTTGAGGGCAGTGTGGGAAGGAAACAACTGAACTTGAAAAAAAATTATAACTCAAGCCACAGGAAGAAAAAAGCATGAAGAGTCAAACTCCGAACAAATCTGAATTTCAGAAATTGTTGCAAAACACATGAAATTCTGGAGGAACAGACATCAAAGTTGCTGGTGAATGCAGCAGGCCAGGCAGCATCTCGAGGAAGAGGTACAGTCGACGTTTCAGGCCGAGACCCTTCATCAGGACTAACTGAAGGAAGAGCTAGTAAGAGATTTGAAAGTGGGAGGGGGAGGGGGAGGGGGAGATCCAAAATGATAGGAGAAGACAGGAGGGGGAGGGATGGAGCCAAGAGCTGGACAGGTGATTGGCAAAAGGGTTATGAGAGGATCATGGGACAGGAGGCCCAGGGAGAAGGAAAGGGGGGAGGGGGGAAAAAACCCAGAGGTTGGGCAAGGGGTATAGTCAGAGGGACAGAGGGAGAAAAAGGAGAGTGAGAGAAAGAATGTGTGTATATAAATAAATAATGGATGGGGTACGAGGGGGAGGTGGGGCATTAGCTTAAGTTAGAGAAGTCAATGTTCATGCCATCAGGTTGGAGGGTACCCAGACGGAATATAAGGTGTTGTTCCTCCAACCTGAGTGTGGCTTCATCTTTACAGTAGAGGAGGCTGTGGATAGACATGTCAGAATGGGAATGGGATGTGGAATTAAAATGTGTGGCCACTGGGAGATCCTGCTTCCTCTGGCAGACAGAGCGTAGGTGTGCAATGCAACCAATTCTACAAGAAGCAAAGGGTTGTGTGATTATGTGTAGCCCAGAAGATACTTGGAGTTTTTAAAAGAAATGATGCAAAATTTTACTGAATTGAGTCAAGAAGCAGCATTTTCCTCAATTAGTAGTGCAACATCAATAATACTAGAAGATCGATGTTTCTTAGAAAACATGCGGAGAGCTTAAATCTATAAATAATGTGAACATAGGAATCAATCCCGCTTTATAACAAGGGAAGGAAGTGCGGTGTATGTAAATTCTTAATGTATACATGTGACATATGCAAACATTCACACTGCAGGAGCAGAGAGTGAAATAAACAAGTTCTCAATGTCACTAGTGATTCATTACATTCCTGGCAGATAAATTAAGAACACAAATGTATATTATAGTCAACAATGAGCAGGATGTTATCTTCAGGGTCAACAAAGGAAAATAATTATACAATAGGAAAACTGAAGCAATAGGCCAAATCAGATGTTTGGTACACTTTGAGCAGTAAATATAACAACTTAACAATAAAGCAGAAGGGGAAGTAGGTCATCCAGACTTTGTCCCTGCTTCATCTTTCAACAAAATTGTGCCTGACCCTTTACCTCAAATCTACTTTCCTGCCCAATCCCCATAAACCCAAATCCTTTAACTACCCCAAACAATAATCTTGACTTTGAATACAGTACAAATCAGAGCACTAACAATTTAATGAAGAAGAGTCCATAAATTTGCAAGTTTAAGATAAAATGTTTCTTCAAATAAAAGTCTCAGACCCAACAAAAATGACCACCTGATGCTTTGCCCCTTCCAATATTGCCATGTAGGTCAGACCGAGGCCAAGTTTTCTGTCCTTCTCCTAAACAACTTGGCAATTTAAATCAATCAAGACCCTAGAAACTAGATGTATAGTGTAGGTTTTTGTTTTCAGCACTCTGCAATAAAAAATTGGCATTACCAGGACTAAATTGCAATTATAACCATTTCTGGAGGTTTAAATAAGATGTAATCAAACTAAAACATGCAGAATTCTTATGGGTCTTGAATGGCTGGCCGTAGAGTTAATGATTCCTCAGGCTGTAGAATCTAGAACCCAGTGTCACAGACTCAAAACCATAGAATCATCCATTCAGGTGAGAAGAAATTTACTCACCCAGAGGATAGTGAATCTAAGGAATTCACCAGACAAGAAGGCAGTGGGGGCTCAGTCACCCAGTCGAACCATAACAGAGATTGATATATTGTTAGGTGTTAAGAGCATCAAAGGTCGGGTATTCATGCAGGGCAATGACTCCGAATCAGTACAGTACTTAAACAAAGCTCTTTCTTGACTCACTCAAAGACTGTTTTAGGACAACCACAGGGAAAAGTTTCATTTTGAAACAAAGTCTTCACACAGAAATATGCACATTTTAAGGAATATGAAACACTGCATTACTTTGAAGCAAACCCATCTCACATGCATTGCAGGCTTCTCAAAATATGTCAGGGCAGGTGTAACACAACAGCTGTTATGATAAAGAAAGCAAGAAGTGTTGTCACCTGAGTATGTGACAGCTGCTTTTATTGGTGGATATCCCAGTCTTTCCAAATTTGATTTTGTTGTCCTTACAGCAACCTTTTTTTTTAAATGAATTGGTAAATGAATTTAAGATTTTAAAGTGGCAGCAACAAAAACAACAACCTGCATTTAATTAGTGCCTTTAAAAAGAGAAACAGCCTCCGGGGCATAAGGAAAGAGATAGAAGATAGCAGGATGAGGCTTGGTTAGAGGTGGTTTTAAGGAGGATGTTAAAAAATGAGAAGTTGTGGTTGAAAGAGAGAATTGTAGACTATGGGACCCAGGAAGGTGAACATGCCTGTGGTCAATGGTAAGATGAAGTGTGGGGGGATGGGTGAAAAAATATAATCTGAGGAGAGAACTATACTGGAAGAATTTATATACTTGGCCTTGGTGAGAACCAAGAGAGGTGTAAAATTAAAGGTGTAATTTAAATCTGATATATTAGAGGGCAGGATCAAAGGGTGAGTGAGACCAGAAGGATTGGATCAAACAGGAGAGATGTGGATGAGCTGAATTTCATGTGTAATGCAGGACTGGAGGTCAGTCACAAGATCTTTGCAGAGATGGATAATCTCCAAATTGGCTGCAGTGTTTGAATCTATTATCTAAATATAGGAGGAGTATTGCAAGAAATGCATGCAATTAAATGTATAGTTTTGTGATAATTGCTCTCCTCCAAGCCAATAGGGTTTGTTGAGCTCTCAAACTTATCTTATTTTGCTCTTTGTTAGACACCATTTTGATTGATCTCCGTAAGGATTTGCAAAGCAAACTTCCTTAAGGAGAATATTCTACATATCTTAGAATAATCCCTTCACCTATTCAATGGCAGACTTGTGATGGAATATATATAGGGTGAAAGCTAAGCTAAAGATATTACTGAGACATGGATAGTCTGCATTAGCCTGAATTGGCCATATCAACAGTGAAACTACATGCTACATCTTTTTCAGTGTTACGTACCCCGTAACTGGGTTGACAAACCAGCAGAAATGGAACACTCGTTGGAGTCGGTGATTACTAGAAACTAATAAAGTTTTATTAACAAAAATAAGTAATACAGTACACTAACCGCAAGGATATAAATGTAACAGGTTAGCAATGATAGCATACACATATACACAGACATAGGGTAATAGGAATCAACCAAGCTCTATCGCAGTCTAGGGGTAAAATGATCAGTCTTAAGGTGAAGCAGAGTTCAGTTCAGTCTAGTGTAGTTCGAAGCAATCGCTGTTGTACTGTTGGAGAGAGAGAGAGAGAGAGTGAGAGATACAGTTGAGGTTTCAGGCAAACCTTTCGATGCCTTCTGATCCCGCTGTGGTCACCGACTGTAACCCCTCCGTTCTGGATGTGACCGTTCTTCCGTGGTGAACCCGGCACCCAGGCAAGGGCGGACACACAACAGGTCCCCACCGATCGTACATTTACACCCTGTGAGCCTCTGGCCGATTCCCGCGAATCGGTCCTCCAAGCTCCCACCAACTTGTGGGGTACAATGTTCTATCCAGGGTCTCGTGGCGTGTGACTTGTGCCTTAGCAAACCCGCTATTTTTATCGCCCTGATGGGGTATCACCTGTCTATCAAACTTCACACTTCCTATTGTCTCAGCAGGATTGTTAATGAACAGTTCAGGTTCAAAGCAAACTGTCTGTGGCAGACGCCAACATACTGAATTATGTTTCTCTCTCTCGTTATCTCTCTCTTCTCTCTTATTAGCATTTTGAATGGCTCTCCGTTGTCTCTCGTTATCTCTCTCATTAACATCATCCGTTCTGCAGCTCTGCTTGGCTTCACACATAACATCAGTTATTGGGACCAAAAAGAATGGACTCCTAATAACAATAATAATGATTATGGAATTCATAGAGTACCTACTCTTGAGAATATGGCCAGTTTCAAACTCACTTTATCTCCTGGTGACCATCGTGCACAATGTTCTTGGACTCTAGTATGTCCTGGCACATGTCTTTGCATTTTAGCATACAGGATATGCTCAAATTAATGACAAGGAAGAAGAAATTTTGTAGATATTGATTCTGCAATGTTTTTGTGGGCAGTAGAATACAGATTTGCCTGTATAGACATACGCTGGACTTTTTTATTGAGTGAAGTATTCTTTCCCTGCCTACTGGTAAGAGCAGATAGAGTCATGCAGCCTTCAGTTCCAAAATTTGTACCTCTTTTTCAGCCCCTTTTCCCATCATGCCATGCAATTACAAGTCACATTTAATGGTCACAAGATTCTACATTTCATGTATATTCTTATACAAAGGAGTTTAGTTATTTGAACTAAACTTTCAGCTGGAAGGAAACATAAATAATATTGTATTCATTAAACATTTTATAGACACCATTCGCCATATAAAATTAGAACCACTTCACTAAGCTGGAGTGAACATGACTTATTAGATTGTCAGTGAAGTACTAAATGATTCATCTGCTCAACAGCAAATTGTGAAGCTTAGCCATACTTGCAGCAATGTATTTTTCTATCTAAATAAAGGCTAATTCTACCCAAAAAGGGTTGTATGTTGGTCCAACATACATATTCAAATAAACAAATATTCCTCGGAAATTTATGTACAAGTATATTCTGCTGTTTACCCATCAGCTGTGGAAGACCTGCATCATAGAAGTCAGGAGCTAAGCAGCAATATAAAATCATTTAGGGTATTGATTTAAACGCACGGCTATATTTCTTATGTTCTTATATAATATAAAAGTTCCGCATGCACAGTCTTCAATATCTGAACACAAGAGATTCTGCAGGTGCTGGAAATCTTGAGCAACACACATAAAATGCTGGAGGAACTCAGCAAGTCAGGCAGCATCTATGGAGGGGAAAAAAGGGAATAAGCAGTCAAAGTTTCGAGCCAAGACCCTTCATCAGCCCTGAAACATTGAATGTTTATTCCCCTCCATAGATACTGCCTGACTTGCTGAGTTCATCCAGTATTTTGCATCTGTTCCTTGACTTCTGCTTGCTTTCAAACTAGGAGATATGATGTTCAAAGCCTGCCAGGTGTATTCTTGTTCTTACTTAATTTTTGTCTTTTCTTAGCTCTGCAGTGTTTAAGGACAAATGAAAAGGAAGAATTCTATTCAAGGGCCCAAGCATTCTTCGGTACACTTACAGTATTTTAACTCAATATAAAATCTTTATTCAATGCAACACTTACAATAAAGCTTTCTGGATAAACCTTCTTGTTATGAAACTTTGATCTTCCACATCTGACATTGCTACTTGGTATTTTTCTAGTTATTTAAGTCAATAATGTATATATTATACTTTCCTGCTGATTTTTAAAAGGGACAAATTAATTACTCAGTATTTGGTAAATCACATTGGTGCCTGCTATTTCTGTCTTGTGCCTCAATCTAATTTTATTCAATGTATGAAACCATCAAACAAAACAATCAGTAAAATAACAGTACATAGACCACAGATTCCTTTCATCTTATTAAGTATTCACAGGAACAGCAAGTATTCTTTTGTTTTTGTTTAAATATAATTGGTGCTCTGTAAATATTTTTACATTTTGGGAATCTGCCAGAGGACAAAACTTACCACCTGGAAAGTGAGGATTTGATACCAACTACAACCTGGTAGCACACTGCTGAAGTACTTCAAAATGAATCTGGTTAGCTGGATATACACGGCTTTTTCTAAGGGAGTGATGTTGCAGTTTAGGAATGGTTTCTGTTGAAATATTCTTTTACATACATCTGTGCTGTTGTTAAGAATACAGTTATGGTGTATTTCAGTTATTTTAAGGTTTCTGCTCAACAAGTCCTTTAAGGGTTCACATAACAAACCATATTTCCATCGGGTATTACTCTTCATGTCTCACACATACAGGGCTGATATGAATGTAGCTATTGTACAATAGGTTAAACTCTTTTTGTTCCTTCACTACATGTTGTTCTCTAGGTAACCGTTCGGGAGAGCTGCACTTACAGTATGTGTCAATTTTCTTTACCGAGAATATGCTTGATTACAATTCACATGAAGGTAGAAGTATTCTTCCGTAATCCAAAATGTCCTCCATTTTTCAGAAAACAGGGTCTTTCCCCGGCTGCACCCCTCACCTGCATCTCAACTATTTCCCGCACATCTGCCCTCAGACCATCTCCCACTAGTCATGACAGGGATAGGGTTCCCTAGTCCTCAGCTACCACCCCAAGAGTCTGCACATCAAAGATATTACTCTTTACAGCTTTCGCCATCTTCAACTTGATCCTACCCCTTCACACATTTTTCCATCCCCTCCCCTCTCTCCACAGGGATCATTCTCTCCACGACTCCTTTGTCCATTCATCATTCCCCATGGATTCCCCTCCAAGTACTTGTCCATGCAAATGGACTGTGTCACATCTGCCCCTACACCTCCTCCCTCACCACCATTCAGGGCCCTAAACTGTCTTTCCAGGTGAGACTTACTTCACATGTGAATCCATCCATGTCCCTTACTGTATCCAATGTCCCCTCTACATTGGTGAAATCCAACATAAATCACTTTGTTGAGCACCTTCACTCCATTTGAAATAACAATCAGGATCTCCCAGTGGCCAGCTATTTTAATTCCACTTCCTATTCTCCACGGCCTCATGTACTGCTGAGCTGAGACTAGAAGCATTTTGGAGGAGCAGCACCTCATATACACCAGGAAGTCTACAGAGGAAACCCAGAGCAACACACACAGAGAATGCTGGAGGAACTCAGCGAGTCAGGCAGCATCTATGCAAATGAATACACAGGCCAAGACCCTTCTTCGGGGCTGGAAAAGAAAGGTGAAGCTGCCAGAATAAAAAGGGACATGAGGGAGTGGAAGGAGGATAGCCAGACGGAGATAACTGAAGCCAGTTGGGTAGGAAAAGTAAGGGGCTAAAGATGAAGGAATCTGATAGGAGAGTGGACTATAGGAGAAAGGGAAGGAAGAGGGGATCCAGTGGGCAGGTGATAGGCAGGTGAGAAAATGTATGAATTCAGAGCAGGGGATAGAAGAAGGAGTGAGGGGGGGAGAATTTTTTTTTACTCTCCAACCTGATGTCATGAAGGATTTCTCCAACTTCCTGTAACCACTCCCCTCTCCCCTTTTATTTCCCTTATCCCTCAACCCCTATCATCCCATCTCTTTCCCCTCCCACACATTCCTCTAACTGACTTCCCTCCTTACCTTGTTCCCTTAGTTCCATGGTCCACTGTACTCTCCAATCAGATTCTACCTTCTTCAGCCATTGGTTACTTCTGCCTATCACCTTCCAGCTTCTTGTATCATTCCCGCTCTTCCTCTCCCTCACCTGCCTATTAACCCCCTCACATGGATCACCCTGTTACCTCCCAGCTCTTGCCCCGCCCCTTGCCCCCACCTTTTTACATTGGCTCTTTTTCTTTCCAGTCCTGATGAAAGGCCCTGACCCAAAACATTGACTGTCCATTTCCTTCTGCAGAAGCCATCTGACCCGCCAAGTTCCTCCAGCTTTTACTGTATTACTACTTTTCAAATTACTCTTTCTGTATACCGTATAAAGCTTAAACTACCTTTGAGCACATTCCACAACATACTTTAAAAGAAATTCTGTACATCTATACCTGACCCTCAAGGTAATCATTTATACTTGGGGTTCCCAACCCAGGGTCTATGGACCCTTTGGTTAATGGTGGGGATCCTAGGCATAAAAAAGGCTTGGGCACCTCTGATCTATTCAAGTGTCTATTCATCAATTAAGCACCTCTGGGGAATCCTAAAAATCCAATGTTTTGTATTTTAACCTAGTCATCTTTAAAGGGATGAGGAAAAAAGGTCCAGAATATGTAGGAAACATCATTATTGGAGTATTTGTGACTACAAAGAAACAAACAGAAATATAATAGCTTAGTGTGATGTAAGGTACTGTGCTTGGTTGATTTGAAATTGCAGTGACAAGTAGCAGAGCCATCTGTGGGCTTGCTGTGGTATAATAATCAGCAAGACTTCAACTTCAGTCCGTAATTTTTGGGTTTATCAGGAAAGGTCAGCACCTTGGCCCCGAGCACTGAGCTCCGGCTAAAGAGAGATTTAAGATTCTCTACCTTGCAGTAAATTTGTATTTTCCTGCGCTAATGGATTTGCCTGATAATAACCCAAAATATTCCAAGGATGCATAGTTCTTGGAACGATCCTATTTGATATAATGGATGAACATTTCAGACTATAGAAATAGATTGGCAGCAAAGTGACACTGCTCATCATTGGCATTCAAGAAGATGGAATTGAATTTTTCATCACATGTACTGAGGTACTGAGAAAAGCTTGTCTTGCATTACTGTTCATACAGATCAACATATTACACAGTGCATTAACGTAATATAAGGTAAAACAATAACAGAATGAAGAATAAAGTACAACAGCTCCAGGGAAAATGCAGTGCAGCTAGCTAGTAAGGTGTAACACACATCAAAGTTGCTGGTGAACGCAGCAGGCCAGGTAAGGTGTAAGATCACACTGAGGTAGATTGTGAGGTCAGGAGTCCAATTTATCTTACTAAAGAACCATTCAACAGTCTTCTAGCTGCAAGGTAGAAGCTAACACAATGATCCCATGATCTCTGGAGTGGGCTTCCTAATTCCCAGTATTTCTTTTGAATCTGGCTTTAGTGCAGCAGCAGTGACAGCAACAAGCACTCAACCACACTAAAGAAATCTAAAATGGCTTCCATAGATTCAAAGGTGACAATGCAATTGACCATTTCAGAAGGGGGAGTTCTGATGAAGGGTATCAGCCGTGCCAAGTTTATGATGAGATGTAAAATTGAGGAAATGTATGCATTTATATATATGTGTGTGTGTGTGTGTGTGTAGCTATAGATATAGATAGATATATCTATATCAATATATACTGTATATAGATTGGCAAATTGAACACTATCAATGAAGAAAATGCAATATTGCCAGGTGGAGAATGAAATGGTGTCTGTGTAGAGGACGGAACATTAGCATTTGGAGTGTGCAATGCCATCAGGCTGAAGAATGAGACATTTTCAGCGTGCACAGGGGAATACAGGGTACAGTACACTGAACAAATAACATGTGGAGAAAGAAATACTATCAGGTTGGATAGTGGAATGGAGGAAGTACAGAAAATGGAATATTTCCACTGTGTATGGCAGGAATATAATCACACTGTAGAATTAACATTATCACCACCTGCACCAAATGAAATAGTATCAGAGTGAACATTGAATCTCATCAGGTGAAGGACGAAATATGATCGGGTTATAGAGTGGTATGTCATCATGGGGGTATGGAACTATCGTAAGTGTGGAGAATGGAATATCTCAGTGTACAAAGTGCAATATTATCAGGATGGAAAATAGAATATAATCGGTTCAGAGAATCAGTCATTATTAGTGTAGTTAATGGAATGTTAACCATGTAGAAAAAGGAATATTATTAGTTTTATGCATAAAGCAATATTGAAACAAAGCAAGGGGTGGATAACCTATAATTTAAATGAGTGACAGCATACACTAAATTCAAGAGGCTAATCCTGATCTTATGTTCTGGAGTACCTAAAGCATTCCAGTTCAGTCGGAGTAAAGCCCTCTTTCCCATCAGATGTCCCTCAGTCCAAAACAGCGACAGTTTACTCTTTTCCATAGATGCTGCCTGACCTGCTGAGTTCCTCCAGCATTTTGTGTGTGTTGCTTCGGACGTCCAGCATCTGCAGACTTTCTCTTGCTCGAGATGTCCCTTCCTGTATTTTTTAAAAGCATATCCTGACATTGCCTCGGCTGACTGGCAATAAAATTTGACAGGAGATCATTTTGTGAGAACAAAATTGATCCAATCAATATTAAGAAAGATTAATTATGTAGTCCCTAATGTAACTGGAGAACATACTTCATTCTAATTCTTATGCCTAATGTCTAATGTGTACATCTATGTCTGTTTGAATCAAATGTCAGAAAGCCATAATTTCACTGAGGACACTCCATAAGCGGATAATGCTGGTAGATGACAGTGCGTCATTTTTCACTGACATTTCAGAACATATCAGGGGATAGAATGAAAAAAAATCTTCCCTAAAATTATAATCTTCTCTGGTAAGAATTGCTCCAGCTAATGTGGCATTCCATTATCATGGTAAATTCTTTTTACCTCACCAATGGAACATGGTACAGTACTGTTGTTTCTTTTTTCTAAATGAAAGGGACCATACTACGTACACAGCCTGGAAAATGGTTTACTCTATTAAAAATGCAAAGTACTGAACTAGAACTTCTAAAGCATAATTTTTAACCATTTTAATGCAATATAAGGAAATGCCGGTTTAGAAACCACAGAGTAATTACAATGACAAAACATCAATATAACCATATAACAATTACAGTCACTCATTTAATAACAATCAAGAGGCCACTCAATTCATCATTTTCATGCACTAGTCCATCAACTGGTAGTCCACCACCATCTCTCTTTCCAAACCTTTCCATGTTTATATTCCGATATAGAATCTTACAAAAGCAGAAGGAATCTGGATATTAAAGGATCGGATGTCAGATGGTGTACTAACCAGCACTGCACACCTCCATCTCACTCACATGCAGGATTCACAAGAAGAAGAACTTGTAATCATATTATTTTCTTTACACCCTCGAGAAGTATTAACATTATTTCATAGTCTATTAATCGGCAAAGTCAAGCTACCATTTTAACTGGAATTTTTGTATTAAATTTCTGGTCAGCTTTCATAATCAGATGTTTCAAAGGTATTTTCATATATTCTCATGCAAAATCAGATTTAGAAGAAGTACTGCTCAAGTCGGGTAATAGCCATTGATGGTCACCTACCTCCACCCAGTGTCCCTGAGACTGCATCAGCAGAACCACAGAAGGATCAGATTTATTGAGGGTATCTCTGTCCAGCAAAGACTTGCAGGCAACACGAAGCTCCACCTTGGACACACAGGGAGCTGTAACAACACCAAGCGGGTTTGGCGACACTCTGCCTGTGAGCTCAGTCATCTCCACACCAGACCAGGAGCAAGGAAGCAGCACTGGGAAGATCTTAACTAGAGACTAACGGAGACCAGTCTACTACTATGATTCTAGCACTCAGGCGTTGTATTGGAGTGTTGAACCCGCAGAATGACTATAAAGCCATTTGAAGATATGAAAATGGTAGAGATTGTTTCATTGGAATCAGTTTCTATCCACTCTAGGATACCCCAATCCAGCCTCTGCTAATATCTCGATTCTTCCATCTTGAAAGTCCAGGAATTAAAGAGAAGTAACTTGGATCATCAGCAATACTTTCAGACAATAGAACACTTCAGCTGGAATCTGAAGCACCTGGAAATAAATCAAACAAAGATTTTGTTGTCATAAAACTCACGTTCTGGTGAATTTATTTTTCTCAAGTTACTAGACTGAAATTATGTGAAACAATTGCATTCCTTAAATCGATCACATTTATCCAGCATTGCTCTGAACATAATCTGTTCAATCCTGCTGGAAGAACAAAATAAGCAAAGGAAATCGGCAGATAAGATGTTGGAAATAAAGACAAACAAACTCACTTAAACAAATCTCCTTGAAGTTCATGTCATCAGATTATAAAATAAAACTATATTAATAATTTATTAACTAATTATTGGCTGATATCTTAATAACTCATTAAATAAATTAATTAAACTAGAATGGTTATGGCCGGACAGACGATGTGATGCAATAACTGACAGCTAATGGCAACCACTACGAACCATGCAGAAATAAGCGTCTACAGTTTGACCAACTTCAGCTCAGAATTGATGGAACTGCGATCGCCACATGCCAGTGATAATAAACCTGATTCTGATGTGTCCACTGACGGTGGGTGCTGGCTAAAGATTTGGTTCAAGAGTCACTCCACTTAGATTGAGGAGCAGAAATAGTCAGTCTAGAGGAACAGAACGCTGTGACCACATGTGAAGTAAGTATAGAAATCCAGAAAGAAGAATTAGAGAAATCCAAGCCCATGTTTTACAGATACCAAGTTCATGTGGATGAAGTCAAGGTCTGCAGAGAAGATCAGCAACCCCATCACGGCACTGTGGTATGGCTGTGGGGGGAGACGTTCATAAGGAATGCAGTTGTGATAGGAAACAGGATCGGTCAGGAGATGAGCACAGTGCTTTGCAGGTGAGAACATGCCTCAGGAACTATGTTGCTTAACCAGAGTAAGGTTTATGAGGCTGAGGAGGAGCTTGGTGAGAGAGTAAAGATCCGTTTTCTAGTCCATGAAGAAACACATCATGTGGTTAGAACTAGGGTCATTCTGCTGAAAGATTGTGATCAGGTAGGGATCCAAATTAAATTACAACTAGAGCCATATGCACATTGGCATAGCATCGACAAGTTCAGGGAGCTAGATTCATAACTCAAAGGTCGGTGTAGGAGACATTGTTGCGGGAACAAGGTCACCAGAGGGATGCATTTGGTCAATATGAAAAGTAGTTTGATTTGATATACTCACTCGTAAATAAACTGATAGCTTTGGGTGGGGGGAGACAGAGAGAGAGAGAGAGAGAGAGAGAGAGAGAGATGGAGAGTGAGGGAGCGTGATGGGAAAGGGGGGAGAAGGGGAAAGGGAGGACAGAAGGGGAAGGGGAGAGAAGGGGAAAGGGGGAGAGAAGAGGGGGAAGGGGAGAGAAGGGGAAAGGGGGAGAGAAGAGGGGAAAGGGGAGAGAACGGGAAAGGGGGAGAGAAGGGGAAAAGGGGAGAGAAGGGGAAAAGGGGGAGAGAAGGGGAAAAGGGGAGAGAAAAGGGGAAAGGGGAGAGAGAAGGGAAAAGGGGAGAGAAGGGAAAGGGGAGAGAAGGGGAAGGGGAGAGCGAAGGGGAAAGGGAGGAGAGAAGGGGAAAGGGGAGAGAAGGGGAAGGGGAGAGAAGGGGAAAGGGGAGAGAAGAGGGGAAAGGGGAGAGAAGAGGGGAAAGGGGAGAGAAGAGGGGAAAGGGGAGAGAAGGGGAAGGGGAGAGAAGGGGAAGGGGAGAGAAGGGGAAAGGGGGAGAGAAGGGGAAAGGGGGAGAGAAGAGGGGAAAGGGAGGAGAGAAGGGGAAGGGGAGAGAAGGGGAAGGGGAGAGAAGAAGGGGAAAGGGGGAGAAAAAAGGGGAAAGGGGAGAGAGAAGGGGAAAGGGGAGAGAAGGGGAAGGGGGAGAGAAGGGGAAAGGGGAGAGAAGAGGGGAAAGGGGAGAGAAGGGGAAGGGGAGAGAAGGGGAAAGGGAGAGAAGGGGAAAGGGGAGAGAAGAGGGGAAAGGGGAGAGAGAAGGGGAAAGGGGAGAGAGAAGGGGAAAGGGGAGAGAGAAGGGGAAAGGGAAGAGAGAAGGGGAAAGGGGAGAGAGAAGGGGAAAGGGGGGAGAAGGGGAAAGGGAGGAGAGAAGGGGAAAGGGGGAGAGAAAGGGAAGGGGGAGAGAAGGGGAAGGGGGAGAGAAGGGGAAGGGGAGAGAAGGGGAAAGGGGGAGAGAAGGGGAAAGGGGAGAGAAGAGGGGAAAGGGGAGAGAAGGGGAAAGGGGAGAAGAGGGGAAAGGGGAGAGAAGGGGAGAGAGAAGGGGAAAGGGGAGAGAAGGGAAGGGGAGAGAAGGGGAGAGAGAAGTGGAAGGGGAGAGAAGGGGAAAGGGGGAGAAGAGGGGAAAGGGGAGAGAGAAGGGGAAAGGGGAGAGAAGGGGAAGGGGAGAGAAGGGGAAGGGGAGAGAAGGGGAAGGGGAGAGGAGAGAGAAGTGGAAGGGGAGAGAAGGGGAAAGGGGGAGAGAAGGGGAAGGGGAGAGAAGGGGGAAGGGGAGATAGAAGGGGGAAGGGGAGAGAAGGGGGAAGAGGAGAGAAGGGGAAAAGGGAGAAGGGAAATGGGGAGAGAAGAGGGGAAAGGGGAGAGAGAAGGGGAAGGGGGAGAAGGGGAAAGGGGAGAGAGAAGGGGAAGGGGAGAGAGAAGGGGGAAGGGGAGAGAAGGGGAAGGGGAGAGAAGGGGAAAGGGGAGAAGGGGAAAGGGGAGAGAGAAGGGGAAATGGGGAGAGAAGAGGGGAAAGGGGAGAGAGAAGGGGAAAGGGGAGAGAGAAGGGGAAAGGGGAGAGAGAAGGGGAAAGGGGAGAGAGAAGGGGAAAGGGGAGAGAGAAGGGGAAAGGGGGAGAGAGAAGGGGAAAGGGGAGAGAAGGGGAAAGGGGGAGAGAAGGGGAAGGGGAGAGAAGGGGAAAGGGGGGGAGAGAGAAAAAGGGGGGAGAAGGGGAAAGGGAGAGCAGGGGAAAGGGGGAGAGAAGGGGAAAGGGAGAGAGAAGGGGAAGGGAAGAGAGAAGGGGAAGGAGAGAAGGGGAAAGGGGAGAGAGGAAATGGGGAGAGAAGAGGGGAAAGGGGAGAGAGGAAATGGGGAGAGAAGAGGGGAAAGGGGAGAGAGAAGGGGAAAGGGGAGAGAAGAGGGGAAAGGGGAAAGGGGAGAGAGAAGGGGAAAGGGGGGAGAAAGAGAGCGACCCTTTCGGAGCAAGATGTCTGCTTGACCCAACACTACAAGCTATTTTATATGCTAAAGATCAAAGAAAAATTCAGGACAATACCTCATTTACAATGCTTCCTTTGAACTACCCACCACCTTCACACCTCCCTCTTGGCAGTCACACAACAGACACCCAAATATACACAAATAATGAATTTAAATCAGTGTTCTCTGGTCTTCCAATTAACTTGGTTCACAGTTTCTAGAAGCCCCTTGTTCAGAGCTGCATTTTAGATTTAATTCACTGTTAAAATTCACATCTAAAGACTGATAACTGAAGTAATTTGCTGAAGTTATTTGCTACATGTGCTAACCCCCAGAAAAGACTCTAACAGGAGAGGCAGGTTTCAGTTATGGGATAGTGGCACTAATACCGGGGAGGTAGAACAGTTCTGTTGGGTTTGGCTTCACTTGGATGAACTGGGGCAGGCGTCCCAGCAAATTAGACCTATGGCTAAGACAATATACAGGGTGGATAATAACCAGAACTGATCAGGTACAGACGGCCCTAGAGATATAAGAGAACTATGCACCATTAGCCTGATGTCAATGTAGGGAAGCAAAATGAACACACATAGGACAGGATATAAGTTAAAGGACATGAGGTTGGAAGACTCTGATCTTCTTTACATTGGAATACTGTAATAATGAGGTGCTACAGGGACCGGTGCTGGGACTGCAGATGTTCACACCACATCTGTAATCCGGATGCGGGGATCAAGTTCAATCTAATCAAATTTACTACAATATCTGTTGGGAGTGTGGCTGTGAGACTGAAAGGTGTTGATGTTTCAAGTTCCTGGGTGTCAGGATCTCTGAGGATCTAACCTGGTCCCAACATATCGATGCAGTTATAAAGAAGGCAAGACAGTGACTATACTTCATTAGGAGTTTGAAGAGATTTGGCATGTCAACAAATACACTCAAAAACTTCAATAGATGTACCATGGAGAGCATTCTGACAGGCTGCATCGCTGTCTGGTATTGGGGGCGGGGTGGGGCTACTGCACAGGACCGAAAGAAGTTTCAGAAGGTTGTAAATTTACAAAGTACCCAGGACATCTTCATGGGGGGTGTCTCAAAAAGGCAGTGTCCATTATTAAGGAGCCCCAGCACCCAGGGCATGCCCTTTTCTCATTGTTACCATCAGGGTAGGAGGTACAGAAGCCTGAAGGCACACACTCAGTGATTCAGGAACAGCTTCTTCCCCTCTGCCATCCAATTCTTAAATGGACATTGAACCCTTGTACACTACCTCATTTTTTTAAATAGACAGTGTTTTTGCACAATTTTTAATCTATTCAATATATGTATATTGTAATTGATTTATTTATTATTATTATTATTTCTTCTATATTATGCATTACATTGAACTGCTGCTGCTAAGTTAACAAATTTCACACCACATGCCAACGATAATAAACCTGATTCTGATTCTGATATTTTAGGGGCCCTGGAAGAGCTTCTGCATAAATCATTAAGAGTTAATGTCCAGACACAGTAAGCCTTTATGTGAAATTATGTTGGGACCTGGTGAGACTGTATCCAAAATGGTGTTCACAGATTTGGTCTCTTATCTGAGGAAGTGCTAAATGAAATTCAATGAAAGCTTGCTAGATTAATCCTTGAAACCGGAGAATAGCTGGTCAGAAAAGATTAAACAAATGGGTCTTGTACTCCCTAGAGTTTAGAATAATACGCGGTGATCTCAGTGAAAGTTGCAAAATGTTTATGGAAAACAAATACAGGAATCTGAAACAAAAACAAAAATGCTGGAAGATCTCAGCCAGTCAAGCAGCATCTGTGGAAAGAAAATCAATTAACATCAATGACAATGCCTTACATTCTCATAGGCCTTAAGAAGATTGATTCACGGATATCCAAAACAAGGAGTAACTGTATGAAAATAAGGGGCTGAAAATTCAGGGCAAAGATGAGATGGAATTTCAGCATTCAGACTGCAGTGAATCTTTGGATTTCTCCACCACTGTGAGCTGTGGAGGATAAAAGGCTGACTGTAAAAGGGACATAGCCTCAAGATTTGGGGGAGTAGATATAGGAAGGCCATGAGGAGGAACTGCTTTTCCCAGAGAGTGGTGAATCTGTGGAATTCTCTGTCCAATGAAGCAGTGGAGGCTACCTCAGTAAGTAGATTTAAGACAAGGTTGGATAGGTTTTGGCAGAGTAGGGGAATTAAGGATTATGGGGAAAAGGCAGGTAGGTGGAGATGAGTCCATGGCCAGGTCAGCCATGATCTTATTGAATGAGAGAGCAGGGTCGACAGACCAGATAGCCTTCTCCTGCTCCTATTTCTTATGTTCTAATGTTCTTATGTATTCAAAATGGTCAATTGAGTTGTAGATCTGAAGGAAATTAAAGAATATGGAGTTAAAAGAGAAACAATACTAAGGTAAAAGATGAGCGGTAATCTGATTGAATGGTGGAGCAGGGACAAGAGGTGAAATAGCCCGCTACAGCTTTCATTTCATTATATATACTCATTCATTGCTCCCATCAGTTTGATTCATGCATTCATTCACTTTGTACAGAATTACAAAATTACATCCTGCTTGATTTTGATGTAATAAAATCCCAGGTGCAAATCAACCGTTCATTCATATTGTCTGTGTTTACAATCTGGTATCATCTGCCTTTAATTTCCTGTTATTTATATTTACAATGGATCAACTCATCTTATTCAGTATCACAAACACTTTCCTTCAAATATTAAAGTTCTGCATCTCCTGTACCTCAGACGGTCAACTGGAGAAGGGCCAATTTCAACAGGAGGGAGAAGAGTAAGAAACTTAAAGCTATGAATAACAAAAAGGTAGAGAGTAAAACAGAGAAAACGCAGCTGACAGATGGCTTCAAACAAGTGAGAATCAGAAAGATAACAGACAGAAAATAAAAAAGGAAATCAGAGAGGCAAAGAAAGAAGATGAGGAAAGACTTCTTAAAATGCTGGATCATAATGTTCAGTTCTGTGTGCCACGTATTAGGAAAGATGTAAAGGTTTTAGAGATAGTGCAAGGAAATGTCACTAGAGTGACTCCAGGGTTGGGAGAATTTAGTTATTGTGGTTGAGAACCTGGGGCTGCCCTCTCTTTTCTAAGAGAGGGGGCAGTGGTGGGGGAAGTTTCAATAGATTTTAAGGAAAACTGGAGAAGTATCTTAAAGGAATTAAGGTGCAGTGTTGGGGGGGGGTGGGGGGGAAGGCTTGGGACTGGAAAAAGTGAGATTGCTTTTATACAGAATCAATGAGCCAGAGCAGAATCAAAGCAGCAAATGTTTTACTTCTATGCTGTAACTATTTCGTGATTCTGAGATACCGCAATGCAATTCTCGTTCTACAAACACTGCTATGCTCTACAAAAAGAAAAGAAAACAAGTAAATAATTGTTTCATGTTGTATACCACCTAGGGAAGGAAACTTTGATTTAAAATTATGTGGCAATCCGCAAAGTTTGATTCAGAGACATTACTCAGAGGACATCCCTTTTTAGTGAAATTAGATAGTGGATACCTTAAATGATACAACTGCAACGTAACAGCAGAATAATACACTGAATTGCATCTTATATTATCCTATCCTTATTAAAAATGCATGGTCTCTGATTTATTGGGAGTCTTTAGACAAGGTCACAAAATATTGACAGGGTTATTCAATGTCTTTTAAGGTTATTTCTGTTAGAGACTATTAACAAGCTTGTCTCATTATATGCCCGACCACATTCGGTGACAAACACAGGTAGAGATTCAAAGGCTGTAGCGTTCATCCCATACAGACTAAAATGAAGTCAATAAAGTCACGCTACACGATATCGCTAACAGCTGCATGCCATGATTGACAGTTTTGTGATCCCAGTGATCATTCTCTTCTGTATTGCTCTTTTATTTTGCACAATACAGCCAAATGACCTGACATTAATTTCCTTTGCTGAGGATCAATTCATATAACCTCTATTTGAGGAAAACCATGTTAATTTTGAATGCTCTCTACTGTTGTGAGTGCAATCTAAGCTCAATATATTGCATTGTCCATGATTTAAGCAATTAAATTTCAAGCCCCATCACATTTTTCACTACTAACATTTTTCAGTTATTCTTCAGAATTTAGCGGCAAGATACACTTTCTTATTTTTTTTTCAAAAATGTCAATATTTTTGAGGGTCTGATATCAAGATTACAACTAAGTTGTAGTGATTTACAAAATGCTGATACATTTGATGAACTGACATGAGACAAATTCTTGTGCATGGTGAAGAATTACCACATGAACTAAATTCTTTTAGGAATGATTGATAATCCAACATAAATCCTCTTCCGTATTACATAATAGGGACAATTAATAGGGTGCATTTGGCTCTTCACTCAAATGCTTTAACACGTTGATAGAAATCAAAACTCATCAACCATATCATTACTTTAGCACCCAATAGATTACTGAGTACATGATTGACTTTTAAGGAGACATTAACAGTCTAACAGGTATAGAGTTATCTGAAGGCAGAAACAATAATAAACTTGGTCTATATCAAACCACAAGCATTTGCATTGATTTCCCACCCCTTCCCCCACCAGATTAACAGATTTTATTTCAATTCAATTTCATAATTAGTCAAATTGGAATCTGAGTGTCACACAGCTGGTTATCATGCCCTGGGGTTAGAGAGCTATCTGTGTGTGTGAGCGAGAGGGTGAGGGTGGGTGGGGAGGTGGGAGAGAGGCTTGTTTTTGCTGTTGCTTTGTTGCTATTGTTCTGCGAACATTATGGACATGCTATGTTTGCACTGAAATGTGGGCCGATGCTTGAGGGCTGCCCCCAGCACCGCCTCAGGTTGTGTTGGTCGTCAATGCAAATGATGCATTTCACTGTATGTTTCAGTGTACACGTGATAAATAAATAAATCTGAAATTACTATGCTCTCCAATGCTCTAAACGTGTATGGTGTTCTGGCCAATCAACTGTATATTCCTGGTGGCCAAACGTTTTAATTCCGATTCCTATTCCCTTTCCGGCATATCAGTCTGTGGCCTCCTCTTCCGCCAAGAAGAGGCCACCTTCAGGGTGGAGGAACAACACCTTATATTCCATCTGGTTACCCTCCAACCTGATGGCATGGATATTGATTTCTCCTTCTGGTGAACAAATTTCCTCCCTCCACCCTCCTTCCTCTATTCACCAGTCCGACCTTTCACTTCTTCTCACCTGCCTATTATTTCCCCCTGTGTCCCCTCCTCCTTCCCTTTCTCCTATTGTCCACTCTCCTCTCCTATCAGATTCTTGACCTTTCTCACCCACCTGGCTTCACCTAACAACTCCTAGCTAGCCTCCTTCCATAGAACCATAGAATCATAGAACATTACAGCACAGATACAGGCCTTTTGGCCCTTCTTGGCTGTGCCAAACCATTTTTCCCTCCCCCCACCTATTAACAGTCCTGAAAAAGTCGTCTCTGAAACATTGTCTGTCTAATCTTTTCCATAGAGGTGCTCATTGCTGGCAGGTGGTGTAGTGGTATCAGTACCGGACTTTGAGGCCAATGGTCCTGGGTTCAAATCCTGCTGTCTCCTTGCACACTTTCCATTGGTGCTGGGTTGAGCATTAAGCTAGCAATTTGGCCTTGTAACATCCAGACAAGCAAAGGGAATGGCAAAAAAAATGTTATCCAAGGCATGAAAAGGAACAACATAGATACTCCCTGTTGAGCTCCTCCAGCATTGTGTGTGTGTTGCCCTGGAGTTGAAAAATCTCTCGTGCTCTACTCTTCATATATACCTCTCATTTGTTTCTACTGTGACTTTGCTGTATGTGCATTGGCCATGACCTGCTTTGTAATGTCCAAAAAAACTTAAGTCTAATACATACTGTATATATTAGACTTTTCTCACACACAGGAATGTTTCATATTCATGAGACTCAAATGTTTAATTGTTATGGAAGACTTTGTTATCGGTGTGTAAATTAAATATAACTCAAGGTTAATAACTGAAAAATAAGTGATTCTATTTAATTCTGCAACTTTCAATCTCAATGGAATTTATATTGTGAGCATAAAATTACCAGCAGAGAAGTAAGGACTGTTTTTTTTTTGTTAACTAGGTTAAGAAATAGATTAATTATATAGCAAAATAGTAGTTTTAATAGTATTCCAAAAGTGTAGAGCATTTGCTTTATTCTATTCAGATAACTTTCTAATTATTTTTTTATTTAAGGAAGATGGAAAATTAACTAGAATCCTACTGAGGAATGGACAAAATGACAAAAGGGAGCCAGAAGGATTTGTTATTAAGTCACGGCAATCCAACAGAGCTAAATATTATGAGGAGACCAGTACAATGGTAAAGTTTATATATGAATTTCCAAAGGTCTTCAATGAAGTTACACACTAGAGGGTATTAAGAAAAGCCGAAATATGCAATTTTTATTTAAAGTACAGACAACTGACTAAAAAGCAGGAGCGAGAAGGAAAAATAATTCTGTTCAATTAAACTTGAGTCCATATCTTCTCCAACCAAAAAAAATCTAAAATTGTTTACCTCGAGAAGACCATGCCTGTTGAAACCAAAAAAGGTTGAATTTAAAGCAGCAAATGTGTTTTTCTGAATGCCGTAGGGCAATACAATCTCTGCGGCTTATCAGTAGAGTTGTTAAACTGTTTACCAAATAATGAAACCACATTCCTTTCTTATCCCTTGTAGATTTGGTAGTTTTAGTTCAACAGATATTTTATAACCAAACTCTTTCATATGTTGCATTGAAGACATGCATCTGAAGAAACATGGTAATGGTTTAGCAAATGGCAAAATTCCATGTGATTTCTCTTATTCAGTGTGACTGCATCACTTGAATAATTCTACCAAAAACAACATGAATGCTTAGGTGAAGTAGCTGGAACACTTCAGCCAAAAAAGCAGAGAACACTTTCGGGAATAAGGTACCAACTGATGCTTCAGCAGTTACTCTGACAACTTTGGATGATTGGTTCAGGGAAACTGTGGCTTCCATCGTAAACTTCAAGTAGAAGGAACTGAAGTTTAATTTAAGAAGTTTTGATCATCAGCAGGGGCAGTTATGACCACTGAGCCTCATTTCAGCAAGTGCAGAGAAATGCAACATAGATAAATCTGAAGCAAGGTTGGTGAAAGGAGAGGATTACCTTCACAATGTCCATCGTCATGAAAAGCATTATTTTCCTTGGGGATCATAGCTCGATCAGAAAATGGTATGGATTCTTGTAGTGTAAAATTCAAATCTTATTATTTTTACATTAAGTATTAAAGAATTTTGAGTGTTGAGGTAAGAGTAAGGAAAGCGATCCAAAGTGTTTTTTCAATGTTGCCCAGTTGCAAATAGAGGAATACTTTCTGTTATATGGCTGTTACTGCCAACTGCAGCATTTAGTGACATCTCTCCAGTTGCCTTTCATAGGGCTGGAAAAACTGTCCCATCACATCAACTGAAATGGGAACATTGTTCTATCTAAGTCCATGCAGGGTATTTCCAGCAAGTGCTTCTCATTAATTCAAGATAAACTTGCATGTTCTGCCTCCAAAGCTCAACATGGGATGTTTCAAGCTGTCTTTAATCACACCGAATCCTGCTAAATATGCTGGTCACCTCTGTGATTTAGTTCTAAATTTGTTTTGCTATATTCCCCCCCCCCCCGCCGCCAAAAAAAAACAGATTATTACATATGCTGGAAATGTGAAATGGCGACATTGGAGGCTGCAGATGGAGGTATCCGGAGCCACAAACAATCTGGTGGAGGAAGTCTGCGAGTCGAGCAGCAACTGTGGTGTACCGTCTCATCTCCCCAACACACCCCCACCCTCTCCTCCCCTCCCCGCTGAGTTCCTTCCACAGATCCATTACTGGGAAACCTGAAAGGTCGTCAATTTGAAACACCCAATGCTGTTAATCTCCCCGCCGAGGCTGCCTGGCGTTTTGAGTATTTTCAGCGCTTTCTCCCTCCGTTTCATTTCGTGTTTAGGTCTCCATCTACTGCCATTGAGCAGATTAATTCCAACAACGGGGCAGGTGAGCGCCGGAGCCGGTGCAGAACTGAATTACCCCTCTTCCATCGGATTAGTTGCTCGGGTATGAAATTAAAGCCCCGAGGAAGGGTCGCGACCCGAAACGTCGACTGCTTGTTCGTTTCCATGAGCGCGACCTGACCTGCTGATTTCCTCCAGCATTTTGTGTGCGTATCTATAAACAAGTTTCCCGAAGCCTGAATTGTGAACTAACATCCCAATACCAGTTTAGTATCATATATGGCAGAATAGTAACCATTCATTCATGAGATGAAAAAGTTACATTAATGTGCCAGGAAAGAGAGGATGAGCAGACAATCCCACATTGCAAATTCTGCGCTGAAATGCATTACTTCCTCTTGCCCTGTAACATAGTGGCATTTCTGCACACCGCAATGTTCATTTCCCTCGTTCCGTGATTATTTCTGAGCAAAGTCACTAGATTACAAGATTGTGTTTAAATTTGTTTTCAATGTTTTAGATCCGATCTTTTGTACTCGGATTAAAGCACAACAATCACCAGCCAGTTAAAATAGTTTCTTAAGGGAACAGTCCTGATCCCCAATGCTGAAATACCGCGCTTAGAACCATTCAGGTACAAAATATTATGAACAATAAATAAGTTTTTTTAATGGAAAGGCTTCGTAAACACAATCATAAACAATACCAACGTGCTCCTAACACTCTGAAGTCGATACGTTTTAAACAAAAAATCGTAAGTTGCCGCGGAAAAATCGCTACGAAATCTGAAGTAGTTCAATAATCAAATGTAAGCGACGTACTGTCCGAGCTGATGTGGGGAAGTTAAAACGATACAATGATATATATGACGGCGATTAATTTTATAAAAAGCGACTTGATTTGTTTGCGTTTACTGAAAAATTACAACTACTTCAAATTTTACCCCCTGCCGGGAGGGTAATTCTATTATTCAGATTTTCCCGGTTTATTTTGATTTCGTCGTTACAGTACCCGATCTAATAGTTCGAGCGGTCTCCTATAGCATGCCATCACGGTAAAAGCACGGTTCGGACCAAAAATACCTGGAGGGCGAGTCCCGAATTCAGTCGTGTCGGTTCTCAGTTCTCAGAGATCAGATCCCCAGTTAGTGAGAGGCAGAGTGAAAGACTGAGTGATGAAGGGGGAGCTGCCGATCTCAGATACCGCACTTCACTCGCTCAGTCTCCACGGTACAGTGGCACCTACCACCAACAGCCGCGCCACTACGCTGGAAAACAGCCGATTTCTGTTGATCCTCCAGTAAAAATGGACATGCCTTCCTTTCCCAGTTGACATATGAAGCCTGATCCGTTTTTTTTTAAAGAAAAAACACACCGATGCTGCTGCAAAGTCATTCTAAATAAAGTTATAGGACATAGGAGCAGAATTAGACTATTCGGCCCATCGAAAGTACTCTACCCATTCGATCACGGCGGATTCTTCTTCTCGATCCCATTTTCCTACCTTCTCCCCATAACCTTTGACCTCCCCCTTACGAAGCAAGAACCTCTCAATCTCTGCTTTAAGTATACCCAATGATTTGGCCTCCACAGCTGTCCCTGGCAATGAATTCCACAGATTCACTACCACCCCCCCCCCCGCCCCGCAACTCTGGCTAAAGAAATTCCTCCTCATCTCCGTTCTAAAAGGATGTCCTGGTACTCTAAGGCTGCGCGCCCCCCCCCCCGATCACCACTGCACTCCTCCTTTCCCCCATCCCTTCTGAGACACAGAGCCAGACTCTGTACCAGAGACCTGGTCACTGCAGCTTTCTCCTCGTAGGTTCTCATGGTATCCAGAACAGTATACTTATTATTGACGGGAGCAGCCTCAGGGGAACACTGCACTGTCCACCTATTTCATTTACATCTCCTGACAGTCACTCAGCTACCTGCCTCCTGCAATTTAAAGAATGACCACCTCCCTGTAGCACCTATCACCTCCTCATTCTCCAGTATGAGCTAAAGGTTGTCCATAACAGGGACAGTGACCACCACTCCCTGGCCTTTAGCAGTATCATGGAAAAGCATAGAATTAGAGAGGACAGCAAAATTTTTAATTGGGAAAGGGCAAATTATGAGGCTATAAGGCTAGAACTTGCGGGTGTGAATTGGGATGATGTTTTTGCAGGGAAATGTACTACGGACATGTGGTCCATGTTTAGGGATCTCTTGCAGGATGTTAGGGATAAATTTGTCCCGGTGAGGAAAATAAAGAATGGTAGGGTGAAGGAACCATGGGTGACAAATGAGGTGGAAAACCTAGTCAGGTGGAAGAAGGCAGCTTGCACGAGATTTAGGAAGCAAGGATCAGATGGGTATATAGGGTAGCAAGAAAGGAGCTTAAGAAGGGGCTGAGAAGAGCAAGAAGGGGGCATGAGAAGGCTTTGGGGAGTAGGGTAAAGGAAAACCCCAAGGCATTCTTGAATTATGTGAAGAACAAAAGTATGACAGGAGTGAAGGTAGGACCGATTAGAGATAAAGGTGGGAAGATGTGCCTGCAGGCTATGGAAGTGAGAGAGGTCCTCAATGAATACTTCTCTTTGGTATTCACCAATGAGAGGGAACTTGATGACTATGAGGACAATATGAGTGAGGTTGATGTTCTGGAGCATGTTGATATTAAGGGAGAGGAGGTGTTGGAGTTGTTAAATTACATTAGGACAGATAAGTCCCCAGGGCCTGACGGAATATTCCCCAGGCTGCTCCATGAGGCGAGGGAAGAGATTGCTGAGCCTCTGGCTAGGATCTTTATGTCCTCATTGTCCACAGGAATGGTACCAGAGGATTGGAGGGAGGTGAATGTTGTTCCCTTGTTCAAAAAAGGTAGTAGGGATAGTCCGGGTAATTATAGACCAGTGAGCCTTACATCTGTGGTGGGAAAGCTGTTGAAAAAGATTCTTAGAGATAGGATCTATGGGCATTTAGAGAATCATGGTCTGATCAGGGACAGTCAACAAGGCTTACTGAAGGGCAGATCATGTGTAACAAGCGTGATAGAGTTCTTTGAGGAGGTGACCAGACATATAGATGAGGGTAGTGCAGTGGATGTGATCTATATGGAATTTAGTAAGGCATTTGACAAGGTTCCACACGGTAGGCTTATTCAGAAAGTCAGAAGGTGTGGGATCCAGGGAAGTTTGGCCAGGTGGATTCAGAATTGGCTTGCCTGCAGAAGGCAGAGGGTGGTGGTGGAGGGAGTACATTCAGATTGGAGGGATGTGACTAGTGGTGTCCCACAAGGATCAGCTCTAGGACCTCTACTTCTCGTGATTTTTATTAACGACCTGGATGTGGGGGTAGAAGGGGGGGTTGGCTAGTTTGCAGATGACACAAAGGTTGGTGGTGTTGTAGATAGTGTAGAGGATTGTTGAAGATTGCAGAGAGACATTGATAGGATGCAGAAGTGGGCTGAGAAGTGGCAGATGGAGTTCAACCTGGAGAAGTGTGAGGTGGTACACTTTGGAAGGGCAAACTCCAAGGCAGAGTACAAAGTAAATGGCAGGATACTTGGTAGTATGGAAGAGCAGAGGGATCTGGGACTACATGTCCACAGATCCCTGAAAGTTGCCTCACAGGTAGATAGGATAGTTAAGAAAGCTTATGGGGTGTTAGCTTTCATAAGTCGAGATAGAGTTTAAGAGTTGCGAAGTAATGATGCAGCTCTATAAAACTCTGGTTAAGCCACACTTGGAGTACTGTGTCCAGTTCTGGTCATCTCACTATAGGAAGGACATGGAAGCATTGGAAAGGGTACAGAGGAGATTTACCAGGGTGCTGCCTGGTTTAGAGAATACGGATTATGATCAGAGATTAAGGGAGCTAGGGCTTTACTCTTTGGAGAGAAGGAGGATGAGAGGAGACATGATAGAAGTATACAAGATATTAAGAGGAATAGATAGAGTGAATAGCTAGCGCCTCTTCTCCAGGGCACCACTGCTCAATACAAGAGGACATGGCTTTAAGGTAAGGGGTGGGAAGTTCAAGGGCGATATTAGAGGAAGGTTTTTTACTCAGAGAGTGGTTGGTGCGTGGAATGCACTGCCTGAGTCAGTGGTGGAGGCAGATACACTAGTGAAGTTTAGGAGACTACTAGACAGGTATATGGAGGAATTTAAGGTGGGGGCTTATATGGGAGGCAGGGTTTGAGGGTCAGCACAACATTGTGGGCTGAAGGGCCTGTACTGTGCTGTACTATTCTATGTTCTATGTTCATTAATGTATTATTAAAGAATACAGTGCAGATGGCACTAAAATAGGTGGTATGTAGACAATGAAGACAGGTATCAAAATTATAGCAAGCTCTTGATCAGCTGAGTAAATGGGCCAGTGGAGTTTATTTCCTGTAAGTGTGAGGTGTTGAATTTTGGAAAGTCACATCTCAGTTGGATTTTCAGTGAACAGCAGGGCCTTAGGAGTGTTGAAGAACAGAGGGTCCTTGAAAGTGGAGTCACAGGTAGAGAAGGTGGTGAAGCTTTTGACATGCTAGCCTTCGTCAGCCAGGGCAATCAGGATAACAGTTCGGAGGTTGTGGTGCGGTTGTACAGGATGCTGGTGAGGCTGCACGTGGAGTACTGCAATCAGTTTTGGTCACCCTGCTATAGGAAAGAAGTTATTAAACTGCAAATACTTGGGCTCCACTGCTGTCTGTGTTAATGAATTCCACAGATTCACCACCCTCTGAGTAAAGAAATTCCTCATCTTTTTTCTAAAAGGATATCATAGACTCTCCCTTCATTGAAAGCATCCTCTCTATGTCCATTCTATACAGGCCTTTCAATATTCAGTAGGTTTAAATGAGATCCTCCCTCATTCTCCCAAAGTCCAGTGATAGGGGCCCAATACTCCTCATGTATTAACCCTTTAATTCCTGGGATCGTTCTGATAAACCTCCTCTGGATCCTCTCCAATGCCAGCACATCCTTTCGTAGATATGGGGCCCAAAACTGTTTGCAATCCTCCAAATGTGGTCTGACCAACACCTTATAAAGCCTTAGCTATCCTTGTGTTTATATTTTAGTGCACTTGAAATTAATGCCAATGTTGTATGTGGCTTCCTTACTCAACCTACCAGTTAAACTTTTGGGGAATCTTGCACTAGGATTCCCAAATACCTTTGTATTACTGATTTCTGAATTTGTTCCCCATTTAGAAAATAGTGTATGCCTTTATTCCTTCTACCAAAGTACATGACCATACACTTCCCTCCATTGTATCTCATCTGCCAACTTTTTTGCCCATTCTCTTAATCTATCCAAGTCCTTCTGCAGACTCCTTGCTTCCTCAACACTATCTGTTTCTCCACCTATCCTTGTATCATCTGCAAACTTGGCCACAAAGCCATCTATTCTGTTATCCAGATCATTAACATATAACAGGTATAAGTATCAGACCTACCGAACACCACGAGGAACACCACTAGTCACCAACAGCAAACCAGAAAAGGCCCCTTTTATTCCCACTATTTGCCTTCCTCCAGTCAGCTAATCTTCTGTCCATCCTCGTATCTTTCCTGTAATAGCAGAGGCTCCTATCTTGTTTAGCAGCCTAATGTGTGACACTTCGTCAAAGGCCTTCTGAAAATCCAAGTAAACAACATCCAGTGACTCTCCTTTGTCTATCCTACCTGTTAATTTCTCAAAGCATTGCAACAGATTTGTCGGCAAGACTTACCTTAACCACACTGACTTCAGCCTATTTTTATCTTGTGCTTCCAAGTACCCCAAAACTTTATCATTAGTAATAGACTCCAACATCTTTCCAACTACTGAAATCTGGCTAATTGGCCAAAAATTTCTTGTCTTAAATCTCCCTCCTTTATTAAAAAGTGGAGAGACAGTTGCGATTTTCCAGTTACCCAGAACCTAGTGATTCTAGTTGCTGGTGTCATCTACAGTGAAGACTGAAGCAAAATGCCTATTCAGTTCACCTGCTATTTCTTTCTCCATCATTACTATTGCTCCAGTGTCATTTTCCATCAGTCCAATGTACAAACTTGCAAATCTTTTACTCATTATACTGTATATCTGAAAAACTTGTGGTACCAAGTTTTATATTTTTGACTAGCCCACTTTCATTTTTCATCTTTTTCTCTCCTTATTACTTTTTAGTTGCCTTTTGTTGGTTTTTTTTAAACAGCAACCCAATCCTCTAGCTTCCCACTAATTTCTGCTCTATTATATGCCCTCCCTTTTGCTTTTATGCTGCCTTTGACTTCCCTTGTCGGCCATGGTTGTCTCATCTGTCCTTTAGAATGCTTCTTCATCTTTGGGACAAACCAAACCTGCATCTTCTGAGTTACTGCCAGAAACTCTAGCCTTTGACGTTGTACCGTCATCCCTGCTAATGACGCTGAAGAAGGGTCTCAGACTGAAACGTTGACTGTTTGTTCATTTCCATGGATGCTGCCCTGCTGAGTTACTTCAGCATTTTGTGTGCATTGCTTTGGATTTTTAGCATCTGCAGAATTTCTTGTGTTCATGCAATGCCTAACTGGTTCCCTTTATGTCTCCTCCATAGTGCCAAACCTTCAGGATTTCCAAACATCAGGATGTCAAATTATTAGAGTTTCACTGCATTGTCGACTCAGAAATGTTAATCTGTACTAACTGGTTCACAAAGCATCAACCAACGAGACAGTTTCCCTCTTCCAAATCTGTTTAATCCCATCATAATCTTTCAGCATTTGTCTGTACAACATTTCTACCAGATAGAGAATGATCTAGATGGAGAACAATCGCAGCTTTTTCGTCTGGCTTTATAGATGAAATAACTCATCCTGCAATCTTGAAACTCCTCCAGTAAACTTTTCCTGCTCTCCAAGATCTTCATATTCTTCATAAAGTGTGGACACGGTTACACAAGCATGACGGTGGACGAACCCAAGTGCAGAATACGGGCGCGGGGGCAGAGTCGGGAGGCATTATTGCCATAGCGAGGGTGGGATCAGTTTCCAGGAGAGACTTTACCCGAAGTCTTGGGTTTGGAGAAAATCCAGGAGCGATGCTAGACTTAGAACTGACAGTCCTAAGAACCATGAAACGAGGTTACTCACACCAGGGTCGACCAACGAACTGACAGCTCCTTGTTGCGATAACAGGGTCTTTATCCTGCATTTTCTGATGGAAAGCAGGTGTGTGTAGTTAGTGGAACCTGGGAATGATTGGAAATTAAATGAGGGGATTGAGGCCCAATTCCTGAAGTAAATAGCAAGGTGGGGGATTGCCAGAAGGGACCATGACAGTATCCCTCCCTCAACGGGAGCCTCCAGGCGATCCTCCAGGCCTGTCTGGATGGTCCCGATGAAAGTCCTGGCTGAGGGAAGGGTCTAGGATGAAGGAGCGGGGGACCCAGGAACGCTCTTCTGGACTGTACCCTTCCCAGTCTACCAGGTGTTGGCAACCCCTGCCCCAACGGCACACATCCAGTAGTCGTCAGACGGTGTATGCCGGATGGTTGTCGATGATACAGGCAGGTGGGGGAGTCTCAGCCAGGGAACACAAGGGGCTGATGGAAACTAGCTTTAACTGGGAAACATGAAAAGTTGGGTGGATGCGCATAGATCTTGGCAATTTTAGGCAGACTGCTGCGGGATTGATAACACTTTTGACTTTCAGTGGTCCCAGGAAGCGAGGGGTGAGTTTCCTCTGTTCGTTCTTGAGCAGGATGTCCTTGGATGAAAGCCATACCATCTGCCCTGGTTGGTACTCAGGCACTGGAGTCCCGTGTCGGTCGGTCGTCTTTTTATTGTAATTTGCTGATACGAGTAGGGCCGTGTGTACCTCCTCCCAAACCTTAAGGCACCGATTGATATGGTCCTGAACCGACGGTACCACAATCTCCTCTTGTTGCACAGAGAATGGCGGGGGTTGTTACCCCAGGGAGAACGTGAATGGCGACCTTCCAATGGCAGAGCTCACCAGAGAGTTGTGGGTGTACTCAACCCACGGGAGGTGGTCGCTCCAGGTTGACGGGTTGTTTGCCATTACACAACGTAGCGTCGCCTCCAGGTCTTGGTTGACCCGTTCGGTCTGCCCGTTCGTCTGGGGGTAGTAGCCGGAAGATAGGCTGACCGATGCACCTAAGGCTTGACAGAATGCCTTCCATACCTGTGAGACGAACTGGGGACCTCGATCGGAGACGATGTCCGCGGGGATTCCGTGGAGGAGGAAAACGTGGCGGACGAGAAGATCTCTGGTTTCCTGAGAGGAAGGGAGTTTAGGGAGGGCTACGAAGTGCACCACCGTGGAAAACTGGTCTACCATGGTGAGTACGGTGGTGTTTCCATGTGAAGGGGGTAGACTGGTGACGAAGTCTAGGGTGATTTGTGACCAGGGACAGGTAGAGGATGAAGTAAACCCGCAGGTGGCCGATGAGAGGCTTTTCCCCGGGCACAGATGGAACATGCCAAGACATAGGAACAGGTATCCACCTCCATGGACGGCCACCAAAAGTGTTTTTTTCAGGAGCACTTAGGGTCTGATCACTCTCTGGGTGGCAGGCAAACCGAGATGTGTGCCCCCATTGGAGAACCTGAGACCTGACGGAAACGGGCACGTACAGGCGATCGCCGGGTCCATTGCCAGGGTCGGGGTCATCCCGTTGTGCTTCTTTTACTTTGGACTCAATCTCCTAAGTGAGGGTGGTAACCACGCATGATGGTGGGAGGATAGTTCCTGGGCTGGAAGTGTCTGCCTTGGAGACATATTGGCGGGAAAGCACGTCCGGCTTCCCGTTCTTGGACCCCGGACAGTATGTGAGGGAAAACTTGAACCGTCCAAAAAATAATGCCCAACAGGCCTGGCGGGAGTTCAAACGTTTGGCTGTCTGAATATACCCCAGGTTTTTATGATCAGTCAACACCACAAACGGTTGTTCTGCCCCGAACTTGATCATTGGGACAGGACTGCTCCTATCCCGGAGTTAGAGGTGTCCACCTCAACAATGAACTGACGGGCTGGGTCCGGATGGACTAGGATGGGAGCAGTGGTGAAACGCCTCTTCAGGTCGGTGAACACCAAGTCAGCTTCGGTCCCAACTGAAGGGGGTAGTAGGCGAGGTAAGCCGGGTGGTGGCGGGGGGCCGCCACTCGACTGTAGTCTCTGATAAGTCAGCGGTGGTAGTATGCAAACTCCAGAAATTGTTGAAGTTGTTTGCGGGTTGTGGGCCTAGACCATTCTTCCACTGCCCGGATCTTCTCGGGGTCTGCTCTCACCTGCCCGCTCTCAATGATATAACCCAGGAAGCTGACTGAAGGAACGTGGAACTCACATTTTTCCGCCTTCACAAATAATTGTTTTTCCCAGTCTCTGGAGGACTTGACAGACATGGTGAACGTGTTCTTGGTGGGGGGGCGCGGGGGGGGTGCTAGAAAATATCAGGATATCATTGAGGCAAACGAATACAAACCAAGTAATAAGATCCCTCAGTACGTCATTGATTAGGGCTTGAGAAACGGCAGGAGCATTGGGGAGGCCCTACAGCATGACCAAATTTTTGAAGTGGCCCAGAGACGTATTAAAGGCCGACTTCCACTCGTCCCCCTCCCTCATCCTGACTAGATGGTAGGTAGCTTTGAGAAGATGGTGGCTTCCATGCAGTGGTTCAAAAGCTGAACTAATGAGGGGTAAAGGGTACTTATTCTTAACTGTTATACTGTTTAGGCCTCTGTAATCAATACAAGGACGAAGCGACCCGTCCTTCTTTTCCACAAAGAAGAAACTGGCGCCTACCGGGGAGGATGAAGGTCTAATAATGCCCTCCGCGATGGCCTCTCTCTCCGGTCGGGATTGGTTAAAAAAGCGACTGGCGGGTAGCAGGGCCCCGGGGAGAAGGTCGATGGCACAATCATAAGGGCGGTGCGGAGGCAGGGAAAGGACCCGTTGTTTACTGAACACCCGGCCCAGGTCATGGTATTCTGTGGGGACTCGGGACAAATCAAGGGGTTCTGGGACAGGCAGGGTCGCGGTAGCTTCCCTGGGAGATGGGGCTGACAGCAGACAGTTGGCGTGGCAAGACTGGCTCAATTTGGCTATCCTCCCGGTAGACCAGTCGATGTAGGGGTTGTGGTGGGTCAGCCACAGATACCCTAGAACTACCAGGGCTTGAGGTGAATGAATGGGATTGAATTGTACCTCCTCCCGATTGTTGCCGGATAGGATCAAGGTCAAGGGCTGCATACAGTGGGTCACCAGAGCCAGCAGTTTTCCATCCAGGGCCTGGGCCTCCGGGGGACAGTTAGCGGCTCGCGAGGTATTCCAGCCTGGGAGGTTATGTCTTCATCCAGCAGATTGCCCTCGGCACTGGAATCCACCAAAGCAGATAGGGACAGGGCAACACTCACAACACGCTGGAGGAACTCAGCAGGTCGGGCAGCATCCATGGAAAAGATCGGTCGACGTTTCAGGCCAGAACTGTTCGTCAGGACTGTAGGGGGAAGGGGCAGAGGCCCTATAAAGAATGTGAGGGGAGGGTGGGGAGGAGAAGGCTGGTCAGTTCCAGGTGAAAAACCAGTAAGGGGAAAGATAAAGGGGTGGGGGAGGTGATAGGCAGGAAAGGTGAAGAAAGAATAGGGGAAAGCACAATGGGTAGTAGAAGGAGGCGGAACCAAGAGGGAGGTAATAGGCAGCTGGGGGAGGGGGCAGAGTGACATAGGGATAGGGGAAGGGAGGGGGAGGGAATTACCGGAAGTTAGAGAATTCTATGTTCATACCAAGGGGCTGGAGACTACCTAGACGGTATATGAGGTGTTGCTCCTCCAACCTGAGTTTAGCCTCGTCATGGCAGTAGACGAGGCCATGTATGGACATATCTGAATGGGAGTGGGAAGCAGAGTTGAAGTGGGTGGCTACTGGGAGATCCTGTCTGTTTTGGCGGACGGAGCGGAGGTGCTCGACGAAGCGGTCCCCCAATCTGTGTCGGGTTTCACCGATGTAGAGGAGGCCACACCGGGAGCACCGGATGCAATAGATGACCCCAACAGACTCACAAGTGAAGTGTTGCCTCACTTGGAAGTACTGTTTGGGGCCCTGAATGGTGGCAAGAGAGGAGGTGTAGGGTAGGGTGTAGCACTTGCGCTTACAGGGATAAGTGCCGTGTGGGAGATCTGTGGGGATGAACGTGTGGATAGGTGAGTCACGGAGGGACCGATCCCTGCGCAAGGCGGAGAAGGGTGGAGAGGGAAAGATGTGCTTAGTGGTGGGGTCCTGTTGAAGGTGGCGGAAGTTGCGGAGGATAACGTGTTGGATCTGGAGGCTAGTGGGGTGGTAGGTGAGGACAAGGGGAACTCTGTCCCTGTTGTGGCCGGAGGATGGGGTGAGAGCTGAAGTGCAGGAAATAGAGGAGATGCGGGTGAGGGCATCATTGATGACAGCAGAAGGGAAACCACGATCCTTAAAGAAAGAGGACATTTGAGATGCCCTGGAAGGGAAAACCTCATCCTCGGAGCAGATGCGGTGGAGACGGAGGAACTGGGAATAGGGAATGGCATTTTTGCATGTGGCGGGGTGGGAAGAGGTATAGTTGAGGTAGTTATGAGAGTCAGTGGGCTTGTAGAAAATGTCAGTGGACAGTCTGTCTCCAGAGATGGAGACCGAGACATCGGAAAAGGGGGGAGAAGTGTCCGAGATAGACCAAGTGAATTTGAGGGCTGGGTGGAAGTTAGAAGTAAAGTCGATGAAATTGACGAGCTCAGCATGGGTGCAGGAAGCAGCACCAATGTAGTCGTCAATGTACCGAAGGAAAAGTTGGGGAGCAGTACCTGAATAGGTTTGGAGCACAGACTGTTCCACATAACCAACAAAGAGGCAGGCATAGCTAGGGCCCATGTGAGTTCCCATAGCTACACCCTTGGTCTGAAGAAAGTGGGAAGAGCCAGAAGAGAAGTTATTGAGTGTGAGAACCAGTTCCGCCAACTGGAGGAGGGTAGTGGTGGTGGGGAACTGGTGAGGTCTGTTATTCAAGAAGTAGCGGAGGGCTTTGAGGCCTTCTTGATGGGGAATGGAGGTGTATAAGGATTGGACATCCATAGTGAAAATGAAGCAGTTGGGACCGGGGAACTGGAAGTTATTGTAGAGGTGGAGGGCATGGGATGTATCCCAGATGCAGGTGGGGAGAGACTGAACTATGGGTGACAAAATGGAGTCCAGGTAGGCAGATACAAGTTCAGTGGGACAGGAGCAGGCAGAAACTATGGGTCTGCCGGGACAGTCAGGCTTGTGGATCTTAGGGAGGAGGTAAAACCGAGCAGTACGGGGTGTGGGAATTATGAGTTTAGTGGCGGAGGATGGAAGGTCTCCGGAGTTGATAATGGTGGTGATGGTACGGGAGACAATGGTTTGATGTTTTTTGGTGGGGTCCCGTTCCAGGGGTAAGTAAGAGGAGGTGTAGGGACAGGGACTGTCGTTGGTAATTCACAGTAGCCGTGATCTGCATCCGAGTCTGGGGGGCTGAAGGGAGTATCGTCCAGCTCACCAGGCCCCCCCTTTTCACTGGTGAGCCTTCCCTTTTGGCCATTGAGGGCAGGTATCCCGAAAATGTCCCAGCAGGCCACAATAGTAACATCCCCAGCTCTCCACCTCCAAAGTCGCTCAGCCGGGGAGAGACAGTTCCGTCCCAGCTGCATCAGTTCCTCCCCCAGGGGGGTGGGGACGGTCGGAGCAGGAGCTACACTTGGAGTGGCTGGGGAAGAGAGGCTGGCTGAGACTGATAAGGTGGACCGTGGGCTTCCCCAAGGAGCAGGGTGACTGGTTCTTTCTCTCAGCCACTCTTGAAGTCGATAATCTAATCTGGTGGCTAGCAAGATCAGAGAGTCCAGACAGTCCGGGTCGTCCCACGCTGCCAGTTCATCCTTTATCTTGTCCGCGAGACCCTGTTGAAACACCTCCCGCAGGGCCTCGTCGTTCCACCCCGAGTCTGCGACTAAGGTTCAGAACTCGATGGAGTACGCGAACCCTGACAGAGTCAGCAAGCATTTAGCGGCGTCTTTACCATGAATGGATTGTTCGAAGACCTTCCTCATTTCAGCAACAAAGGAGGGGAAGGAGGAACAAACCTCTGGTCGGTTATCCCATATCGCGGTTGCCCAAGCCAGGGCATCCCCTTGTAACAGCCCCATGATGTACACAATCTTGGATTTATCTGAAGTGTAGGTACGTGGCTGTAGCTCAAAGACCAAAGAGCATTGTAACAGGAAGGCGCGGCACCTCCCTAGGTCCCCAGCATAGGGTTCGGTCATGGGTACGTATGGCTCTCGAGGGGACTGTGTTGCTGATCCCAGGGGCTACGCCATCCCAAGCGGTGCAGTTTGCGTAGTTGGGGTTCCTGGAGGGGACGGAGAAAGGGAAGTGGAAACTTGGTCCACCTGCTCACTGACCTCCCGAACATTCGTGGAGAGCGTCCCAAAGGTTTTCAGTAACCTCCCTAAGTAGTTGGTCGTGGGCACCCTGGCTAGCGAGGGCCTGTTGTATGGGATCCGTGTCCACTGGGTTCATTGTGGCCAGTTCGTTCTGTTACACCAGCGTGACAGTGGGCGAACCCAAGTGCAGAACACGGGCGCGGGGGCAGAGTCGGGAGGCATTATTGCCGTAGCAAGCGTAGAATCGGTTTCCAGGAGAGTCCTCACCCAAGGTCTTGGGTTTGGAGAGAATCCAGGAGCGATGCTAGACTTGGAACTGACAGTCCTAAGAACCATGAAACAAGGTTACTCACAGCAGAGTCAACCAACAAACTGACAGCTCCTTGTTGTGATCACAGGGTCTTTATCCTGCATTTTCTGATGGAAAGCAGGTGTGTGTAGTTAGTGGAACCTGGGAATGATTGGAAATTAAACGAGGGGATTGAGGGCCAATTTGGTAAATAGCAAGGTGGGAGATTTTTTTATGTAGAGATAAAGTGGGGTACAACCCTATGGGCCCATGTGACCAACTAACCCACTAACTCCATATGGCTTTGGAACGTGGGAGGAAACCGAAGCACCTGGAGGAAACCTACACGGGTCACGGGGAGAATGTACAAGCCCCTTACAGACAGCAGTGGAACTGAACCAGGCTCACTGTTGCTGTAATAGCTTTACACTAATCCCTACATTACCATGCTGCCTTTGGTTCCTTTATTCCTTCAGATTTTAATGCATGGCTTGGATTTTGCAGCATATGCCTTGAGAGATTATGTCCAACTAACTGAACAGCAACTAGCTTACTTGAAGTACCAGGGAGATTGAAAACAGAAATATTCAAAATCCATTCAATAAGGTTGCAGATAAAAGGATTGTCATCAAGATTGAAGGCCATGGAATAGCACAGCATGACAAAAATTCGTAAATATTAGCTCTTAGTATTTCTTAATATATTTTAATGACTTGGACATGAGCTAATTTCAAAATTTGCAGGTGATACACAACTTGGAAATGCAGTTATCTGTGAGTATTGTTATAACATATCTTCTAGTAATACAGATGGATATATGGAATGATCAGGAAGGTTGTCAATGGAATTTACAGATGAGGAATATACGTTTGATTAAAGAATGGAAAGTAATATAAACCAGAGATGAATTTCTAATAAAGTTTCAGAACAGAAAGTTCTAGGGGTAGACAGTAAGAGAGGATATTACTGAAAGGTGCTGGGCAGATTGAGAATGTAGTTAAAACAGCATAAGCAGATCCTGGATTTATAGAGGCAGAGAGAACAAGAGCAAGAACAGCATGAAAAAATACCTGATAAAACTCCAGTTCAGCCACCAAACTCCAATTCCAGACACTCACTTTACAAAAGATTTGGCACAGGTGCCGGAGATATTTGTCAAAATGAGTTCAGGAGCAAACCTCTTTAATTATGTTCAAAGTAAGTTTATTATCAAACTACATATATGTCACCATAGTTTCATTTACTTGCAGGCATACACAGTAAATCCAAGAAACACAATGAAAGACCCAATCCAACAGGATGGACAACCAGTGTGCAAAAGACAACAAACTGCAAATAGAAAAAAAAATAAAAATAAGCAATAAACATCAAAAACATGAGATGAAGAGTCCTTGAAAGTGAGTCCGTAGGTTGTGAGAACACTTCAGTCATGGGGCGAGTGAGGTTGAGTGTAGCTATCCCCTTTGGTTCAAGAGCCTGATGGTTGAGGAGTAATAACTGTTCCTGAACCTGGTGGTGTGAGTCCTGAGGCTCCTGTACCACCTTCCTGATGGCAGCAGTGAGAAGAGATCATGCCCTGGATGATGGAGTCCTTGATGATGGATGCTGCTTTCCTGCGACAGCACTCCATATAGCTGTGTCCAGTTGTGGGAGAACTTTACCCGTGATGGACTGGGCTATATTCACTACTTTTTCTAAGATTTTCTGTTCAAGGGAATTGATGTTTTCATAGCAGGCCATGATGCAACCAGATAATATGCTTTCCACCACACATCTATACAAGTTTGTCAACGTTTTAGATGTAGAGCCAAATCTTCACAAACTTTTAAGGAAGTAGAGTGCCACTTATGCGGATGGTTTAGAGCCTAATGCTTTTCTCCTTGGAACAGAATAAATCTGACAGAGTTGTCAAAATGAGGAAGGGAAAACTGAGGGAGAGCTTGTTCCCTTTGGAGAAGAGGTCAAGAAATTAGGTGACAATTCTTCTACACAGTGAGTAGTTAGTGGGGAACACCCTGCCAGAGTATCAAAGGAGGCAGATTAGGTTCTAGTGTTTAAAAGGAAGCTGGATAAATATCTGAATTTTCAGGACTATGGGGAGCATACAGGTAGTAAGACTAGGTGGATTGCCCTTGCATTGATCTGAGTTGACTTGACACGTTTACAAATCACATAATCCAACCTCTGATTATGTGATCCGTTATCATCAGAATTTTCCTCCCTGCTGTTGAATCATTTGAACATCTGCTATTTCCAACATACTGTATCCACAACTCTTCATTGTTGCACCAGTGATCACTACCACCACTAAAAAAAAGTGATAACCATGCTGAGATTGCCTCACCTGTGTGGTTTATTTCTTGAACATCTCAGGCCGCATTGCTTGCATACTTCTCCAAACGTATTATCTAAGCTGGCAGGAATTTCAGCAATTTACAAGGCAACGTTTCTAGAAAACATCCATTAAAGCCATGCTTAGTTACATGAAGTCTAGCTAACTTTTAATTAGGTTGTAGTTATAATTACTGCTTATCAAATTATCTGTCCCAATATTCTAACTTTAAGAATATGCATTACAACTTTTTTACAAAGCAAGTTCAAAATGGAATAATTTAAGATATTTCATTTACTTCTAACAGAATGCAGTTTCTATATAACACAAAAACTAATGTTTGCCTAATCTCTGTCTTGGGATCATGATTATTCCCCACAGTATGTCCAAAACTGTGATATTGAGGTTACAATGCATGTAAATTTATATCTTTACTTAGCAGTCTATATTCAATTAATTAAAAACTTCTTCTCAGTTTCCTTTCTGTGAAGATTTTATTCCATAATTAACTGTTCAACTGGCTTAATTATTTCACAGCTACTTCACTTTGAACAGACCCCTAACAGCCAGAAGCTCAGAAAGGGCAGCTTCATTGTCAGATTTTAACGAGAAATTGTTATCAAATGCATTTGAAAATATTGCAGTTTTTCCACTGACTAAAAATTATGGGCCTCACCCCTCAGATACAATATTTTTAATTGTGCAATTTCTTATTTTATTATTTTTTTAATCCCTCTCTTATTCAAGGGTTCCTTTACCTCTTTTAATTTTGATTTTGACACCATATTCATTGCTCAAACTAATAATCTACAGACTACAATCCTCCGTTCTTACAACTCGGTTTCTTAAAGAAGCACATAATTCCTTGTTTGGTCACATTTATCGTGTAAAAGACACGATCCTTTTGGATCTCTACCTTATAGTGACTTCCAGAACAAAATGACAGGCTATTCCACAGCCAGTGAAGTGCTGTTTCGATTAAAGGAGGATCTCTGAAACATTCAATTGACTGTTTTCAATCAGGGCTGTTTCATTTAAAGCTAACACAAATTGTATCATTAGGAAGCAGAGCTCTATTAGGGATGTCTACATTTCACTGATTGCCTTTTTCTCGTGTCACATGCATAGCACAATATGGACTTACAGTTACAATACATATTTGATTTTATCACTTATATTAAAGACAAAATATATAAACACAATTTCAATGTAGGAAAGACTGTAGCCTGTTACAACATGGCAAGATCCTGCTGGTAACTAAGATTGACCAAGTAACCTGATGTATCACTTTAGTTGAGGGATAACCGTAAACCAAACTATTGAAAATAACCCATTGGTCTTCAAAATTGAACTATGAGGTACTGTGTGTTGTATTGTCACAATTTAAGAGCTCATTGAAATATGATGCATTCCACTGAGCTAAAAGCCTCTGGGTTTGTGATTAGTTCTTTGAATGGGGGCTGCACAACTATATCTCACAAATATAGATGCTGCCAAATCATCCACAGATGTCACATCGGCTCCTAAGCCTCATACCAAACCCTGAAGTCTTTAAAAGCCCTTCCCCCACTACCTCGCCTTGTAGAAGAGGTATGGGATATGCCAATGAAAGAGTAAAAATTTTAGTCATTCACCAATAATTCACCAGTGAATACCAATTGAACGGAATTCCTTGGGAATATTCCAAGTGCCAAATTTTATATCCCCGTTAAAAGAAACAGGCAATACAGGGATGGTTCTGCAGGTTAAGCAGCCTCTGTTACTTGAGAAACAGAGTAAAAGTTTCATATCAAGGACCTTGTCAAAAGAAGTCTAGGTGAAGGATCTAAACCCGAAACGTTAAATGTCCATTTCCTTCCACAGATGCTGCCTGATCTGTTGCGTTCTTCCAGCCTCTTTTTGTTTGTTTGTTTCTCCTGATTCCAGCATCTGTAGCCTATTATGTGTCAACCTTTCTAAAGAACTGGAAAGGGAGAAAAACAAATGCATTTGCAGAAGGGGGCGAGTAAAAGAAACTGAGAGAGTGTCCACTACAGGGTGCAGACCATAGAAGTCAACATAGCAATTAGTTTAAAGATCATGCCGTGAGAGGCAGAAGAGAAATAAAGGGACAAATGAAACTGAGGTAAAACCACATCTGTCCCAAAGCAGACAACCTCACTCTTTCCATTCTATTTTCCCAGTGCACTGGGGCGCCTGCTATAGCTAGTTCAGAATGCAGGAAGACAGAAATAATAGTCTGGTAGGAGAAACTTCTTTTTTGCCAAGTTTAAGGACCTTTTCTTCAGAAGGCCAAAGGCTACACGGGTATACCGAGGATGAATTTCGCCATCCATTCTGTCTTCATTAACTAGTGGCCTCTGAGTGGTTCAAGTTTTCCCTGGTCTCACCAAGAACCTGTAATTTTCAAAAGCACGGGCAGGATGGGAGAAGATCTTTGACTTGTGGATTTGGGGCAATATACTTAATCTGTCCTTTGCTTCCATGATCAAATCAATTATGATTTGGAACCCGGCATCCAAATCCATACAAACATATGCATCTTCTGTTACACCTGGAGTTGGAATGGCATTGCTTCTGGAGTGTAAACTCCATAGATTGAGAGGTTTGTCATCATTTCTAAAGATTAGCTCATTCCATGAGGAACTTTGTTGGAGGGCACAGCCTTGCAGTGGGAAATATGGGTAAAAATGTCAAGGCAATGATGCAGCCTTACTTAATATTAGTCCAACAGGAGATTGTCCCTGTCTGGAACCCTTAGTAAAGACCATGCAATCGTGAAGTGAATGGAGAAATGTCATTGGATCATGGAGTCAATTCTTGCTCAAAACTCTTATTTAATTGATTTATCACAGAGAGAACTGCTCAATGCCAATAGAAATTATCTTAATACAAGTAAACAATAATTGTCAGCATTCTATGAAAATCAATGCTAATAAATTAGGCACTAACAACACAAATCCAGATGGATCGAACTACATTAAAGTGGAAGGAATTTTCCTCAATTTAAAAATCAGTCACTTACAACTATTTGCAACAATTACATTTACTGTTTAACATAAAGAGCAATGATGCCTTTAATGTCTTCATTATGAGTCCTTTTTCATCTATTAAACATGTTGACCACCGTCATTTGTGAGATCATGGTTTCCAACGGAACGTTTACATTACTTAGCAAATGCAATCCACAATATAAACAGAAAAGGCTGAGACCACCCTGCAGGTCAGGCAGCTCGTGTTGAAAGTCAATATGGTAAGTTTTGAGACTATTTATTGGAACCGGGAAAGAAAAACTGAAACAAAAATTGCAGAGGAGCTTTGGGAAGGGATAGATGGAACACAGGGAATATTTGGGATATGGTGAGGCCCAGTTTTCCAGTGGAATGGGTTAATGGGTCAGTTAGCAATTGACAACACTTCTTTATCGGTTGGTAATATCAGGGCTGTGGAAAGTGCCCAGAATTCAAGCTGGTCTGATAGACAGCCAACAGGGTAACAGCTAAGGAGGGCATAGACTAAAGAGGTCAGAGATGGAGTAGGATGAAAAATTAAAATCCCAAGCAAAAGGAAGCTCAGCAATTATATTTTCATTTGCTGGGGCGTCTATAACCAGCGTTAATAGTCTCACCATATATGTTGCCGGATATTCAGCGCAGAGGTGAAAACAAGCATCTTCATCCAGAGAGTAGAAAATCATTGGATTCTCTGATTAAGAGGGCAATGAAATCTCAGTTGTTTAATATATATATTTCTTCAGCTGTCACATGCTCTGGAACACCGAGGGCCACTCGAGTGCATTATATAAATGCAGGTCTTTCTTTTACTTCTATTTAATGGCCAATGAAAGCTCCTTTTAATTGGCACCTGTGTGGTCAACCTGTAAAATTGGTATCTATTTAAGATGCTGAGGATCTTCTACAAGTCTGTGGTGGCCAGTGCGATCATGTTTGCTGTTGTGTTCTGGGGCAGCAGGCTGAGGGTAGCAGACACCAACAGAATCAACAAACTCATTCGTAAGGCCAGTGATGTTGTGGGGATGGAACTGGACTCTCTGATGGTGGTGTCTGAAAAGAGGATGCTGTCTAAGTTGCATGCCATCTTGGACAATGTCTCCCATCCACTACATAATGTACTGGTTGGGCACAGGAGTACATTCAGCCAGAGACTCATTCCACCGAGATGCAGCACAGAGCGTCATAGGAAGTCATTCCTGCTTGTAGTCATCAAACTATACAACTCCTCCCTTGGAGGGTCAGACACCCTGAGCCAATAGGCTGGTCCTGGACTTATTTCATAATTTACTGGCATAATTTACACATTACTATTTAACTATTTATGGTTCTATTACTATTTATGTAATGAAAACCAGTTTCCCCCGGGATCAATAAAGTATGACAATGACTATGATTATGACTATCTCCAGCAAGTTCAAACTAAGAGAATAGGCAATTTGGCCCAGAGTTACATGTTTCTATCCAATCATTGCCCGGCTACATCACTGCCTGTCGTGGGTTGCAGACTCACTTATCTCTTCATGGGCACAACCTGACCCACCATCTTCACATAGCGAGGAGGCAGCATCTATCGTCAAGGAAACTCACCATCTGAGACGTGCCCTCTTCTCGTTACTATCACTGGGAGGAGTTACAGGAGCCTGAAGACCACACTCATCATTTTAGAAACAGCTTCTTCCCCTCTGCCATCAGGTATCAGAACGGTCCCTGACTATTCCCTGACTCCCTCACTATTCCTCTTTTGCATCATCTATAATTTATTTTTGTAACTTAAAGTAATTTTTTGTTTTACACTGTACTGCTGCCACAAAACAACAATATTCATGACATATGTCAGCGATAACAAACCTGATTTTGACTTCCCTTCATTTGTTGCCAGCCAAATTAGCGTTGGAGAACATGCCTTCATTTCAAAGGAAGTGCCTGCTGTAGTGAGGTACTTGGAGATGTTTTTTTGGGATGTAAAATAAAACTATCAATAAATCTTTCTATCTTCCTCTTCTCAGGTTTCTAAAACCCAAATGTGACTCATCTTAACACTTGGTGCCGGATAACATTGCCCCTCCTACCTAGGCTTTAAATCTTCACCTTATTGACTCAAATGTCAAAGCATTCTTGCATCATTCCGTCCCAACTCCTGTGCAACATTGCAGAGCTGATTTTTTTTATCAATGAAAATAGGATCTTTGTAAATCAGTTCCTGCCTTCATTGTGTGTGCAATGTGACAACCTATCAGCTTCTTCCTCCTGTTGCGCCAAGTTTATTCTGTTTTGCTGAGCCCGTGATTGAGACATGTCTCTCTGGTTCATTCTCCAGCATGAATCATAGGTGGTTTATCAAACAGGAGTCGGGCATTCGACCCATTGTCTGTGCCTTTCATGAAAAAGCTACGCAGACTAATCTCTAATCTCACCCTCCACATAGGTTCAAAGCCCTACAGTCACAGCTCTCCAAGTAGATATCCAACTATGTTTTATATGTGACATGAGGTTCAGTCTCAATCACTTTCAGGGTCCATTAGGTGACAAAATGTGTCTTCATCTCCCTTCTAGTGCTTCTACTAATTATTTCAAATCTATGCTTCCTGGTTTTTGATGCTCCCATAGAGAAAATAATTCTATAGCTCTGATCCCCTCATCATTTTATACATCTCAATTAAGTCTCCTTCCTTCCCTCTTCTCTAAAGAGCACAATTCTAACTTATTTAAGTTAACGCAGGAAATGCTGGACACACTCAGCAGGTCAGGAAGCATCATTCACCTGAACATTAATTCAGTTTCTCTTTTCACTGATACTGCTGAGTCTTTTCAGCAGTTTTCCAGTCGTAGCAATCCCTGTTGATCTCCTTCATAGCCACTCCTGTGCAATCACACCTTTAGTGTAACCTGATTACCGGAAATGTCCACAGTACTCGTGTTGTGGCTACTTAGTGTTCGATTATATCCTCATTGTTCTTATGTCCCCAAGTCTCAGCTAATAAAGGAAACTATACTGCGTGCCTTTTTAAACCTCTTTTATCTCTCCTGATACATTTACAGATCAGTGGACTAATGATCCAAGTTCCCATTGTTTCTCCATACCTCTCAATAAACTCCAGTTATTGTATGTTCCGTTCCCTTGTAGTACCCCTATAAGTGAATTGCCTCGTAGCTCTCTAGATTAATTTGCACTTGCCATTTCTATGCTCAGTTTATGTCTTCCTGCAGTTGCAGTTTTGTTCTTAACTGTCAGCCACTCTGCCATTTGTTCTGTTACCTGCAAACTTCTTTCTTGTACTCCCTACATTTACGTTTGAATCAAGGGTTCAAAGGTTCATTTTATTAGCAAAGTATACAACTCTGAAATTCTTCTTCTCCAGATAGCCATGAAACCAAGAAAGAAAAGAATGGCAGCACATTCAACAACCCCCAAATCCCTCCTCCCCACACAAAAACATGAACAAAAATGGAAAAGGCACATCAACCCCCAAATCTCCTTCCCCCCACAGACAAAAAAATGAGAAAGATCAGATGAAAACACAGAATATAAAACATTATAAGACTGATAAATGTCTATAGTCTAAATCCATATCCAAAATGCTGAAAACCTGGGTAACATTCTCCACGATCTTTCCCTCTCCATAGAAGAGCGATCCCACCTGCGATCAAAAGGCAGTCTCTCTTCTCCAGCAGTAGAATGATTTCACCAGTGATCATAGCAGAGCAATCCCATCAGTGATCAAAAGGTTGTTTCCCCTCTCCATAGCAGATCAATCCCACCTGCGATAAAAAGGCAGTCTCCCCTCTTTCTGGCAGATCAATCCCACCTGCGATCAATAGACAGTCTCCACTCTCTGTAGCAGTGATCCCACCAGCGATCAAAAGGCAGTCTCCCCTCTCTGTAGCAGAGTGATACTACGAGTGATCAAAAGGCAGTCTCCACTCTCTATAGCAGAGCGATACTATGAGTGATCAAAAGGCAGTCTCCACTCTTTGTAGCAGAGTGATCCCACCAGCGATCAAAAGGCAGTCTCCCCTCTCTGTAGCAGAGTGATACCACCTGCGATCAAAAAGTAGTCAGCTGGTGCTTACCTTCTGCATTGGCCTCAATGTTTCAATCTCCCTCGTCACTTTAATCAGCGAACAGTGGAAGCCTTAATTGGCAAAATGGAGTCAAACATCGGCTCACGCCCTTTCTCACCACGAGGTTCGCTCACGCTGCCTCTGCCTCCTGGAATCCTCTCAGAGAATGCAGAGCGTTGAAACACCCAAACAACCTCCAATCTGCAAATCACGGGCTCCAACAGTTCCAGAATCACATTCAAAATAAAAAAATAAATGAAAAAGACATAAAGGAAGTGAAATATGTGGTTTCATGATCTATCCAGAAAATGTTGACTGAAGGAGCATTGTACGTAGGCACCATCTTGACCGAAAATCTTTGATATATATTACCAAAGGCAAAGGTCCAAGTACCGAGACATAAGACGAGAATTAGGCAATTTGACCCATAGAATCTGTTCCACCTTTCAATCATGGCTGTTATTTTCCCATTTCCTCCTATATTCATTCTCCTGCCTTCTCCCTGTAACCTCTGATGCTTTTGCTAATAAAGAACCTAGCAACCTCCATTTTAAATATATCCAATGACATGGCCTCTGCAGACATCTGCGCTAATGATTCTACAGATTCACCAGCCACCGGCTAAAAGAAGTTTATCCTCATTTCTGCTCTAAAGGGATGCACATCTATTCTGAGGCTGTGTCCTGTGGTTGTAGACTCTCTAACTATTAGAAACATCTTCCCTATGTTGAATCCCAGAGAGTTCTATTCACAAAAGCACCCACTAGTCATTGCTCCCTGCTTCACGCCACTGAACCAGTTTCAATCCAACCTGTTACTTTCCTTTTGATTGCATGCCCTTTGATTTTTTCCAATGACCCTGCCATGTAAGGACTTGTTGAAAGTTTTGCAAAAATCTACATTGGCTTCGAAAACATTCTGCCTTCAACAACTGCCCTTATCACCTAATCATAAAATGTAATCTTGTTAGCAACACAGCACTCCATTAAATGTTTGCCTGCCGACTGCCCCTGATTACCCTAAGTGAAGTTTAATACTGTTCTTCAGAATTTCAATCATTTGTGCACCACTAAAGGTGCACCTTGCTCCAGTTTCAAACAAGATACAGCGATGTTCCTCCAACCCTTTGGCACCGCTGCTATCAGCAGAGAGTTGAAAAACTTGCAGCCTCCTCACTTCCATTTCTCGCTTCTTCTAACAGCCAGACCTGACAATTCTTGAGGAGGATAAACCTCCTGCTACTTGCTCTTATACTGTGTTCTTCCCATCCTTTATTTCACTTAACTGCCTGAACTATGTGGTCTGTATCATCAACCTCCTTCGCCAAGTCAGCTGCAAAATACTCATTAAGAACTGCGTCCCGGCCTATTGTCAATCCTCCTTGTTATGGGTTGACTTTAGGATTTATGGAGTCTATTATTAATTTTGTCTCCTGGAATACTAATGGTCTTAATCATCCTATTAAAAGGAAAAAAGTTTTTAAAGTGTTCCGGAGACTTAAAGCACAAATTTTATTTTTACAAGAGACCCATGTACGGAGGGGGGACAGACTACGTTTTTTCAAATTTTGGAAGGGACAACAATTTCATTCGAACTCCAATGCTAAGATTCGAGGCGTCTCTATCTTTATAGACTCCTCAGTTACTTTTATACAACAGGATATTATCTCTGATCCGAATGGTAGATTTTTATTGGTTAGTGGTTTATTATTTAATAAAAAAGTAGTTTTGGTTAATGTTTATGCTCCTAATATGGATTGTCCGGAATTTTATAAATCATTGTTTGATCAGTTTCCGAATTTGAACGAGTTTTCATTGATTTGGGGCGGAGATCTTAATACCTGTTTATCTCCAGCTTTGGACCGTTCGGCTCCTTTACGGACTTTACCTAATAAATCTGCAAATTTGATTAATTTTTTCCTTTCTGATTCTGGGTCGACGGACATTTGGCGTTTTCTGCATCCTCAGGAAAAAGATTTTTCCTTCTTTTCACATGTTCATCATTCCTATTCAAGAATTGATTATTTTTTCATTGATTCTCGTCTCATTTCTTCAGTGATTAAATGTGATTATGATTCTATAACCATTTCGGATCATGCTCCACTTAAGCTTTCTATTAAAATTATGGCCAATATACCAAACAATAGACAATGGCGTTTTAATTCGCTGTTGCTTCAGGACTCGGACTTTGTTAATTTTATGAATGAACAGATTGAGCTTTTTTTTACAATTAACCATACAGAAGATATTTCGGTTAACACTCTTTGGGACACTTTTAAAGCCTATATTCGGGGTCAGATTATTTCGTATTCCGTTGCTTTGAGGAAGAAACAGAAGCAGGAGGAGATGGTAATTGTGGACAAGATTAAAGAAATTGATAAGAAATATGTTATGGCTCCTTCTGAGGAGCTATACAAACAAAGAACTGAACTTCAAATGGAACACAGTTTACTACTCTCGTCCTCGATTGTAAACCAATTAAAGAAAACAAGAAGTGATTTTTATGTTCACAGTGATAAAATTGGCAAGCTGCTGGCTAATCAATTGAAATCTAATTATGTTAAATCTCAAATCAATCAGATTTATAACCAAAATGATCGATTGATATTGGATCATGTGGGGATTAATCAAACCTTTTGTGATTTTTATTCTTCTTTATACCAATTAGAGTCTCCTCGAGATTCTAAATATATGAATGATTTTTTAGATAAGTTAGACTTCCCTCTGATTTCACAGGATATGTCTTCTTTATTAGATACTTCCATTACAATGGATGAGATTAAGAATGTTATTTTTTCTATGAATCTGGGGAAAGCTCCTGGCCCTGATGGGTTTACCGTTGAATTTTATAAATGTTTTGCTTCTTTATTGATTCCTTGGCTCTATAAGGTTTTTGAGGCTTCTTTGAAACTTGGTAAACTTCCGGAATCTTTTAATAGAGCATCAATTTCTTTAATACTAAAGAAGGATAAAGACCCTGCTCAATGTGCATCTTATAGACCAATATCTTTATTAAATGTTGATTCTAAAGTTTTTTCTAAGTTATTAGCAAATAGACTAGAAAAAGTACTTCCTTCTATTATTTCGGAAGACCAAACGGGTTTTATTAAAGGTCGTTACTCTTTTTATAATATTCGTACATTGTTAAATATCGTTTATACTCCCTCACAAAATGTTCCTGAGTGTGTTATTTCTTTAGATGCCGAGAAAGCTTTTGATAGAGTAGAATGGCCTTATTTATTTAAGGTGCTTGAAATGTTTAATTTTAGCTTGAAATTTATATCCTGGATTAAACTGTTATATTATTCCCCTGTAGCCTCGGTTCGTACTAACTCCTTAAACTCACCTTTTTTTCCTCTCTTTCGTGGTACTCGACAAGGCTGTCCTCTTAGTCCCCTATTATTTGATATTGCATTAGAACCTCTTGCAATTGCTATTCGAGAATCTTTAAATATTACTGGGATAACTCGGGGATTAAAGTCCCATAAATTATCACTCTATGCTGATGATTTACTTTTATATATTTCTAATCCTGAGAGATCCATTCCTGCTGTTTTAGAGTTATTAGCACAATTTGGTCTTTTCTCAGGTTATAAATTAAATCTTAGTAAGAGTGAACTTTTTCCGATTAATAAACATCTTCCCTTATATTATAAATTTCCATTTAAATTGATTAATAATTACTTTTCATATCTTGGGATTAAAATTACTTGTAAACATAAAGATTTATTTAAGACTAACTTTTTACCATTAATAGACCATATTACTCAACTTTCATCTAAATGGTTTCCCTTATATTTAACTTTGATTGGTCGTATTAATGCAGTTAAGATGTTTTTTTTGCCAAAATTTTTATATGTGTTTCAGGCATTACCAATTTTCGTTCCTAAATCTTTTTTTGATAAAGTTGACTCTAAAATTTCTTCATTTATTTGGCAGAACAAGAATCCGAGACTGGGTAAAATACATTTACAGAAAGCTAAGAGAGATGGAGGTTTAGCATTACCTAACTTTAGATTTTATTATTGGGCTATTAATATTCGACATATGAAATTTTGGTTACTTGATCGGGACATACTATTTATTCCTAAATGGGTAGCATTGGAATTACAATCTGTTCAGGGTTATACACTTGGTTCTATTTTAGGTTCCTCTCTTCCTTTTGATTCGAAACGTCTTAAGCAGGTCTCTAACCCGATAGTTAAATATGCTTTGCGCATTTGGTTTCAATTCAGAAAATTTTTTGATCTTAATCAATTCGGGTTAGCGATTCCTATTTTAGGTAACATATTTTTTCCTCCCTCTTTTACGGATCGCGCTTTTCAAACTTGGAAGACTAAGGGTATTTTACGGTTTTTGGATTTATTTTTAGATGGTTCCCTTATGTCTTTTGAACAATTATCTAACAAATATAACTTATCAAGAATACATTTTTTTAGATATTTACAAGTTAGAAATTTCCTAAGTACTATACTTACTTCCTTTCCAATGCTTCCTCCTATATATATTTTAGATTCGATAATTAACCTTAATCCATGTCAGAAAGGTGCATCGGCTATGATTTATAATATTATTATGAAACTTAGGAAAGCTCCATTTGATAAGATTAGGGTAGATTGGGAACAGGAATTGGGGCTTACCATTTCTGTGGATGATTGGGGGCAGATTTTACAATTAGTTAATACTTCCTCTATTTGTGCTAAACATTCCCTAATTCAATTTAAAGTGGTTCATAGAGCACATATGTCCAAAGATAAGTTAGCGCGTTTTTACTCGCATATTAATCCTTTCTGTGATAGATGTTCGGGGCAGATAGCCTCTTTAACTCATATGTTTTGGTCTTGCCCTACTTTGGAAACTTTTTGGAGAGATATTTTCAATATTATTTCTAAGGTATTAAATATAGATATCTCTCCTCACCCTATTACTGCTATCTTTGGACTACCTAAAATTTCTAGTAATCTTTCCCCTTCAGCCCGTAGAATGATTGCATTTCTTACTTTAATGGCGAAAAGATGTATTTTACAACATTGGAAAGAGCTTAATGCTCCAACTACCTTTTTTTGGTTTTCTCAGACGATTTTATGTTTGAATCTGGAGAAAATTAGAAGTAACCTTTATGATTCTTCATTTAAATTTGAACAGATTTGGGGACCTTTTATTCGATATTTTCATTTAATGTAATATTTACCCTTCTTGTTTTCTCTTCACTGTTTTAATGGAGGTCGGGATTGAGGACGTGATTTTAAGTTTAACTCTGTTTGGTTTCAAGTTAGCCCATTGCTTTGCTTTGCTTTTAGTTAGTTGCACGGTGGGTTTTTTTTTGGGGTTTTTTTTTTCTTTTTTTCCATTGATATATATAAAATCTAGTATACTATTATGTTATCTTGGTTTCTTATGCTTAAATTACATTGTTTGTAGTATTTTCTTTTTGGTATTGTTATCTTTTGGAATTTTATTATACTTTAACATTGTATTAATGTTTATATGGCTTACCTTTTTTGTATACTTACTCAATAAAAAGATTTAAAAAGAAAGAAAGAAAGAACTGCGTCCCCATCCTCTTTCTCCATGCTCAGTTACAAAGGCCCTTACTCATTCCTACGTAGTTATAAAATATTTTTTGACTTTCTTTGATTTTACATGCCAATATTGAATTCATGTTGTATCCTTCTGGTCCTCATTTCCCTTTAAATCTTCTCTTACACTTTCTACACTCTAGTTATCTTGCTGCTACAATGACCTCCTGCTGTCAGACATAAGCTTCCTTTATGATATCCTCTTGGCACTTTGTCATCTGAGGGTCATTCTCACATAGGAACATGTTGACCATGAACTCCCTGACTCTCTTTAAATGGCTCCCATTGCTTGATTTACCGCCAAGATGATGTTTGCCATCTGCCTTTTCTGAATCACTCCCTAGTCTAGTTTTACCTTAATTTAGAACAATTACTCCAATTTTACCTTAGCCCTTTTCTATGACTATGCTAAATCTATCTTAATTGTTATCACTACAAAAAAAAAAGTACATGTACTCCTGTTAGGCTTGCTACCAACTGACTAAAAATATTCAGGAATTCTGTGCTCTCTACACATTATCTGGGTTGGTAATAGGATCACCTTGTGAAAAATCCTGGCAATTCTGAACGATGTTTCTCACCCTCTGAATGCCACCTTAGCAGAACAAAGGAACACTTTTAGTAACAGACTAAGACAACTCTGCTGTTCCGAGGAGCGCTGTATGAGGTTGTTCTTACCCTCAGCTATTAGGCTGTATGATGAGCCAACCTATAGAGTGATGACCCCCTCCTGTTAGACTGTTTATGGTAATTTATTTTTTATTCTTTTATATTTCTCTTCTAGTATTTGTATATCTGTGCACTTGTAATGCTACTGTGACACTGTAATATCCTCTGGGATGAATGAAGTATCTATCTCTCTATTTATCTATCTATCTATTTAAATCCTTCACTATTAATGTCCTTGCATTTTTATGCTGATTAGAAATTTGCTTAAAATCATTCAGAATTAAGCTTCCAGTCTTGCCCATCTTTTAAGCAGATTTCTACAGTATTTATAATTTCATACTGTTGCTGTTATCTCAATTCTCTACACTTCCAGCACAAATAGATACATTTAAGCACAACCAGACTTCTTATTGTCAATTTTTTAACTTGAGTTTTCTCTGCTTTTCAGACTCTCTCAGTAAGGCTTTGCCACCCATTTCACTCTTCACTTCTCACTGTTGAGCTGACCATCTTTTGCTGAGATTATTTAAATATGGCCATCAAGTGCATTCCTCCTGACCCTACTGAGATACAGCACACCTGATCTATACAGGATCCACTGTCCCCACGATTAGTCCCAATGCCCCTAGCATCTAAAGCCATGCCCTGGCACCTTTCAACCGCAACCCCTGTTGCCCCTGTCGTCTATTCTATCTACACTGGTATATGGCACAGTGAGTAACCTGGGGAGAGCTATCTGCCTCATATCCTTTCTCCCACTATGTCATGCTTCATAACCTTTCTCCTGGTAATAACTTCAGAAAACCAGCTCCAGCCGGTGATCTCAGCAAGTAGGAGACCGGCAAGCGATCGGTGTACCTCCTTTCCTTCGTGCTTACTACTACACATGAAAATTACAAGTGTAGGGTTCTCAGTAATATTAGCTGGACTTTTAACTGTTAATTGCTTATTACCAAAATGGCTTTTCGTATGTTAACTGCTGAGAAAGTTCTCTCTCTAGCAGCATGTTTGGGTTATATTACTGATAATGAGAAGAGGATTCATTTGCTAGCCAATGAAAGTCATGTTATGTTATCTTGCATATGTGTGCTCAGTTGAGGAGCGTGGGCTTTTTCGGGAGGCGAGCAGAGATGACGGACGTGCGGGGAACGGACAGCGGTTCCAGGGTGGCAGATACCGGACCTCGGAGGTTCGGATGGTGGCCAGAGTCTCGGAAGGACATTGTGGATGGAATTGGAGGCGTGAGCTCCAACGTATTAAAATATTATGTGCATAAGACTGATAAGTTATTTATGTGGCGCCTTTTCCTTTAGTTGTTGTACTAACCCCTCACCAAAACTTGCTATAAAGTATAATTTGTTACTCGCACTTGGTATATTGTTTGATATTTGTGTCGTGGCTGATCATTGGGTGCCTCACACCGTATCCGCACCAAAGCATTTGCACTGTTTGGCGGGGTCAACGGCTATTCACCCTAGGCAACAGGAGTCAGTTGGGGCAAAGGCCGTTACATTGTGGGGGCTCGACCCACGGATTTGAATTCTGTCGGGTATGGTGGAAGTCGCCTGGGTTAAATTAGAAGAGATGGACACGGATAAGATTGAACTTTGGTGTGAGATCGAGGATGTCCCAGTTAATCATGCCTGCGTATTAAGTAGGGTGTATATACGTACACCGGATGATGTGTTAATTCGATGTTTGAGTACGGTCAGAGCTATCGGTAAGGTTAAGATTATAAGCGGAAAGATTGGTAAAACGGGGGAGTCAGCCTTTGTGCTGGTACAGACGGGTGCTGACGTCAAGGAGATGGGACTGCTACCGCGTATCGGTGACTTCGGTGAGACAGGGCTATGGGGCGTGCACGCAGTCACGGACGAAGGGTCTGAAGGCAAGCTGGGGGCGGAGTTTTTGGAAAGCAGGTCCAATCATTTTTGAAGGATGAAGGAAGGGAGTTGTCGGATTTGAAGAATGTAATTAGTTCTCATTCCCCACGGAAGGGGGAGGGCTCTGAGTTGGCCTCAGCCATTAACTCCCTGGTGGACAGGGTGGTGGGTCCGTGACAGAAGTTAAGAATTTTCTCAGGGAGGATCCCCATCCCCAACGAGGAAGAGGATTATGAGTCCTGGGTAGAACATACCTCTCAGTTGCTAGGTGAGTGGCAGTGCTCTGAGGAGGAAAAGCGGCAAAGATTGGGGGAACGTTTGAGAGAGGCGGCAGCTGAGGTGGTAAAAGGGGTGAGAGTTAACCAGCTCTTGGCTTCTTGGAAGGAGTGCCTAGCTGCCCTAGAGGAGGCATTTGGGCTGATGGGAAGCACGGTGGATCTTTTGGGGAGGATTCAAAATTTGCATCCGGAGAAAAGGGAAAAGCTTTCTGAGTATCTTCTCCGACTAGAGCGTAGGCTAAATTGCTTGAGGCGCCGGGGGCTATTTCGGGGAATGAGGTGGATCGGATAAGGATCGACCAGGTAGCCGGGGTGTGCAGAGACTTGATGCGATCGCTACGAGCCTCCGGCAGTCCTGTAGAGCGCATCCCCACCCCCCCACCCCCGTCTTTTGTTCAGTTGTTCAGAGAGGTAAGGGAGGAGGAGGACAAATTGGAAGCAGAAGGGGGCTCCGTTAATAAGGTACAGTCCTCGGTAGTAGCTCCTTGTGGTGAAATGACTGGGGCCAGCTCCTCGTGGGAGATATGAAAGGGGGTCCTTTCGTGGGAGGGGATTAGTGGAGAAGGCCCCTCCCTGGCGGGATGGATGACACTGAGGCCAGGTGGAGGCCGGGGTCCCGCGAGGCGAGGCGTGTGCTATAACTGCGGGAAAGTGGGGCACTTCAGGCGGGAGTGTGAGCGGCAGGGAGCCCCTCGGAGGGAGAGTCCCCAGGTGTCCCTGCAGGAAATGATGGCTAATTATCTGAATGTCATGAGGGCATGACTTATTCGGTGGGGGGAGAATGTAGGGTTCTCAGTAATATCAGCTGGACTGTTAACTGTTAATCGCTTATTACCAAAATGGCTTCTCGTATGTTAACTGCTGAGAAAGTTCTCTCTCTAGCAGCTTGTTTGGGTTATATTACCGATAATGAGAAGAGTATTCATTTGCTAGCCAATGGAAGTCATGTTATGTTATCTTGTATATGTGTGCTGAGTTGAGGAGCGTGGGCTTTTCCGGGAGGCGAGCCGAGAGGACGGATGTGCAGGGAACGGACAGCGGTTCCAGGGCAGCAGATACCGGACCTCAGGGGTTCGGATGGTGGCCGGGGTCTCGGAAGGACATTGTGGATGGAATTGGAAGCGTGATCTCCAACGTATTAAAATATTATGTGCACAAGACTGATAAGTTACTTATGTGGCGCCTTTTCTTTTAGTTGTTGCTATTAACCCCTCACCAAAACTTGCTATAAAGTATAATTCTTTACTCGCACTTGGTATATTGTTTGATATTTGTGTCATGGCTGATCATTGGGTGCCTCACACCGTATCCGCACCAAAGCATTTGCACTGTTTGGCGGGGTCGATGGCTATTCACCCTAGCAGACATCCCACCTCTCCCGGAAGATCTGGGAGTCTCCTGCTAGTGGCTCCCTGACGCCCGGAAATTATATACAATATCCCGGAAATAGATTTTTTTGTGCAGGAGAGGGAGAGGGAGAGCGAGCATCCTGATTGGTCTCTCTTCGTGCTAAGAGCGGTCCCCAACCACCGGGCCGTGAGGAAACTATGATTTGGCGATATGAAACGATATGAGTCATTCGCACCTTTCCTCATTCCCTGTCACGTACTGTTGAATTTAAACGCATGCGTCATCCATGTCAGCGCGAGAAAAAGATCAACTCCTCGAGCTTGTAAATGACGACGGGCTGAAAAGTTTGTTTGACATAACATCTCTGCCGGCATTCCGGATCAAAGTCAAGGCTAAATATCCTGAGATAGCCACGAAAGCACTGAAAACGTTGCTTCCATTTCCAACATCATATCGCTGTGAAGCAGAGTTTTCTGCAATGAATGCAACGAAAACTAAATTGCAGAATAGACTGGACATAAGGAACCCCCTTTGAGTATCGCTGTCTCCCATCACCCCTCGATGGGACCGTCTTATTGCAGTAAAACAAGCCCAGGGCTCGTACTGACTCAGTGATATTGGTGTGTTGCAATGATTTTATATGTTCATACGGGGAAAATATGCGCTGTGTGCTTAATATCCAAACGTTACTTAAAATGTTATGATGCCATTGACTTATCACCTATATTCCAGTCGTGATTAACACCCCCGCCGCCCCCCCCCCAGTTGGCCGGTCCGCAAGACTGTTGTCAATATTAAACCAGTCTGCGGTGCAAAAAATGTTGGGGACCCCTACTAAGTAGACCTATCAGTTTTCTCTGTGGGCGGGTTTTACAGTCGACCTCAAAAATAATGACAGTGCTGCTCGCTGCACTTTTTACAACAGTGACTTTTCTATTGCCCATGGTGGGTTAAAATGTAAAAGACATGTTGAGGTGAGTTTAACAGGTGTCATTCATTCATTAGCATAGCTAACATTATTTAAACTAGCTGGCTAGCTGCCAAGGAGCTACGCTATTGATGTCCTACGTGATGAGGCCAAACTCCCTGTAGACTTGCTTAAAGTTGTAATACAATAAACATGATAATATGATATAAGTACATACTTTAATGTCACATTTTCTGCATATACCCAACTTGGTTTACAGATTAGACAAAATCACTAAACAAAGTATTACATACACCCTTGAAGGTCGACAGGGGCGGGGGGGGGTGCTACCTCCCTGAAATGAGTTTTTGCAGGGTGGGATGTCTGCCCTAGGCAACGGGAGTCAGTTGGGGTAAAGGTCATTACACAAGATTAAGAACAGTGGAAATAAATTGAACAAATAAAAAATTTAAATAATATCGCTGCCTTACTCATCAACATCTAACCTCTGCAGCCTAACCCTACAATGCATAGTGTGAAGGAAGGAAATGTCAACTTATTTTGGTTTTTAAAAGTCCAAAAGTTTTGATTTTCATTCTGTGTTGATGTTGGATTCATCTCTCTCATGGATCATCTGCCTGGCTGGCTGAAAGCAGCAGAATGAAGAGAAGAATCTGTCTAAATTGGTAGTTTTCTGGACCATCCATCCTGATTTGCCTGCTCTGCACTGACTGACAGTCCTTTGATGCCCACTGGCTGGTCTGTAAGGACCTGCTGAAGATGCTTATATCCCTCTCCTACAGGAAGAGTACTTGAAGACCTACTGCTATCTACTGGTGTATTTTTTTTATTTTAAATTAAGACTAATTGAATTAATATTCGTTCCTTGGTACAAATTGTTTGTAACTGAATTGTGATTGTAATAACAATGTAATTTGTCTTAAATCTTAGGAGGAAGTTGTATCCAATGTTGTTATATTTTACATAGAGCCTTCCATTGTACTCGCTCAGGAGCAAGTTGGAGAAACCCTTTTGCAGATTAACCACATCAAAGAATCGATGTTACAATAGATAGGTCATGAATATATGAAAAATTATCCACATTTAAGAAGGCTGATAGTTTTAATATTTTTAAAGTTGATTTGAAACGTTGAAACATCTTCAAAGGCAAACAGAGATAACATTAGGCTGAAAAATCAGAAGAAAAAGCAAGACTAGATTGCCCCAAAATGAACAAGAAACCAACAAATTGTGAATGTGAGAACTCCACAAGGTAATTGTGGAGAGCTAAGATCTGAAGATGAGAATTTGGAGTGCACAAAGGTAAAATGAGATTCTGTTCCTTACGATATTACTTCATGTGATGACTAAAAGCTATTTCTGCCCACCTCATTGCCAAGGCCATTACTCATTATTAACAAGTAAGTTTAAATATATTTCCCTTCTGGTTCCCCTTGCTTTCACATGAAATCCTGATTTATCTTTGTCTCCCATTCTGTTTAGCGATATTGTCTCCCATTGTCATCACTGCCTTTTCTTTCTGCCTGAAAATTGGGAACCACCTACTCTTTGAATAAAGCTCTAAAATCCTTGCTATCTTCTCATAAGAGTTACTATGGCAATGTCTGTGAGCCTTACTGCGAGACATCTTTTTTTCACAAGCTTGCACGCATATCTGCAAATGATACATGGCCTATGACAGTTTGTCCTCAGTTCTGTAAACACACATTTTTTCCGTTGTTTCTTTCCCCATGAATTGAAGAGTTGTGTGGATGAAAGTGTGGAATATCTTCGCTGTTCCAGTCTTCATCGGTTACCTGGGCCATCGCCACTTTTTGCAGTCAAAGCATTATGCAATACAAACTTAAATGAATTCCACATGGCTTTAAATATTGCACAGTTGATTGTCACACAAATTTAATCCCAGAACACAACTTGCAAGAAGAAAAAAACAACTTATTGGGCACAGTGGGAGTTGCTGATGTGAATCTCAAAATACAGAAATAACGCTAACACTCACAGGCACAGTACTGTGCCACTTAAAAGGGCCGTCAATCAAAACTGGTTCCATTAGCAATGCTCCCGCTGGATTGCTAGCTCGATCAGGACCAAGTGAAGTGGTTGAGAAGGCATCTAAGCCTTGCCAAAGGAGACTGAAGGAGCAAAGGCAAGGAGTTGTGGCTGGGAGAACCAATTCCTCAGAGTCACCAAAGATTAAAACTTCAGTCTTCAATGGCACAGTAGAGTAACAGTTAGTGTAATGTTATTACAGTACCAGCTGTAAGATCGGAGTTCACTTCCTGCAGCTGTCAGTAAGGAGTTCATATGTTCCCTCTGTGACCACATTGGTTTCATTCCACATTCCAAAGACGTATGGTTAGGGTTAGTGAATTGTGAGTATGCGATGTCGGCGCCAGTCGCGTGGCAACACTTGCTGATTTGCTCTGATGCAAGTGATGCATTTTTCTACATGTTGCAATATCCATGCGTCAAGTAAAGCAAATCTCGATCTCTAGATTGCTCCAGGTACTCTGCTTCGGAGAGCAGTGGTGACTGAGTTATGATACCTTCTCCTTCGGCTACATTGACGTAACACAGTGGGTCAGGTGTGACCTCACAGATCTCTGGGCCATCTCAGTGACTGCTGTGTACATCATAAACATCCCAGAGATCAACACAGACTCGGTCCTAGGCCCTAAAACTGAAACTCTGATGGCACTGATGAAATCTCCACGTCAGTGGACAATTGGCACAGAAAGTGCAACAACCTGCCTTGGACTATCATTACCACCCAAGACTGACATCAAACTGGAGGTCAGCGTCGTGTGAAAGTTTCATTATCATCATAAGGGAAACCCTCCATGAGCTCCATCCACTTGGCAACAATGGTGCCAGCCGCATTTAATCTTATTTATTAATTTCCTGGGATCTGCCCATTACCACCAAGGCCTATATCTCTGCCCATCCTTGACTGCCTTTGCAACATTGCCGTCCTTCTGGTGAGAACTGTAATTTGTACTCCAGGATAAACAGCATCCTCACCTGGAAGCATACACTTCTTTGCTATGGGCTTACTCATTCCCTTGCCTTGAGATGCTCAATAGTGGCAATGTCAAAGTTCCTTCAGCCTGAACACAACAACAGGCACAACATGTCTGGAAAGTGACTCTTCCTTACCCTTGTTGGAAAATTCTCCCATGATTATTCACACCCACCAATGCCATTAAGTAAAAAGAAACACAGATTCCCAGAACACGTCTTGCTCAGTCCCATCACTGCTAATGGACGTCACGGTACCCCTTTCTGCATAAATCATGAAAGCCAGAACCGAGCAATATTTTATATGTTCAATCAACAGCAGGAAAGGAGCATCAATAATTAACCACCCTTGTGTATTTCCTTTGTGGCCGTCTTCCAACAGCCTTTGCCTTGCTTAACGTTTCCAAGTAGTGCTCCTCCGTTAGCCCCAGCTAAGCAGATGGATGACTGCTTCCTTCAAGTGGGAGAGGTGGCCAGTGTCTGTGAAGAAGGAGGATCGTACAAAGCTTTCAAAGGGGAAGAGACAGGCACAAGACAGAATAATCTGCTGCAGGAAAAGAGGAGGAGATGGGGCTGGCACGATTGTTCAATTAAAACTTGATAGGAGAAAGGGCTGCTCTCTGTGACATAATATTCTGTAATTTCGAGTAGAGGAGAAACTGAGAATTTGAATAGAGTGAAGAGCATCACTAAGCATTGATATAGGAGTCCAACTTACAGATACTGTTATCTATGCAAGGCAGACCTGTGAAAAAAAATCTTACTGTCAAAAGTTCCCAAAGTGCATTAATGTGTAACTTTTAATTTTGAAACTGTAACAATGTAAGAAATATAGTGGAAAGTCATGTCAAGTCAAGTCAAGTTGCTTCTATTGTCGTTTCAACCATAACTGCTGGTACAGTACACAGTAAAAACGAAACAACGTTCCTCCAGGACCATGGTGCTACGTGTAACAACACAAAACTACACTAGACTTCAGACCTAAACGGGACTACATAAAGTGCACAAAACAGTGCAAGACAGTACAATAATTAATAAACAAGACAGTAGGCATAGTAAAGGACAAATTACAATATAATAATAAATGATGTAAATGTAAATGTAAACAATGTTTTAGCAGGAATTGAGAAAGAAATGAGCAAAAATTGCAAAGGGAGTGGAGTGGTGTTCAGTTGAGTGTGTTTGTGTGTGTGTGTGTGTGTGTAAATAAATGATCAGATCATCTGTCGGGTTTTGATTAAGGGATAAATATTGGCCACGGCACAAGGGAGAGGTCTCAAATTCTGTTCGTGTTAGACCTGATAAAAGAGTATTAATGCATATTTAAATATCTTTAGATTTGAAATTCCTTTCAAGTCTAATAAAACCATACTTGAAGTCTGCTTCAAGTAATGTTTTCATCAATCACATTTAATTTCCTTCGCGTTGCTAAGTCCTGATTGTTTTGTTAATGACAATCTTTTCAAACAGATTGTAATTCAGTATTATAAAGTGGTCTTTTCCTCTTTGCAGATTAATGCAATTCATTACTCACCTTGTGAAACCCTAACAATTGCATTGCTGCGCAACTGATTAATTTACATTTCCTGTTTCTTTCCCAATGCATATAATCGATAAAAAACAATGTGTTTTCCACTTCTGGACACATAGTTAGAGTATTAATGGCTTAAACATTGAAAATTACTTTGGCAATTAAAAAAAGTGGAGATTCAAGAAACCTAAGGCAAGAACAAGAAGTGATAGAAATAGTCAGCGGGTCTGTTGAGTTCTGACAACGTGTCTCCAACTTGAAACATTGATTCTGTTTTCCTTCCCAGAGATGCAGCCTGTCCTGCTGATTGGTCCCAGCATTTTCTAAGTTTGTTTGCATCGATGATGTTGTGTCAAAGAAATATAGAATGGATACGGCACGGGAGGAGGCCATTTACCTCATTGTGTCTGTACTATCTCTTTGAAAGAGGTATCAACTAGTCCCACCGCGCTCCCATTTCCCCTTAGTTTTGCAGCCTTTCTGTTTGCTATTCTTCAGCAATGTTTTACTTTCTTTGACAATATTGTTTTATTTAACCATGAGAATGCGTAATAGAATACACAGTGCTTATTATTAGCACTCTGATTCCAAGATTCCTAAAACATGGGACTTCTTTTAGACTACAAATACAAAAGTCAGATGAAATTATTTTTTGTAGAATTAGCATAGTTCCACTTTGATTGGTAGGTCCATAATTAAATTTATCTAGGAGTTGATTACTTTTCTGTCTCCCCCCTCGCTGTGAAAATGGAGACACCTCCTTCACCCTTATTAGGGAAAGAGAGAGCCTGTGGTATGTCAAATACCGGGTGAAACGCGAAGTCTTTGGGGTAACTGCAAGTCTGTGTCTTTGCTATTGCTTTGCTCACTCTTGAGTGCTCGGTGGCAGGTGTCAATGCTTTTTTTTGCCGATGTGGGGGAGGGGGAATTGTTGCTTGCTGCCGCTTACACGCGGGAGGGGGGGAGCCGGCGGGGGGGCTTTGGGGTTCTAACATTTGACTGTCGTTCATTCTTTGGGGCACTCCTCTGTTTTCGTGGATGGTTGCAAAGAAAAAAGCATTTCAGGATGTATATTGTATACATTTCTCTGACATTAAATGTACCTCTGAAACCTTTGAAACTTCCTCACAATGCCATGTGATGGCGCAAAATTATTGTGTCACTTAGCACATAGAGCCATGGTGGGCCAACACTTCAGAAGGCCACCAATGTGACCATTGACCATTTAGACTTCTTAAATTAATCATAAAAAGCTAATAGCTTTGCTTATTGCCATAAGAGGGGCAAATGGATGAACATATACGTAAACAACCATTAGTTGTTTAGACAACAGGAAGGAAAATGTTGGATTTTATTATTAGTTCCTGTTGAGAGGCCTGTTTCAAAATTAGGGGGCAAGCTGTTCAGGAGAGAGAAGAAAATAAAGATCTTCTCCCAGAGAAGAATGAATCTTTAGACTTCTTTATCCAAAACTGCTGGAAGTCTCAAGTCACTCGCTTATGCAAGAAAGAAATCGTTATATGGGATTAGTGCAAGAAAGTGATGCTGAGGTCAGCGATGATCTTATCGGGTGGTGGGGTAGGTATGAGGGGCCACATTGTCTACTCCTGCTTCTGTTTTTTATGGTCCTAAGTTCAGAAGTTGTCCTTAAATGATGCCTCTCCAACGTAATGTTCTTGCCTTACTGTGATGAAGGAAAGGTGGGGAAGGCTCTGAAAGTCAACAGGCTGTCACTCACGCACACACACAGAAAAGCACATACAGTGCCTATAAAAGGTATTCACCCACCCCCAGAAGTTTTAATGTTTTACTGCTTTGCAGCACTGAATCACAGTGGATTTTATTTGACTTTTCTGACACTAATCAACAGAAAAAATACTCTTTCGTGTCAAAGTGAAAACAGGTCTCTACATAGTGATCTAAATTAATTACAAATATAAAACACAAAATAATTGATTGCACAAGTATTCACCCCCTTCATGTCAGTAGTTAGTAGATGCACCTTTGGCATTAACTTTGTTGTTTTTAAGCCATTCCTGTGTAGCTTTGGCTTTATGCTTGGGTAGTTGGCTTGCTAGGATACAAATCTTCTCCCAAGTCACAGTTCTCTTACAGTCTGTGTTAGGTTTTCCTCCAGGATTTCCCTGTATTTTGCTGCATTCATTTTACCCTCTATGTTCACAAGCCTTCCAGGGCCTGCTGCAGTGAAGCATCCCACAGCATAAAACAATCACCACTATGCTTCATTGCAGAAATAGTGTGTTTTTGATGATGTGTGTTGTTGGCTTGCACCAAACATGGCAGTTAGTCTGATGGCCAAGAAGCTCAATTTTGGTTTCATCAGAGCATAGAACCTTCTTTCAACTGATTTCAGAGTCTCTCACATGGCTTCTGGCAAACTCTTGCCAATATTTCATGTGAGTTTTTTTTTACAGTGGCTTTCTTTTTGCCACTTTCCCATAAAGCTGCGACTGCTGAAGCACCCAGACAACAGTAGTTGTATGTGCAGTCTCTCCCACCTCAGCCACTGAAGCTTGTAACTCCTCCAGAGTTGTCATAGACCCCTTGGATGGCATCCCTCACCAATCCCCTTCTTGCATGGTCACTCCATTTTAGAGGATGGCATGCTCTAGGTAGATTTACAGCTGTGTCATATTCTTTCCATTTCTTGATTATTGACTTAACTGTATATCAAAGGATATTCAGTGATTTGGACATTTTCTTGTATCCATTTCCTGACTTGTGCTTTTCAATAACCTTTTCATGGAGCTGTTTGGAGTGTTCTCTTGTCTCCATGGTGTCATTTTTGCCAGGACCTTCCAGATACAGGTGTATTTTTACTACAGTCAATTGGAACATCTTGAATGGACACAGGTCTCCCAAAACAGATCTCCATTTAACTAATTATGTGACTTCTAAAACCAATTGGCTACGTCAATGATGATTTGCTGTGTCATATGAAACGGGGGTGAATACTTATGCAATCAATTATTTTGTGTTTTACAGTTGCATGCAAAAGCTTTGGCACCCCGGTCAAAATTTCTGTTACTGTGAATAGCTAAGCAAGTAAAAGATGAACTGAAAATTAAAGATGACACATTAATATTTTAAGCAAGAAAACATTTTTATTTCCATCTTTTACAGTTTCAAAATAATAAAAAAGGAAAAGGGCCTGAAGAAAAAGTTTGGGCACCCTACATGGCAGTACTTAGTAACACCCCCTTTGGCAAGTATCACAGCTTGTAAATGCTTTCTATAGCCAGCAAAGAGTCTTTCAATTCTTGTTTGTGGGATTTTGGCACATTCTTCCTTGCAAAAGGCTTCTAGTTTTGTGAGATTCTTGGGCCGTCTTGCATGCACTGCTCTTTTGAGGTCTATCCACAGATTTTCTATGATGTTTAGGTCAGGGGACTGTGAGGGCCATGGCAAAACCTTCAGCTTGCACCTCTTGAGGTCGTCCATTGTGGATTTTGAGGTGTGTTTAGGATCGTTATCCTGTTGTAGAAGCCATCCTTTTTTCATCTTCAGCTTTTTTACAGAATGATGTTTGTTTCCAGAATTTGCTGGTATTTAATTCAATTCATTCTTCCCTCTACCAGTGAAACGTTCCCCATGCCACTGGCTGCAACACAAGCTAAAACATGATCGATCCACCCCCATGCTTAACAGTTGGAGAGGGGTTCTTTTCATGAAATTCTGCACCCTTTTTTCTCCAAATATACCTTTGCTCATTGCAGCCAAAAAGTTCTATTCAAGAAGTTCAAAGTAACATCTAAACAAGCCTGATGCATTTTGGAAACAAGTCCTGTGGACTGATGAAGTTAAAATAGAATTTTGTGGCCGCAATGTCATCGTTAACTTTATGCCTTTTGGAAATCAATTCATCTTTTACTCGCTTAGCTATTCACAGTAACAGAAATTTTGACCAGGGGTGCCCAACTTTTGCATGCCACTGTATATCTGTAATTAATTTTAGATTACTTAGTAGAGATCTCTGTTCACTTCGACATGAAAGAGTCTTTTTCTGTTGATCAGTGTCAAAAAAGCCAAATTAAATCCACTGTTGTAAAACAATAAAACTTCCAAGAGGGGTGAATACTTTTTATAGGTACTGTACACACACATACAAGAACATACTGTGACGAGAATACACATAAAATTAAGATGTTTGCTGGCCTGGGTTAGCAGCAGTGACATCAGCAAGTGGTCTGCCACCTGCCCTCAGGGGAAGGAGAGATAAGGAACAATGGAGCAGCGTCTGGAGATGTGTAATGAAGGGAAAGGAGAGAGAGCTGTCTGGAGCGGCTCCCCCTTTGAACCCTGAACTGTTTGAAGTGGTGGACAGGCGATGCCCCAGCAGGGGGGATAAAAAGGGACAGGTTCACTAAGGCAGGACACACGCCACCCGAGGTAACGAGACCCTGGAAGCGGTACGCCTCTCACGAGTCGGTGGGAAGTACCAGACAACGGCCAGGGTGGAAAGGTACGATCAGCGGGAACCCGGTGTGTGTCCGCCCTTGCCTGGGTGCCGGGTTCACTGCAGAGGATCGACCGCATCTGGAGGAGGGGTCACAGTCGGTGACCTCAGGTGACATCACCAAGGACCTGCCCAAAAGCTGCTTGTGAGCCATATCGCCGGTCTGTGAGTGAAGCCGTGTCTGAATGATCAGTTATTCCTGTTCCCTCTCTCTCTCCCCCCACGTTGTCCATCGCCATGGCAATGATTACTGCGAACTGAACTACTAAACTGGACTGAACTTTGAGTCACTTTGAAATTTGGTCATTTACCCCTAGACAACGATAGAGCTTGATTGATGCTGTTATCTTAATTCTGTGCACATGTGTGTTTATCATTGCTGAACTGTTGCATTTATTATCCTTTCGATTACTGTGTTGCTTATTTCTTTAATAAAACTTTCTTAGTTCTAGTACTCCAGACTCCAACTGAGTGATCCATTTCTGCTGGTTTGGCAACCCAGTTACGGGGTACGTAACAATACACATAGACACACACACAGACACTCGTCTTTACACAATTGCATGGTTTCAATATATTCATCAGAGGGTTGCTATATTAAAGAACTTGAATAATGCTGGTGAAATTATGTGAAATATAATTGAGAGCATTTGAGTTTAATGGAATCGACTTTCAGTCCTCTGCCTGGCATTAATGACTACGAAATGGGGTGGTTAGACTTTCCAACCTACTATCAAGTTAGATGCCTGGTACTATGTTCTAAAGCTGTTATCAGTTGGTATTAATGTGTCTGCGTGTTATAGATAAGACTATAAGACTATAAGACATAGGAGCAGAATTAGGTTCATTGAGTCTAATCCACTATTCAATCAAGGCTGATCCTTCCCCCCGCCCCACCTACTCAGCCTCCTCCCCGTTCTTCTCCCCGTAGCCTTTGATGCCATGGCTAATCAAGAACCTATTCATCTCTACCTTAAATACACCCAACAACCTGGCCTCCAGAGCTGCATGCTATAACAAATTCCACAAATTCACCACCCTCTGGCTAAAGAAATTTCTCCACATCTCTATTTGTGCCCTCTTGTCCTAGACTCCCCCACCATGAGAAACATCCTTTCCACATTTATTCTATCCAGGCCTTTCGAAAGGTTTCAATGAGATCCCTCCTCATCCTTCTGAGTTCCAGCGAGTACAGGCTCACAGCCATCAAATGTTCCTCATATGATAACCCTTTCATTCCTGGAATCATCCTTTTGGAACTCCTCTGAACCCTTTCCAATACCAGCACCTTTTCTTAGATAAGGAGCCCAAAACTGTTCACAGTACTCAAGGTGAGGCCTCTCTGGTGCCTTATAAAGCCTCAGCATCACATCCCTGCTCTTGTATCCCAGACCTCTTGAAATGATTGCTAACATTATATTTGCCTTCCTCAGCACCGACTCAACATGCAAGTCTTAGAAGAGTGCATGGGGACCTCATTGAAACCTACCAAATATTGAAAGGACTAGATAGGGTGGATGTGGAGAGGATGTTTCCTATGGTGGGGATATCCAGAACTAGAGGGCACAGCCTCAAAACTGAGGGGCGACCTTTTAGAACAGAGGTAAGGAGGTATGTTTTTAGCCAGAGAGTAGTGAATCTGTGGAATGTTCTGCCACAGACTGTGGTGAAGGTCAAGTCCATGGGTATATTTAGGGTGGAAGTTGATAGTTTCCTGATCGGTCAGAGCATCAACAGGTATGACGAGAAGGCAAATGTATGACGTTGAGTGAGAGCCGGGATAAGCCATGATGGAATGGTGGAGCAAATTTATGGTCTTATGGTCTAAGTTATCTTTTAAGGTGTACTGCACAAGGATTCCCAAATCCCTTTGCATCTCAGATATTTGTATTTTCTCCCTGTTTATAAAATAGTCTGCACATTTATTTCTTCTACGAAAGTGCATGACATGCATCTTCCAACATTGTATTCCATTTGCCACTTCCTTGCCCATTCTCCTACTCTGTCTAAGTCCCTCTGCAGCCCTCCTGTTTCCTCAGCAGTACCTGTCCCTCCATCAATTTTCATATCATCTGCAAACTTGGTAACAAAGCCATCTACTCCGTCACCTAAATCACTGATGTACAGTATAAAAAGAAGCGGTCCCAACACTAGCCCCTGTGGAACACCCCGAGTCACTGACAGCCAACCAGAAAAGGATCCTTTTATTCCCACTCACTGTCTCCTACCAATCAGCCAATGCTCTAACCATACTAGTAACTCTCCTGTAATAACATGGGCTCTTAACTTGGTAGGCAGCCTCATGTGTGGCACCTTGTCAAAGGCCTTCTGAAAATCCAAATATACCACATCCACTACATCTCCTTTATCTATCCTACTTGTAATCTCCCCAAAGGATTCCAACAGGCTCATGAGGTAAGATTTTCCCTTAAGGAACCATGCTGACTTTGTCCTATCTTGTCCTGTGTCACCAAGTACTCCATAACCTCACGCTTAACAATTGACTCCAACATCTTCCCAACCACTGAGGTCAGGCTAACTGGTCTAAAATTTCCATTCTGCTGCCTCCCTCCTTTCTTAAAGAGTGGAGTGACATTTGTAATTTTCCAGTCATCTGGAACCACGCAAGAGTCCAGTGATTCTTGAAGGATCATTATTAATGCCTTCACAATCTCTACCACTATCTCTTTCAGAACCCTAGGGTGCAGTTCATCTGGTCCGGGTGACTTATGTAACTTTAGCTCTTTCAGCTTTTTAAGCACCTTCTCACTTGTAACAGTAACTGCACTCACTTCTCTTCCCTCACGCCCTTCAACACCTGGCATGCTGCTAGCATCTTCCACAGTGAAGTCCGATGCAAAATACTCATTTAGTTCAGCTGCTATCTCCTTGTCCCCTGTTATTATTTCTCTGGCCTCACCTTCTAGTGATCCTATATCCACTCTCATTTGTCTCTTTTTTATATATATTTGAAAAAAGCTTTTTCTATCCTCCTTGATATTATTTGCTTTCATATTTCATCTTTTCCCTCCAAATGATTCTCTTAGTTTCTTTCTGCAGGTTTTTAAAAGCTTCCCCATCCTCTAACTTCCTGCTAATTTTTGCTTTGCTGTAAGCCCTCTCTTTTGCTTTTACATTAGCTTTGCCTTTCCTTGTCAGCCATGGTTGTACTATTTTGCCATTTGAGTATTTCTCTGTTTTTGGAATTCATCGATCCTGCACATTCGTCATTTTTCCCAGAAACTCACGTAATTGCTGCTCTGCTGTCATCCCTGCCAGCATCTCCTTCCAATTTACTTTGGCCAACTCCTCTCTCATATCACTGTAATTTCCTCTACTCCACTGAAATACTGCTACATCACACTTTACTTTTTTCCTTTCAAATTTCAAGTTGAACTCAATCATCTTGTGATCACAGTCTCTGAAGGGTTCCTTTACTCATTGTAACCTGTAGTCCACATCCCAGCTGCTGTTTTGAGAAACTGATAACTGACATCAGGGTCTTTTTGCCCTTGCAGTTTCTTAACTCAACCCACAAAGATTCAACATCTTCCGGTCCTAGGTCACATCATGTTTTTACCAACAGAGCCACACCACCCACTCTGCCTACCTTCCTATACCCCCTATACCTTGGAAATTCAACTCCCAACTACAACAATCCTTCAGCCACAATTCAGTGATGGCCACAACATCATACCCAACAATCAGTAAAAGTGAAATAAGATCATTCACCTTATTTCTTATTCTCCATGTATTGAGATATAACTCTTTGAGTACTGTATTTGCTACCCCTTTTTGATTCTGCATCCCTAATACACTGGTACTCACCCTGCTGGCTGCAATTTTGTCCTGTCATCTGCTTATCCTTCCTGACAGTCTGAATGTGTGCTGTCTTTGCTTTTTCACCATCCGTCCTATCCTGAGTTCCTTCCCTCTAGTTCCCACTCCTCTGCCAAATTAGTTTAAACCCTCCCCAACAGCTCTAACAAACCTGCCCACGAGAATAGTAGACCCCTTGGATTCAAGTGCAACCCATCCCTTTTGTACAGGTCATACCTCCCCAGAAGAGATCCCAGTGATCCAAGAACTTGAAGCTCTGCCCCCTGCACCAGCTTCTCAGCCACGCATTTATCTGCTGAAATATCTTGTTTCTACCCTCACTGGTGCATGACGCAGGTAGCAATCGGGAAATTACTACCCTGCAAGTCTTGCTTCTCAGCCGTCTTGGACCCTCCCCATGCCGCTGGATCCGGGAGGGGATGTCGAGAGGATGGGTCTGGACCTGTGCAACTCCCTACTCACCTAAAATCCACTCATGCACACGCTGTTCCTTTCTGAGGAGTGGGGTACCACCCCACTAACTCACTGAAAGGAACCATCATCATCCTATGGGATGGATAGCCAGAGAGTGAGCTTCTCAGCTTTCTGTCTAGCTCCCTAAATTCTCTCTTCAGGATCTCTTTGCTTTTCCTTCCTATCTTATAAGTATCAATATGTATCAAGACATCAGGCTGCTCTCCCTCTCCCTCCAACATGCTGTGGGCACAATCGGAGACATCCCTGGCCCTGGCACCTGGGAGGCAACCTACCATCTGGGTGTCTGGTCACATACACAGACTCTCCTGTCTGTTCCTCTGACGATTGAGTCCTCTATCATTACCACTCCCCTCTTCTCCCTCTTTTCCTTCTGCACCACGGGCCCATGCTCAGTGCCAGTAACCTGGTCTCCATGGCATTCCCTGGGAGGTCACACCCCCCCCACCCCACCCCACAACAGTATCCAAAACGGTACACTTGTTATTGAGGGGAATGGCCACAAGGGTGCACTGCGCTAACTGACTGTTCACTTTCCCATTCCTTCTCCCGACAGTCATCCAGCTACCCAACCCCTGCATCTTAGGGGTGACTACTTCCCTGTAAACTGATGATAGGCCCTGTTTAGGATGAGTATTGATTGAGTCCGAACACCCGAGTACGAACGGGTTTGAATCTCCAGCAATCTAAGGGAAGGAGCGCATCAAGGGTAAATTGATTTATATTTGTGGATATTAAATGAACAAAACACTCCTTTGGCACACATAAATAATCTGAGCTGTTCTCCCCCTGGGCCCCACCCTCTTCAGTCATACACTGTCCCTTGCTGACAACAACTCTTGCCTGTTTATCTCAGCCAGATCTGGCAAGCTGAACACTGTGACTGTCTGGCAAATGTTAAATGACGCCATAGCCTCTGCACTGGGTGGGGATGTTGAGGGGGAGACGTTGGTCATTTTCCACAACACAACAGAGCACCTGCTTTTTCCAACAACTACCTTCTTGCACCAGCCATCCAACAAAAGCCAAATCCTGTTCTACATTAAGAATCCACTGGTCTCTATATTACCCATACATAATATAAAGCTAGCCTGCTGTATGGTCACACTTCCATTTCAATTTGTATTTTTAACTGCATTTCCGCACAACATTAGATCTTCTAATAAATGGCATTCAAAATGAAAGTTAAAAAGTTTCCACTGATGGTTAATATCACAAAATAGAACCATAGACCGGGTGGTCCTCCATTTAATATTTTATCTGCATTGAATTTGATTGTATTCAATTGCCTTAAGCTATTTTAGTCCTTGACAATTATGTTTTGAGGCCTAACCAGATATAACCAGATATAATGGGTAACCATGGAAACTGTTTTGCTCCAGAGCTGGCTACTCTTGGCTGTTATCTGCTTTGGTCATACTAAGCAAAACAGGTGTTTTTAATGATCACAAAAAGCAATGTTTAATGCATTACATGGTCAGTAATTGCAAGCTATGAGTTAATGCAGGTTACTAATCTATTTATTAGGCCGTACATATCAATGGTTTGAACAGTTATGTTCATTGTCCTATGGTGTTGTTGGAAAGGCAATCCCCAGATTGCTATTGTACATTCGCAGATTAGTTCATTTTGATTCTGTTTGCTTCCATCTGACAGTCAGCAAAGGTTCTCAGCAGTCAGTACATTGAACACCAGTGAAGCACAAGAACTTGCACATGACAGGACTACTGACTGAAACTTCATAACCGAGAAATAATCAAGAATCAGTTAGTGAGAACCCCCCGATTGTAAAATGTTGTAAAATGTTGCTGCATCATCTTTAATTACTTCCCAATAGAAAGGAAATGACAGTGAAATTTATGTATCACGTAGAAACTACTTTCAAAGGTAACTTTTAAAATGAACTACCTGTAGCTTAAAAATTGAAGTGCAGAACAATCCAATTACAAGCTTACCCAGAATAAATCAAAGGGGTGGGGGGGGGGGAAGGACGGGGGACTTATAGATGTAGTTTTAGCAGAAACATGATTGGACCAGGGACTTACAGGTTTATCCACATTAACAGTTAAATGCTTTCCTCACATCAGGGACACCAAATGACTTCACCATTCATGTGATGAAAGATACTGCCCAGGCCAGCATAAACTGTAGGAAATAGCTCCACACAGATTCTGTGGTAGTATCTTTCTTTCTTTTTCCAATATTTTTATTAAATGTATTAAATTTCATATACATAAATACAGAATTCATAAGGATACTTATTATAAATCAAAATAAGGTAGCACATAATGCACTATATATAAATCACACTGATACAATCACGGTATCCCATATTCATGATCAATCAAATGAAATAAATTGAATTATGAAATACAATAATATAGTTAATTACATTATAAAAAAAATCTACACCCACCACCAAGACAAAGCTGGCTGGTAAAAAAAACACAAAAAAAGAGTACTTCACCATATAGTGTTTTATAATAATAGCCCAGATTTATATTTTAATAGCAATAACAATTCAAAGATTTTCAAAAAGTTCAGAAGGGTCACCATAATGTTTGAAAATCTTGATTAGATCAGAAATTGAACAACGAATCTTCTCAAAATTTAAACATGACATAACATCGCATAACCATTGAGCATGTGTGTGGGGGGGGGGGCAACCTCCTTCCATTTAAGCAAGATCACCCTCCTAACCATAAGAGAAATAAAACCCAATACCTGCAAATGAGAAGGCTCCAAAATTATAGCTCTTTCCTCAACAATACCAAATAAGGTAGTCAAAGGATTAGGCTTAAAATTAACTTTAAAAAGTACAGAACAAGTTTGGAATACATCTTTCCAATATTCTTCAAGGCTCGAACGTGACCAAAACATATGAATTAATGAAGTCTGTCCATTATTACATCTGTCACAATAAGGAGATATATCTGAAAAAAAAACAAGAGAGCTTGTCTTTCGACATGTGAGCCCTCTGTTCCACTTTAAATTGTAGGAGGGAATGATGAGTACATAACGATGAAGAATTAACCATTTTGAAAATAGCCCTCCAGGTCTCATCAGATAATGAAGCCTGTAAATCCTTTTCCCAATCTTTTTTAGTTTTGTCTAAAGGAGCCATTCTCAGTCCCAACAACAGATCATAAATATAAGATATTGAGCCATTATCAAAAGGTTTCAAATTAAAAATTACATCTATTATGTTCTTTTCCAGGCTGGTAGGAAATATATGTAGTTTAGATCTTAAAAAATCTCTAACCTGTAGATATCGAAAAAAGTAGGTATTTGATAAGTTATGTTTCACTGAGAGCTACACAAAAGAAGAAAGATTCCCTCCAACAAACAGATCCTGAAATCGTGTAATGCCTAATCTATCCCATTCTTTAAAAAACAGATCGGTCATAGATGGTTTAAAAAAAAAATTAGAAAATAAAGGACTAGAAGGAGAAAATCTCAATAAACCGAAATGTTTTCTAAACAGATGCTCAGAGTGTGTCTAACCACCAAATTGTTAGTTAATTTATTTAAAGATAAAGGAAGAGAGGATCCGAGAAGAGAGATAATAGAAAATTTCGTAACAGAGTTGGCTTCCAAAAAGACCCATATTGGACGATCCTCACGATTAATATAATATAACCAGAACATGAGATTTTGTATGTTAATTACCCAATAATATAACCTAAAATTGGGTAGAGCAAGGCCTCCATTCTTTTTAATTTTTTGAAGGTGGGCTTTATCTAATCAGGGTTTTCTGTTTGTCCATATATAGGAAGAATGAATTGAATCTAAAGAATCAAAAAAAGACAGGAATAAAAACAGGTACAGCTTGAAAAAGGTATATAAATTTAGGTAAAATATTCATCTTAATAGAATTAATTCGACCAATCAATGATAAAGAGAGAGGCAACCAACTAGAAAGTGTCTTTTTCACATAATTCGTTAAGGTTAGAAAATTTTCTTTCAATACATCTTTATAAGTCTTAGTGATTGTTACGCCCAAATATGTAAATTGTTTTCTTACAATTTTAAAAGGAAGGTTACTATCAGACGGTATCAAATTATTTAAAGGAAACAGTTCACTCTTATGTAAATTCAATTTATATCCTGAAAACTGACTAAAATTAGTCAGTAAAAGAAACAGAGAGTAAAGAAGTTGTAACATTAGATATAAAAAGCAATAGGTCATCAGCATAAAGCGAAACTTTATGAATAGTACTTTTTCTTAAGATACCGGTGATATCTTTAGGCTCTCGAAAGGCAATTGCTGAAGGTTCCAATACCAAATCAAAAAGCAAAAGGCTTAACTGACATCCTTGTCTGGTTCCACGTTGGAGGTTAATTGGTTTAGAATTGTGAAGGTTAGTAAGGACCCGAGCAGAGGGAGATAAGTAAAGTAATTTAATCCAAAAAATAAAATTGGGCCCAAAATTAAATTTTTCTAAGGTTTTAAATAGGTAATTCCATTCAACTCGGTCAAAAGCCTTCTCCACATCCAGAGAAATCACACATTCCAATATTTCCTTGGATGGAGAATGCATAACATTTAACCATCGCCGTATATTGAAATGGGAATAATGATTTTTAATAAATCCTGCCTGATCATCAGGTATTATAGAAGGTATAATATTCTCAAGTCTATGGGCCAAAACTTTAGATAGGATCTTAGCATCAACATTCAGTAAAGAAATTGGTCTATATTTCCCAAAATGCAATGAACGTATAGCCCTGGAGATTTCCCAGAATGCAATGAACGTATAGCCTCAGTGATTTCCTCCTGAGAAATAGGTTGAATTAACTGCTTTTGGTTATCAACCGAAAGTCCAGGAATATTTAATTGGTCTAAAAAATTGTTCATTGCAGTATTATCTTTAAGAAAATCAGAACTATACAGTTTAGAATAAAATTCTCTAAAAGTGTCATTTATTTCAAAATGGTCAGTTGTCAAATCACCACTGGTTTTACAAATTTCTTTAATTTGCCATTTAGCTATAAAGGTCTTCAACTGATTAGCCAATAGTTTACCAGTTTTTTTCTCCATGTATGTAGAATTAGCTTCTATCTTTTAAAAATTGACTTTCAATTGGATACATTATAAGAAGATCATATTTAGTTTTAATTTCAGTATCTCTTTTGTGTAGTTCAGGGTCTGGTGCCAAAGCATATTTCTGGTCTAATTGTTTTAATTAATTGTCAGTTCTTTCTTTATTAGCTTTTCTCTTAATATATGCATTTTAGGAGATAATTTGTCCTCTAATATATGCCTTAAAATCATCCAAATGATAAGACTAAAAGTCTCTTCTAACATATTTTCTTCAAAAAAAAGAGTAATTCGAATCTCCAGAAATTTTAGAAAGTCCTTATCAGATAACAAAGTTAAATTAAAATGCCAGGATCTGTTCATATGAGTAAAACCAGGAAGATTTAAAGATAGAGATGCAGGAGAATGGTCGGATACAGCTATTTCACTATATTCAATAGCTCTAACTAATGGAATCATTTGATAATCAATAAAAAAATAATCAATCCTGGTATAGGAATGATGGATATGAAAGAAGAATGAATACTCCCTTTCTGCCGGGTGAAAATAACGCCAGACATCAACAATATCACATTTCATTAGAAAGGATTGAATACAGGTCTCCCCCATCATCCAAAGGTAGAGCGTTCCTATGAAACGGTTCATAAGCCGAAATGTCATAAAGCGAAGAAGCAATTACCATTTATTTATCTGGGAAAAATTTGTGAGCGTTCGCAGACCCAAAAATAACCTACCAAATCATGCCAAATAATACATAAAACCTAAAATAACAGTAACATATAGTAAAAGCAGGAATGATATGATAAATACACAGCCTATATAAAGTAGAAGTACTTCTCTAGAACGATTGCCGGCACAGATCTCCGTAGCAAAAATCTCACGCAAGCGCTCTCGGCAGAAAATCTCACGCAAGCGCTGTTGGCATAAACGCACTCTCCAGTAACCTTTAAACTATGAAGCTGCCAAATCTACCAAATAACTCGTAAAAATACACAGCCTGTATAAAGTAGAAATAATGTATGTACAGTGTAGTATCACTTACCGGAATTGGGAAGACATAGAGCACACCGATGATGGTGTGTTAGACTGAGTCGTCGCAGGTTGGGATGGTGCAATGGCCCCCACCCTCCAGGCCGCCAAATGATACAATGCCGTAAAGCGCGCAGGGGTAGCCGGGAGGCACAAAGCACATCTTTAAGAAAAAAGCTGAAATAAACATGCTAATTAATTAGGTGCTGCCCGGCACGTAAATGTCGGCCCAGATCAGAGGCAAATGCCGATTGCATCACCCTTACGAGCTCTTTCAGGCTTTTCCGACACCTTAGAACTCATCTTGCTAACGGCTGCTCAATGCAACGTGTTAAAGCAATGCCATTCCGAATCCGGGGGAGAGCGGCTGCTTGGGGTGCACGCTGCCTTTCTTTGTAACAGTGAAAACACCTTCTGAAAGCGAAAACAGGGTACTAATGTAGGTCTTTCATAACAGTGAGGTTTCGTAAAGCGAACGTTCAAAAAGCGGGGGACACCTGGTAAATAAAGCTTATATATTAAGTGTGGCTGATTTAGGAGAAGAACAATCTAATACTGGATCTAGACAACAATTAAAATCTCCTCCCATCACTAAAGAATAAAGACTCAAATCTGGGAGGAATGAAAAGAAACACTTAAAGTATCCTGGGTCATCCAGATTGGGGGCGTACACATTAGCAAATACAATTAAGTTATTATCTAGTTTCCCTGACACTATGACAAATGGCCCATTAGGGTCAGAGACAAGTTTATGTTGAACAAGAGAAATTGTATTGTCTATAAAAATCGAGCCCCCTCGAGATTTTGCTCTAAATAAAGAATGAAATTGTATACCCTTCCACCGATTAGAAAGGCGTGCGTTGTCACAACTACGTACATGCGTTTCTTGTAGAAAAATAATGGGGTCCCTTAACTTTTTAATATAAGCAAAAATCTTATTTCGTTTCACAGGATAATTTAACCCTTTCACACTAAAACTAAATAAATTAATATTTCAATCTATTTGAATACTAATTAACAGGAGGGTTAAAAGATCTGACCATAAATTATTAGAACCAGAGAACGAACCATAAAATAAGGCACTCAAACAGAAAATTTGGATTGTAGCCCAACCCAGCTTCCAGAGAAAACTGGAAAAAGACACCCCACACCCCTCACCCTCCCAAAGCCAAAAAAAAAATCCGGCCACAGAACAGACGGCATACTAAACCCTAAAGACAACCCTCCCAAAGAAACCCTGCTGGCAAAACTCCAATCATTCAAAGATATTATGTTCCTCCCAAGAAAAAGCAGACAAAATAAACTTAGATCAGAAATCCAAATCGTAAGAGGATTCATTTTAACAATTTCAATATATATATAGAAAAACCTCAGAAAAAAGAATAAAGTAATAAAAAATATCAAAGAAAATATAAAAAAGCAAGATATATAAACGGTCAAAATGTAAGTTTATTAAAACCTTATTCTATCCAACACTAAAAAGATAATTGCTCTTGTAAGAGATATAACACAATTAATCTTCTACTTTTGTGTGTCTTCAACCGATCCCAGCCGTTTCTGCACACCATTTTACTGAATGATTCCAAGATGTGCAGGGAAGCAAAGGGAGGCCTTAAACCCTTTGTTATAAAGCAGTGACATAACCTCTTTATATTTGGCACGTTCAGCCATAACCTCCGGAGTATAATCTTCTACAAATCTGATCATTTTCCCATTGTAATCGATCATTCCTAATTGACGGGTATGATGGATTAAAAGCTCCTTAGTATGAAAACACAGAATAACTGACCTAGGTCGCTCCCCCGACTTTGGCTTCGGGGCCAGTGACCGGTGGGCGCGGTCCAACTTAGGCACAGACGGCAATAAATCAGGGAATAGCTGCTTCAGAAAGCTTGCAAAGTACTGCGCGGGGTGGACACCTTCAATTGATTCTTCAAGATCCAGAGTACATAGATTGTTCCTCCTGCTTCCGCTTTCCAGGTTGGTAATCTTCTTTGTTAATTTTTCATTAGATAATGATCATTTTTTGCAGAGCTTACTCATGTCCACTTCCAGTATCGACAGAGTATCTTTATTCTCCTTAATTCGCTTATCATCTTCGATTAGAGTTTGTTGAATAGTGTGCAACTTGACATGAAGCTGTTGAAATTCATCAGAAAGTTCTGTTCTTTGCTCTTTAAGAAAATCTCCAATTGATTCCAATGTGGTTGGAGAATCTTCTTTTTCTTTTGCAGAGGCTTTAGTCTTTCTCAAAGACATAATAGAGTAATATTGAGATTTATAATAAGGTTTCAAAAAACTGGTAGGAAACAAAAAGTTAGGTGAAGTAGGAGCAAGTTCAGAAAGATGTTACCCTGTTGGCTGCCAGCAGGGCTTTCATAGTATCTTGTAGAATTACTATTAGGCTTCTCAGATAGAGTGGGAATTAGAGAAACAAATATGCAGGGAGGCTGTTATTATTATACTCCTACTATTAAATATGCAGGTCAGACCATTATCTAGATGGAGAGAGAATTGAAAATGCAGAGATGCAAAGGGACTTGGGAGTCCTTGTGTAAGATACCCTAAAGGTTAACCTCCAGGTTGAGTCAGTTGTGAAGGCGAATGCAACGCTGGCATTCATTTCTAGAGGTATAGAATATAAGAGCAGGGATGTGATGTTGAAGCTCCAAAGGACATTCATGAGGCCACACTTGGAATAATGTGTGCAGTTTTCGGCTCCTTATTTTAGGGAGGATATACATTGGAGAGGGTTCAGAGAAGATTCACAAGAATGATTCCAGGAATGAAAGGGTTACCATATGAGGAACATCTGGCAGCTCTTGGGCTGTATTCCCTGTAGAGGATTCTAGGACAAGAGGGCACGACTTCAGGATTGAAGAACATTCATTTAGAACTGAGATGTGGAGAAATTACTTTAGTCAGAGGGTGGTAAATCTGTGGAATTTGTTGCCACAAGCAGCTGTGGAGGCCAAGTCACTGGGTATATTTAAGGCAGAGATAGATAGGTTCTTGATTAGACATAGACATAGAATAGTACAGCACAGTACAGGCCCTTCGGCCCACAATGTTGTGCCGACCCTCAAACCCTGCCTCCCATATAAGCCCCCACCTTAGATTCCTCCATATACTTGTCTAGTAGTCTCTTAAACTTCACTACTAGTGTATCTGCCTCCACCACTGACTCAGGCAGTGCATTCCACACACCAACCACTCTCTGAGTAAAAAAACTTCCTCTAATATCCCCCTTGAACTTCCCACCCCTTACCTTAAAGCCATGTCCTCATGTATTGAGCAGTGGTGCCCTGGGGAAGAGGCGCTGGCTATCCACTCTGTCTATTCCTCTTATTATCTTGTACACCTCTATCATGTCTCCTCTCATCCTCCTTCTCTCCAAAGAGTAAAGCCCTGGCTCCCTTAATCTCTGATCATAATGCATACTCTCTAAACCAGGCAGCATCCTGGTAAATCTCCTCTGTACCCTTTCCAATGCTTCCACATCCTTCCTATAGTGAGGTGACCAGATCTGGACACAGTACTCCAAGTGTGGCCTAACCAGAGTTTTATAGAGCTGCATCATTACATTGCGACTCTTAAACTCTATCCCTCGACTTATGAAAGCTAACATCCCATAAGCTTTCTTAACTACCCTATCCACCTGTGAGACAACTTTCAGGGATCTGTGGACATGTACCCCGAGATCCCTCTGCTCCCCCACACTACCAAGTATCCTGCCATTTACTTTGTACTCTGCCTTGGAGTTTGTCCTTCCAAAGTGTACCACCTCACACTTCTCCAGGTTGAACTCCATCTGCCACTTCTCAGCCCACTTCTGCATCCTATCAATGTCTCTCTGCAATCTTCAACAATCCTCTACACTATCTACAACACCACCCACCTTTGTGTTGTCTACAAACTTGCCAACCCACCCTTCTACCCCCACATCCAGGTCGTTAATAAAAATCACGAAAAGTAGAGGTCCCAGAACAGATCCTTGTGGGACACCACTAGTCACAATCCTCCAATATGAATGTACTCCCTCCACCACCACCTTCTGCCTTCTGCAGGCAAGCCAATTCTGAATCCACCTGGCCAAACTTCCCTGGATCCCATGCCTTCTAACTTTCTGAATAAGCCTACCGTGTGGAACCTTGTCAAATGCCTTACTAAAATCCATATAGATCACATCCACTGCACTACCCTCATCTATATGTCTGGTCACCTCCTCAAAGAACTCTATCAGGCTTGTTAGACACGATCTGCCCTTCACAAAGCCATGCTGACTGTCCCTGATCAGACTATGATTCTCTAAATGCCTATAGATCCTATCTCTAAGAATCTTTTCCAACAGCTTACCCACCACAGACGTAAGGCTCACTGGTCTATAATTACCCGGACTATCCCTACTACCTTTTTTGAACAAGGGAACAACATTCGCCTCCCTCCAATCCTCCGGTACCATTCCCGTGGACAATGAGGACATCAGGGCAGGGCATCAAAGGGTATGGGAAGAAGGCAGGGGAGTGGGGATGACTGGAAGAATTCGATCAGCCCATGATTGAATGGCAGAGCAGACTCGATGGGCCAAATGGCCTCCTTCTGCTCCTGTATCTTATAGTCTTATGGCCTAACCCCTTTAGTCCTACAGCTTTCTGTAGTCTCCCTGCATATTTGCTTCTCTAATTCCCACTCTATCTGAGAAGCCTAAATTACAATCCTACCAAAATAGACAACTCCTTCTTATTCTGAAATTCTACTTCTATAGTTTCACTGGACCTTCTCCCAGAGTACAGGACACTTTCTAAATACTGCCGTGATATTCTCTCTACTTAAAACCCTATCACCCTCCTCTATTACCTCCACCTCATCACACCTGTAGCATTGTACTCCAGAGATCAGAGCTGCCAACCTGCTCACCCCAAGTTTTTATAATGTTATTACAGTCTGCCGGAGTCCCGATCAAAAACCTAAACTTGTTTTAGTTGGATGAAGTTCACCAATGTTCTTTACGTGCATTCATCTTCTTCAACGCCGGGATCTTTGAGACACAAATGGCAACCATTTTGCTCACCACAACTTACTATTAACACCGGTGAAATAAATAGAAAACAAATTTTATTATTGAGAGCTGTAGGAACAAAATAACAACTTGAGCAACAACTAGTCAGTTTAATCTGGCCTGTGCATGCCTACTGCTGGTAAACTACTTACTATGGGAAAAAAAGACCGAAATTAATGGAAAATACTCGACTAGCCAGGTAATCAGAAGAAAAATAATTAACACTTCAGCTTGCTGACTTTTTAATCAGGCTGTCTGCTATGTTTTGTAACTTCAAAACATTAAATTAATTGAAAGGACAACATGGGAGTCCGAAATGAGGGTGTAATTTCGTGTTTACTTTACACAAGGCGCGCACACATCATGTGATAGCGTGATGATGTATGCAATTCACACATTTACACATATAACCTGTAATGAATTATTGATATGAACAAGGATGCTTAGTAAAACAATATATTTACAAGATTACTCAAATATTACTGAAATATTAAATACACAACACTGTTCCTCTCTGCACAGGTGCTGCTTGAGCTCATAGGGTTGTACTGCTCTGCAGCCCACTGTGTCTGTATCGATCACTGCGCCTGACTAAAATAATCCCACTAGCATGCATTAATTCAATATCTCTCAATTACCCTGCTCATTCACATACCTGCCCAGACATCCAGTAAATGTCATTACAGTTTCTGCTTCCTCCACCCCTACGTTTGCTCATTCCAGATATTCCGTCCACTACCATAGGAAGCAGACCCTGGCCATTTACCCTATCAATTCTGCTCATAGATTTATTTAATGTACCTCTATCGTACGTCTTCTCAACCTCCTTTATTTGTTTTAACTTTGGATTTCTGGCATCTGCTGTTTTTTTTTGCTTTTCAAATTATAATAAATATTTTGCTCTACATCAGTCAGGATTACGGCTAAACCTTTCACTCAACAAGTGTAAAATATCAGAGTACGTTGCACGTTTCAAACAATCTTTGGGATAACCAATGCGAAAATACCAAACTGCATTCTCATTGGGGTTAGCGCAAGGCTATTACAACCTGCGGCATTCCGGAATTCGGAGTTCATTTCCAGCGCCGTCTGTAAGGAGTTGGCATGTTCTCCCAGTGAACTGCACGGGTTTCCTCCGGGTGCTCCGGTTTCCTCCCACAGTCCAAAGGTGTAATGGTTAGTAGGTCAATTTGTCATTGTGATCAGGCTAGTGTTAAGTAGATGGGCTGCTGGCCAATAATACTTGCTGAGCTGGAAGGGCCTGTTCCACACTATATCGCAAAGCAAGTAAATAAATAAATGATATTCCAAAGTACCTGTATACAAACAAATTTACATTGAATTTGCTTGTAATTGAAGGTTCTTCATCCTTGCAGTTCAGGAATGATGTGTAATCATATTTCTAGACTAAACGTGAAATAAATTATAGTTTATTAAAAATGGATTTACGAAACCTCTAAGCAAAGGCCAGGAAGCTCGTTATCCTACGCAATAGATATTTTTTAAATGAAAATCATTTTACAAGTTTATTGAAGATGGCCAGCTTTAAACATCTCACTCATCATAAATGGCCAAGCAATTCTGAAAGTGCTTGTGTCTGGGAGAATCGTGGAAATGGATCTCACAAAGCTGAAGACTCTGTACTAAAATTTCTTCCTCTGCCTGCTTAATTATTCACTCACTCACTCATTGTGCTCAAGGCCTTGGAGCTTACATTTTCATTCTGTCCATCATAAAGAGGCCAATAAATGGGAAATGACATTCATAGTTTTATATCAGAATATTCTGGAATTCCTCAAAGAAACAGTCTGAATGGAGCACTTCAAATTATAAACCGCTTCCTACATAGTCTGCTGTAGCTCTGTGTGGATGCCAATTGCATGGCCATTTAGAGAGAACAATTGGGGAAAAAGGTGGCTGGAATAATTAACATACAATTACCATCAACAAAAGTACACAAATCTTAAACATATATATTGGAATAACATTCATTAACTTACATGCTATATGTGGGAATCTCACACGTTTTACAAAATGGCATTGAGCGGCGTTCATGTTCCAAGATGAAGTAAAATAGGATCCAAATAAAACTGAAAATTTATCTTTGATAAATAGTGACAGCTGTAAGCCAAAGTGCTATTAATGACTGTACATGGGATTTTTATTGTTAAATATTGAGATGCCATCAGAGTAAATGAACTATAATTTAGTTCCTCAGTGTATAAAAATATTGGAAATTGAATGAGAATTCATAAGCATCGCATGAGGCTGTAATGTCTACAAATAAATTTGGACAATATTTTTTGGAAAAATTTAGGAAAACTTTTTTCCATCAATATTCCTTAAAACTCACTAGCCTGAACATTTCTAATTACTTACATTATTCTATAATGTTTGAATACTACATATACTATGAATACTTTATGTCAAACAGAATAAGCTGATAAAATAACAACTAGCTTATGAAGATTGAGTCTCACGCTGTAAGATGAACTGACCCAATGAGCGGTATGACTGTGCTACCCAAAAACCCCTTGGAGTGCTGCCCGGAGATATTCTTTTAAAAAATCTGGCAGCCTACACCAGTTCATCAAAAAAAACTATCATCCCTCAGTGAAGAGTATTCAAGGAGTATTCAGAACAGAACAAAAGGAATATTACATTCATGATTGTTGCCTTTAATTGAAAATTATTTTTAGCATCATGCAATTGTCAGTGTTAATGTTTTATCCTTATCTAGTGCTGGCAGTCAATAGTAACAAATTTCAATGGTATAAGAACCATTCTACCATTATGCTCAGTTATTAATATTAGTCAGGCAAATTAAAGCAAGCCCCCAGAAAATGTGGGAGTCCTGACCTCATGAAACCAGAATTCAAAAGGGTTTCCATTCACCAGTATTGCACAGTGCCAACTCTGCTATTCCAGAGTCAATCCGAATTGAATTTCTAGAAAGAAATCGAAAGATGAGGCATTAACTGTTAGCCCATTAATATACTCTCAGACAAAGGTGGTGGATAAGTTATGTGCAATGGTAGGAAGGTTTGGAAAGCTCCCAACAAGTGCAAGGCAGAAGGATGCTTACTGTTCACAGAGAGCCCCGCTGACCCTTAGAAAAATGCTATCTAACCTATACAACCAACCAGATAGTACTTACATTTCATTATCAGCAAGCATCCATTAAGGACAGCAGTCAGGAAATAACTATCTCATCAATCACTGCAACATTTTGTTTCTAGTCCTACAGCGAAATAAACAACTCACATTTTTTGAACCGTTCTTTTCCATCAAAATTGAGAATACATCCTTTCACCTTGTATCCCTTTGCAAAGTAATCTGTCCAGGATTTCTCTCTATTGATAGACATGGTTCTTTCCTCACCCCTCCAGCACCACAGCCCCCAACCCCCAGCTTTCCCCATCATCTGCACCTGATTATTCTGCATACAACTTTTTCTAGTTCTGAGTAAAGTCACTTTGCTGAAATATTGACTATTTCTCTCTATAATGATAAAAGCTGACCTGCTAATTTTCATTTGTTGCCAAGTTCCAGAGTTTGAATATCTAAATGTTTACTATTAATAAAATATTAAGTATAGGCTTATTTAATAAATTAGTTCTCAAATTTGAAGCTTTAGCCAACAGGAGCAAGGAAAATCAAAAATAAAACTGATTAGTCAAAAAAAACATTTCCTGTATTTTAATTATGGGTCCACTTGGAAGTGATAGCCAACACCATTTGAGGCTTGAATTTTTAATAACATTATATTGGTTTGTTTTCCATATCAACTCCTACTTAACCCCAAGGGAAAGCTTGATGTTGGAAAATTTCAAAATTAGTCACAAAGTCTAATTGCTTGACATTTGTTGACACAGTTATTATAGTGACTAAAATTCCTCTTGTTAAACTTGTCAATTAGTGTAAAGTGACAAGAGAAGAGGAAATGTACCTGGCAGAGCCACTCCAATTGGCAAATTCAGAATCATTAATATATGGATTCCTACTAAACCAATTAAATCATTGAGTGAGTAGTTTCTACGGCATGGCTGAAAGTAGCATCAAGTCTGTTAGATGAAGACAAAGGATTCCTGTATTCCTTTTCCCACATGTCATGTAACACAAATTACATTTTTCAAACATTTTTGTGCATTTCCAGTCTTGAAAATTGCTTTCAAGCATTTTGTCATCATTCATGAAATAATATAAGTAAGATATAAAGGAAAATTCAATATAACATTCAGGACAGTATCCAATGTAAATTAGATTTTGAGAGCCATTTCCAAATTACTCGAATAATATTCTCCCACTTAGAAAGATGCGAACATGAAGGGCAGATATATCCTACACTTGAATTTTATCTATTAATATTTCAATTATTTACAGTAGAAGAGAGAAATATTGATAGATCAATGTTTGTCAGCCTCATGAAGATAGAACTAAAAAAGGAAAGCACTGACAATACTTGTGAATTAAATCTTAGACTCAAAACCTTTAACTGTTTTCCAGCCCCTGGAAAGCATTGAGTTTTGAGAAAATATTGATCATGTTATGTTTTGTAACTCCAAAACATAAAACTAATCAAAAGAAAAACACAGAGCTGGGGACAAAGTGTCTAGTTTTGTTTTTACTTTCAGTGAGGCGCACACTTATGACATGGTGGCATGATGACGTGTGCCATTCACATACTTTTATATATAACCCATAATGAATTACGTAAACAAAGAATGCTTAATCAAACAATATATTTGCAATATTATTCAAATATTACCAAAATAAGAAATTCACAACAAATCAGTTTTCTAATATTGAATATATATTTGAGTTGGGTGGAAGTCCTTTCAATACAATGCTTCAATGGGTCATGATTTCACTATAATTTAACCATATATCTCATTTAAAAGATCAGCTTTGGTAGATCAGATTTAAAACATAACTGACATATCACATTATTTTTTTCCAAAATATAGCATTGTATTTCTACTAGTTATTTCTTACATATATTGTAGGTATATCTTTGGCAAGTTAATACATTTTATGAATATTGTTTGATTCTGAAATATTACAACAGAAACTTTCTCAGTGTGGTGTTTTAATCAATACTGGAATTGGTACAAAACTTCACAGAACTGAGAATTGGTCATGCTAATCAGGCTTCTCTTCTTGATGGTACGGCTACAAGATTAATCACATTTTCCAAAGCTGTAGGTGATTGGTTCCTCAAGATGGAATCTCCGCCATCAATGTGAAATGTTTGCTACTGTAAGACCAATGAATGGCTACAAACTCTGCCAATGTGACAAAAGGAAGAGCTGTCCTATCATGGTTGATCAGCTGAGTTGGACTTCACAACATCCACCCTTGGTCAGGCACCTCAGCATTCATCCTGTTACACCCAAAGGCAGGAGGTCCATTGACCTTCTGACCTTGTTAATTAGGTCTTGAGCATTTGCCAAGCATCAAGACCAAGTGTAGAGTAAGCAACAGCTTTGCCAAGTACCTGTGCTCTGTTCACAATGACCACCTTGAACCCTTGGTTGCAAGCTACTTCAACCACCTCCACTCCCCAGTCCAACACCAACCTGTCTATCCTTGGCAGTTTGCTTCTTGCCCCTCATTCCAGCTTTGTCTCCATTATGAAAAGATGCAATATTGTCCTCATTGTGCCAAAATAACATTGATAAATAACAAGGAGTTGAAGGCAAAAAATTAAAGGCCACAATATAACAAATAATTCAAGAAACATTTCATTTTATGAATAAATTTTGGTTTCAAAGGTGATTTGTTTTCAATAAACAAACAACGATTATATAGAAATTCAGTAAACATATACCAGCTAATATTTGGGGTGGAAATCTGTTGACTGCATAATTCAGATGGCAATGTCAGGTCAAAAGTCATTATCCTAACGTGGAGTGAGAAGGAATGCTCATCCCAGTTAACACAGAAAAGGCACTAAGCAATAAAGTTATTGATATAAATACTTTATTACAAACTGTATCAAAAAATCCTTTCAAAAGGTGGAATGTAAATGAATATTAAACTAGCAGAAGTTCATTTTTAATGTTAAAGAAGTATTAAACACATCAAGTAATTCCAGTGTATAACAATGTTTAGTGAAATGTTGAGTTGTTACTGGTAACTTATCAGTCACTCTAATCTCCAATCATATATACATAACAAGCAATTCCCATTGGATCTTTATTAGGTATCTCCTGTACCTAATGAAGTAGCCATTGAGTGCTATTTGTGGTCTTCTGCTGCTGTAGCCCATCAACTATGCATTCAGAGATTCTCTTCTACAAATTGCCATTGGGTTACTGTCACCTTGAACCAGTCTGGCCATTCTCCTCTGACCTCTCTCATTAACAAGGCATTTTCAGCCCAGAACTGCCGCTGACTGGATTTTTTTTCACACCATTCTCTGTAAACTCTAGAAACCGCTGTGCATGAAAATTCCAGGACAATGGACTCTTAAAATATGGAAAACTATTATAAAAGAATGTAAACTAGAGGGAGATATTGCAATTCTTAAATGGTGTGCATATGACTCGGATTTTATGCCGAATAAACTGGATGCTAGATTTAAGGACTGGACAGCTAAAGGAATAACAGTTCTTTGCAATATAATGAAAGAAGGAACACTGTTCAGTTTTGAAATGCTTAAAGAGAAACACTTATTAGAAAAACAAAACTTTTATCAGTATCTACAGATGTGACAGTATGTTAATAGGAGGGTTAAAAATGTAACCAAGACAAGTACATGTTTGATAGAGCTATTTAGAAAAGCATATAATTCAGATAATGGTGGTAGAATCATTTCAAGCGTGTATAAGGGTTTGTCAAATCTTAAAACACATTCAACTTCATACATTAAAACAAAACAGGAGAAGGAATGAGAGATAATAATATCTGACAAAGAACGGACAATAATATGGAGGTATCAATGGAAGTGTACCAGTTCACAGAAATGGAGGGAGTTTGGGTGGAAAAACTTGATATTGTAGCGATGTGCTACAGACAGCGCTAGAATAACCACACGGAGTCGGTGAGTTGGAGTTGCGATGAAAGAGATTTATTCAAACTTCGCGGCCCGCTTTAAAGCCTTCCCGTTCCCGCCCTTTTTGCTGCCGGCCCTCTGCCTGCGTGCGCTGTTGTGAGCCGGTTCGTGGGTGTCAGAAAGTGGGTCGCCACATAACCCCCCCCCCCCAGAACCGGCGATACCTCCCCCAATGTCCACAGTCTGGATCGGCCTCTGTTTGGGAGGTCTGCCCCTGCGCCGCGGTGCCTGAGCCTGGACCGGTTGCGCCAAGTCCACATGGGCCGGTTTGAGTCGGTCCACCGTGAAAACCTCCTCTCTCCCCCCAATGTCCAGCACGAACGTGGACCCGTTGTTCCTGATCACCTTAAACGGCCCCTCGTAGGGCCGCTGTAGCGGTACCCGGTGTCCGCCCCGTCGTACAAAAAGAAACTTACAGTTCTGCAGGTCTTCGGGTACGCAGGTCGGGCTCTGTCCGTGCTGTAAAGTGGGGATGGGGGCCAGGTTACCGAGCCTCTCCCGTAGTCTGTCCAGGACTGCTGTGGGTTCTTCCTCTTGCCCCCTTGGGGCTGGTATGAACTCTCCTGGGACTACCAGGGGTGCGCCGTACACCAACTCGGCCGACGAGGTGTGTAGATCCTCCTTGGGCGCCGTGCGGATTCCGAGCAGGACCCAGGGAAGTTCGTCCACCCAGTTAGGCCCCTCCAGGCGGGCCATGAGAGCCGATTTCAGGTGACGGTGGAAGCGCTCCACTAGTCCGTTCGACTGTGGATGGTAGGCAGTTGTGTGGTGTAGCTGTGTTCCTAAAAGGCTGGCCATAGCCGACCACAGGCTGGAGGTGAACTGGGCGCCCCTGTCGGAGGTAATGTGGGCCGGTACCCCAAAGCGTGCTACCCAGGTTGCGATCAGTGCTCGGGCGCAGGATTCGGAGGTGGTGTCGCTGAGCGGGACTGCCTCTGGCCATCTGGTGAACCGGTCTATCATAGTTAGGAGGTACCGCGCTCCTCGTGACACTGGCAGGGGCCCCACGATATCCACATGGATGTGGTCGAACCTCCGGCGGGTGGGTTCGAACCGCTGCGGCGGAGCCTTGGTGTGCCGCTGCACCTTGGCCGTTTGGCACTGCATACACGTTTTGGCCCATTCACTGACCTGTTTACGCAGTCCATGCCACACGAACCTGTTGGAGACCAGCCAGACAGTTGTCCTGATGGAGGGGTGCGCTAAGTTGTGAATGGATTCGAACACCCGCCAGCGCCAGGCTGCTGGGACGACGGGGCGGGGTTGGCCGGTAGCTACGTCACATAGTAGGGTCCTCTCACCTGGGCCTACGGGGGAGGTCTTGGAGCTGCAAACTGGAGACTGCAGTCCTGTAACTGGGGATCTCAGTGTCTGCCTGCTGTGCCTCTGCCAGCGCTGCATAGTCCACCCCCTGGGACAGGGCTTGTATGGTCGGTCTGGAAAGTGCGTCCGTCACGACGTTGTTCTTTCCAGAGACATGCCGGATGTCCGTCGTGTACTCGGAGATGTAGGACAGATGTCGCTGCTGGCGGGACGACCAGGGGTCGGACACCTTAGTGAACGCGGTGAAGGGCCTACCTTCTAAGAAGTACCTGAAATGCCGGATTGCCAGGTATAGTGGCAATAGCTCCCGGTCGAAAGCACTGTATTTGAGTTCGGGTGGTCGTAGGTGTTTGCTGAAGAACGCCAGGGGTTGCCAGCGACCCTCGATGAGTTGTTCCAGCACTCCACCGACTGCTGTGTTGGATGCGTCCACCGTGAGGGCAGTAGGAACGTCCGTTCTGGGGTGCACTAGCATCGCGGCGTTTGCCAAGGCTTCTTTGGTTTTAACGAAAGCGGTTGCGGCCTCTTCGTTCCAGGTAATGTCCTTGCCCTTACCCGACATTAGAGTGAACAAGGGGCGCATGGTTCGGGCTGCTGAGGGGAGGAAACGGTGGTAGAAATTCACCATACCCACGAATTCCTACAAGCCTTTGATTGTGTTGGGTCGGGGGAAGTGGCGGACCGCGTCTACCTTGGCGGGCAGCGGGGTTGCCCCGTCTTTAGTGATCCTGTGGCCCAGGAAGTCGATGGTGTCGAGTCCGAACTGGCATTTGGCTGGGTTGATTGTAAGGCTGAATTCGCTCAGGCGGGAGTAGAGCTGGCGGAGGTGGGACAGATGTTCCTGCTGACTACTGCTGGCTATGAGGATGTCGTCCAAACAGATGAATGCAAAGTCCAGGTCGCGTCCCACCGCGTCCATTAGCCGCTGGAAAGTCTGTGCGGCGTTCTTTAGACCAAACGGCATTCGGAGGAATTCGAAAAGTCCGAATGGGGTGATAAGTGCTGTTTTGGGGATGTCGTCCGGATGTACAGGGATTTGATGGTATCCCCGGACGAGGTCTACCTTGGAAAAGATCCTTGCGCCGTGTAGGTTTGCTGCGAAGTCTTGAATGTGCGGCACAGGGTAGCGGTCTGGCGTTGTAGCCTCGTTCAGTCTGCGGTAGTCACCGCATGGTCTCCAGCCCCCCGTTGCCTTGGGCACCATGTGAAGGGGGGAGGCCCATGGGCTGTCGGACCGTCGTATGATCCCTAATTCCTCCATCTTCTTGAACTCCTCCTTCGCCAGTCGGAGCTTGTCCGGGGGAAGCCTTCGAGCACGGGCGTGGAGGGGTGGTCCCTGGGTCGGGATGTGGTGCTGTACTCCGTGTCTGGGTATGGCTGCCGTGAACTGCGGTGTCAGTACTGATGGGAAATCCGCCAGGACCCTGGTGAATTCATCGTCGGACAGCGTGATAGAGTCCAGGTGTGGGGCTGGCAACTGTGCTTCACCCAGGGAGAACGTTTGAAAAGTCTTGGCGTGGACTAATCGCTTCCCTTGCAAGTCGACCAGCACGCTGTGGGCTCACAGAAAATCCGCCCCCAGTGTGGTTGGGCCACGGCGACCAGTGTGAAGTCCCACTTGAACCGGCTGGAGCTGAACTGTAGCCGCACCGTGCGGGTGCCGTAGGTTCGTATTGTGTTGCCATTAGCGGCCCTCAGGGTGGGTCCCGGTTCTCTGTTGCGGGTGTCGTAACTCGTTGGAGGTAAGACGCTGATCTCCGCTCCGGTGTCGACCAAAAAGCGGCGCCCCGACTGCTTGTCCCAGACGTACAGGAGGCTGTCCTGATGGCCAGCCGCCGTAGCCATCAGCGGCGGCTGGCCCTGGCGTTTCCCGGGAATTTGCAGGGTGGTCTGCAGCAGCGGGCCTCCGTGCCCCACCACTGGTGGTAGAAACACCATTGTTCGTTGGGCTCCTCACTCCCGTCGCCGGGTTTTGTGGGCTCTGCTGCCGGGCCTGGTCTGGTCTGTCGTTGGGTACGCGGCTTGGTGATCTGTGCGACGGATGCCCCTCTCTCTTTCCTGGCATTCCACAGCACATCTGCTCGGGCCACCACCTCCCGGGGGTTGCTGAAATCTGCGTTGGACAGCAGCAGGCATATGTCCTCGGGCAGTTGCTCTAGGAACGCCTGCTCAAACATGAGGCAGGGTTTGTGTCCTTCAGCCAGGGCCAGCATCTTGTTCATTAATGCTGACGGCGGCCTCTCTCCCAAACCATCCCAGGTGCATTAAGCGCCGTGCTCGTTCGCGCCGTGAGAGTCCGAAAGTCCTTATGAGCAGGGTTTTGAATGCTGTGTATTTGCCGTCCTCCGGGGGCGACTGTATAAACTCATCAACTTGTGCAGCTGTCTCCTGGTCGAAGGAGCTCAGCACGTAGTAGTAGCGAGTGGACTCCGAGGTTATCTGCCGAATGTGGAATTGTGCTTCTGCTTGTTCGAACCATAATTGGGGTCACAGCGTCCTGAAGCTTGGCAGTTTTAACGAAACTGCGTGAACAGATGCAGTGTCGGTCATCTCTGGTCCAAATATCGTTTGGGCCGTCGGGGTCACCAATTGTAGTGATGTGCTACACACAGCGCTAGAATAACCACATGGAGTCGGTGAGTTGGAGTTACGATGAAAGAGGTTTATTCAAACTTCGCGGCCCGCTTTAAAGCCTTCCCGTTCCCGCCCTTTTTGCTGCCGGCCCTCTGCCTGCGCGCGCTGTTTCGTGAGCCGGTTCGTGGGTGTCAGAAAGTGGGTCGCCACAATAAGGTATTTTATTACACCCTCTCAGAAATCCCATTATGATAGTAACCCCACTGTTTGCTGGAGAAATTGTGGAAATCAAAATGCAAAACATTATATTTTCTGGGAATGCCCCGTTATCAAAGACTATTGGAGTGGGACATACAATGCCCTACAAGACATTTTTAAATGTGAAATACCCTTAGAGAGTAAGACCATATATTTTGGGTATGTACCTCAAGAATGGTTGAAAAGAGATAGATATGTAATGAATATACTGCTGGTGGCTGGTAAAAAGACCCTTACCAGGAAATGGTTATCACAGGAGAGCCCAACTCTAAACGCAAGGATAGAAATTACAATGAACGTTTACAAAATGGAGAAGATAACAGCATCTGTTAATCATAAGTTCGAACAATTTGATTCATACTGGGAGAAATGGTTCAACTACATAACACCTTATAGGCCTGATTTTAGTCTCACAAATCAATGAACATGTTGTAAAAAAAATCACTCCCTACTTGTACGTAGTTTTCTCCTATTGCTTGTTCTTTCTTTCCGCTCTTTTCTATAAGTGTATACCTCAGATAACTATTATATGGAGATTTGTGGCAAATATGATTATATGATATATATGTACAATATCTGAAATACATCATATGGAAATGTTTGTTTGATGGTGAACTTCAATAAAAAATAAATTACAAAAAAAAGAATATCCCAGGAGATAGCAGTTTCTGAGATAGTCAAATTAATCTGTCCGGCACCAACAATTATTCCACGTTACATTGGAAGGGAGAGTGCTGAGTCCTTATTGCCCTTACTCCCCTGTGCATGCCTGTGTGGCTGTCAGGTTTAAAAGATGAAAGGTTATCGTAATTGTGCTGAAATACAGTGTAAAGCTTTGGTCTGCATCCCATCAGACAGATAATTCCATATATAATTCAAGGAATTATAACTCAATTCCAAAAGGAAGGAAATAAGAACAAAATGCGGAACATAGCACAAAATGTCAGAGGATCCCTGGGGTAGCAGAGTCTCCTGTACAGAGTATAGTTACAGCGCAGTGCAGATAGCCAGTAAGATGCAAGGGCCATGATGTGGTAGACTGAGAGATTAAACATTCATCTTGAGCTCAGAAAGGGTCTCTTCATTCCTATAACAGCAGGATAGAAGCTGTCTTTGAGCCTGGTCATATGTATTCTCAGTCCTTTGCATTGACTGACCAAGGCAACTGGACATTCAAAGTTCAAAGTAAATTTATTATCGAAGTATGTATATGTCACCATTGATGACCCTGAGATTCATTTTCTTGTGGGCATGCTAAATTTTCTTGTGGACCCAGGCTGTAAAAATAGGGGATAAGCTCTGCTCTACAATCACTCTGAGCACCGGTGCCCCACAAGGCTGTGTACTCAGCCCCCTGCTGTACTCACTGTGCACCCATGATTGTGTAGCCAAGTTTCCATCAAACTCAATATATAAGTTTGCTGATGACACAACAATTGTAGGCCATATCTCGGGTAATGATGAGTTTGAGTACAGAGAGGAAATTAAGAACCTGGTGGCACGGTGCGAAGACAATAACCTATCCCTCAACATCAGCAAGACGAAGGAATTGGTTGTTGACTTAAGAAGGAGCAGCGGACCGCATGACCCAATTTACATCAGTGGTGCGCAAGTGGAACAGGTCAAAAGCTTTAAGTTCCTTGGGGTCAATATCACAAATGACCTGACTTGGTCCAACCAAGCAGAGTTCACTGCCAAGAAGGCCCACCAGCACCTTTACTTCCTGAGAAAGCCAAAGAAATTTGGCCTGTACCCTAAAATCTTCACTAATTTTTATAGATGCACCATAGAAAGCATTCTTCTAGGGTGCATCACAATCCGGTATGGAAGTTGTCCTGTCCAAGACCGGAAGAAGCTGCAGAAGATCGTGAACACAGCGCAGCACATCACACAAACCAATCTTCCGTCCTTGGACTCACTTTACACCGCACGCTGTCAGAGCAGTGCTGCCAGGATAATCAAGGACACGACCCACCCAGCCAACACACTTTTCGTCCCTCTTCCCTCCCGGAGAAGGCTCAGGAGCTTGAAGACTCGTACGGCCAGATTTGGGAACAGCTTCTTTCCAACTGTGATAAGACTGCTGAACGGATCCTGACCCGGATCTGGGCTGTACCCTCCAAATATCTGGACCTGCCTCTCGGTTTTTTTGCATTACCTTACTTTCCATTTTCTATTTTCTATTTATGATTTATAATTTAAATTTTTTAATATTTACTATCGATTTGTACTCCAGGGAGCGGGAAGCGCAGAATCAAATATCTCTGTGATGATTGTACGTTCTAGTATCAATTGTTTGGTGACAATAAAGTATAAGTATAAAGTAAAGTATAAATAAGTCCATAATAGAATAATAACACTTGGAGTACTGTGTCCAGTTCTGGTTGCCTCACTATGGGAAGGATGTGGAAGCATTGGAAAGGGTACAGAGGAGATTTACCAGGATGCTGCCTGGTTTGGAGAGTATGGATTATGATCAGAGATTAAGGGAGCTAGGGCTTTACTCTCTGGCGAGAAGGAGGATGAGAGGAGACATGATAGAAGTGTACAAGTTAATAAGAGGAATAGACAGATAGATAGCGCCTCTTCTCCAGGGCACCACTGCTCAATACAAGAGGACATGGCTTTAAGGTAAGGGGTGGGAAGTTCAAGGGCGATATTAGAGGAAGGTTTTTTACTCAGAGAGTGGTTGGTGCGTGGAATGCACTGCCTGAGTCAGTGGCGGAGGCAGATACACTCGTGAAGTTTAAGAGGCTACTAGACAGGTATATGGAGGAATTTAAGGTGGGGGGTTATATGGGAGGCAGGGTTTGAGGGTCTGCACAACTTTGTGGGCCGAAAGGCCTGTAATGTGCTGTACTATTCTATAACCATAATAGAATCAATGAAAGACTGCACCATTTTGGACGTTCAACCAGTGTGCAAAAGACAATAAACTCTACAAATACAAAAAGAAAGAAGTAATAATAATAAATAAGTAAGCAATAAATATCGAGAACATGAGATAAAGAGTCCTAGAAAATGAGTCGATAGGTTGTGGGGGCATTGCAATGATGGGGCAAGTGAAGTTATCCCCTCTGGGTCAAAAGCCTGATGGCTGAGGGGAAGTAACTGTTCCTGATCCTAGTGGTGTGAGTCCTGAGGATCATGCTGTGTGAACAGAGTCACTAGGAGGGAGGCTGGCTTGCTTGGTGGACTGGGCTGTGTACGCAGCTCTGCAATTTCTTGTCTAACCTAAGCTGTGGGATGAAGGTGTGAAGTTTTAATTGGTACAAAAGTCTTTATGTATATTTAAGGCAGAGGTTGATAAGTTCTTAACTGAACAGGGCATAAAGGGATACGGGGAGAAGGCAGGGGATTACAGCCGAGGGGAAAATTGGATCAGCCATAATGAATTGGCGGCCCAGACTCTCTGGGCCAAATGGCCTAATTCTGCTCCCATATCTTATGGTCTAAAAGTGAACCTGCAAGTAATGGGGTTGTTGATAAGCAAGTGACTGGGGCATGGGGGAGACCTGAAGTATCTAAAGCTGATGGTGTTTTTGGTGAAGAATAGTGGAGCCTTCTGCCTTTTGAGCACCTGAATGGCCTTCTAGTTCCCTGTGGATGTCTCTCCCACCTTTCTCATCTGATTTCAGTGGTCAGCCATTGCATTACTGTACTCCAGATTACATGTGATCTTAAATCTCATTTCAGTACAGACACACAAGCCAAGGTGCTTCTTTTCCATATTTATTATTTCATTTTGGCATTTAGCCTGTTTTTAATTGTGCAAAATGCATTGAAATGTGACTGAATAAACATAATTACTTTCAATTGAGTGGTTGCACTGAAATTCACTGAAAACTGGAGCTTTCAAAAATAATACAGGAGTGGCAGAGAAATGAACTTCACATGAATGTTATGCAAGAAAGTGTAACAGGTGTGTCTATGGAGAATGAAAGTGGTTCCATTATATAGAAATACACTCAGTGCCCACTTTATTTGGTATACAAAAACTCCTGCTCATTAATGCAAGTATCTAATCAGCCAATCACGTGGCAGCAACTCAATGCGTAATAGCATGCACACCGTGTAGATGTGGATAATGATTCACAAGTATGCCATACAATGACATCACACTTATTTGCATATTATCATTTATATACAAGTGAAAGAGTTTAATGTCATGTAAAGATTTATAAGTTTAAGTTATTTATCAAGTTCCAAATTCAAAAGACAGAGAGCATAGATTAATGCAAAATGACGGAGGGGAGATGAAGAGAAGTTTTTCATCCAGAAGATATTGGGATTCTGGAAATGACCTAGCAATAGAAGTTGTGGTGAAACTGGGAAGCACTCTTAAAACTAGTATGATGGCCAAGTGGCCTCCTCTTGCATCAGAAATTTCTGAAGATACTATGTTATCTGAACACAAGAGATTCTGCAGATACTGAAAGTCCAGAGGGACACACAAAAAATGCTGGAGGAACTCAGCAGGTCAGGCAGTATCTATGGGAAAAAAACAGTTGATGTTTCAGGCTGTGACCTTTTATCAGGACTGGAAAGGAAGGGGGAAGATGACAGGATAAGAAGGAGGGAGGGGGTGGGGAAGAGAAAAAGGACAAACTAGAAGATGAGAGTTGAAGCCATGTGGCTGGGAGAAGGGAAGATAGGTGGAAAAGGCTGGAGAAGAAGAATCTTGGACCTCTTATAGGCAAAGAAAAAGCATCACCAAGTTTTCTAGCCTTGACATTGACCCCAAACTTTTCCTTCCACCTTCAGGTCCAAATAAAGCTTGCCTTTCTGCTCAAAAATTCATTTATCCATCTTCTCCCTGAATACCTCCTCAAGTATTTGAGGACTTCCCTTAAGTTGCAACCAAAACATTTTATCTTATCCACAACCTGTCATCAGAACAAGGAAGCATTAGAAAGTACAAAACTGTAATAATGTATATAGTGTATTATTGTAACAATAAATATATAAATTAAATGTTAATGGATACTAGTTATTCTACAAACCAGATGTCAGGTTGGAACAAAGAGTTTTTATCAAAAAACGGCAAAAGTGAAGGAAAATCTAAAATCTGTAAACAAGATATTGGAGGGAAATTGCAAGAAACTGATGTGTTTCTTTCATATTATACAGAATTAACTGTAGAGTATACAGCTGATACATTTCACCTCCAAGCCGGAAGTAGTCATGTCATTTTAGTGGATTTTGCTTATGACTTCTCATTTGATTCTTTGCAGATACTAGTTTAGTTGATCCGTAGGAGTTGTGTTTGTGTGCATGGAAACTCGGCAGGCTTGAAGAAACTGAATACGCTTCCCAAAGGAAGAAACTCAACTATTCTTTGCACCTTCTTTGCAAATAAGTTATGACAAGAACACAGCAACATCTTGAGAAATGAAATAAAAGGGAGTGTTACGAATTATGAATAGCTCAAACACCCCCGTAGAAAGGAATACTGAGTTACGCTGAGATGAATCATGCCCAAATTATGTAGGCCAATTTTCCAGTGGTTGCTAGTCAAACTGGAAATGGTTGCTAACATAATTTAACGTGTGTGGAACAGGTTCATTGTGTAATTGCTTTATCACTTTCATTTCATGCTTTTCTTCCTTTATGGTAATGATATTAACCGCACAATGCTCTTAACATAAAATCAATTCTTAATTACCCACACCAGCAGTTCCCACAATGTCTTGCCATTATCAGATGGAGTCACTCTGTTAGGTAACCACTAGACTGACTCCAGGGTCCCCTGAGCCTCCTGGCATCGCTCGTTAATGTTAAACATGAAGCATAGGAATGAAAACAGCACTGACAGACTTGGTATACCAGCTCCCAGCAACTATGGGTTTATCTCCAACATAAGAGCACGTCCTTAGATTCCTTTAATAGCCAAAGGCCTAATGATCACTGCTTTAAATATATTCCGCAACCGTCCCTCCACAGATTCAGATTTATTTATTACAGGTACATTGAACTATACAGTGAAATACTTTGTTTGTGTTAACAGCCGACACACCCAAGGATGGGGTCAGCCCACAAGTGTCGCCACACATTCCAGCACCAACATAGCGTGTCCACGTTGCTCAGCAGAACAGTACAAGCAGCAACAACAGTGAAACAAGCCCCTTCCCCTACCTTTTCTCTCTCTCTCTCTCTCTCTCTCTCTCACTCACTCACTCACTCACTCACTCACTCACTCACTCACTCACTCACTCACTCACTCACACACACACACACACACACACACACTTGGAAACTGGAGACTGCCTTCTCTCTTCCTACACACCTCATCGGGGGAAACATCATTCCTGGATGTTTCAATGAGATTTCCCCACTCCTCCAAACTGAGGGATATAGGGCCAATCTGTCCTCAATAGGTCCATCCTAGGGATCAAGCTGGTGACCTCTCATTGCCTTTCCTCCAGCTCATGTATATGGGTAGGGATCTAGACCTATTCCAAGTGTGGTTCCATCAAGGCCTATATAGTTTTAATAAGCCACGTTTCTTGTGTACACAAATCCTCCTGCAATACCACTTACCTCCCTCAGTGTTAATTTTCAGTGATTCACGCCCGAGGGTGCACAGTGGCAGAGCTGATGAAGCTATGTCTTCACATCTCCAGTGACCCAGGTCAACCCTGACCCCTGGTGCTGTCTGGATGGTGTTTGTCCTCCTGGTTAATGCACTGACTTCTTCCAGGGGTTCTAGTTCCCTCCCACATCTCTAACCGGGTTAGTAAGGTTAATTGGTCACTGTAAATTGCCCCATTCTGGGGGAATTAGTGCAGGAGTGTGGGAGGAATAAAATTAGATTTCTGTAAGAGGGCACCTAACAGTCAGTATTGGACCAATAGCATGTGTCCACAGTACATGTTTCTATGACAGCCATGTCCCAATCAACACCAAAGCTTCTCAAGCTCTTAGTATTTAAAAATATACTCAGGATTGAGAAGCAACATTTTATATTCTGTCTGGGTAGCCTCCAGCCTGATTGCATGAACATTGATTTATTGAACTTCCAGTAATTATCCACTCCCTCTCTCCTTCACCATTCCCCATTCCCATTTCCCTCTCTCAGTTACCTATCACCTCCCACTGGTTCTCCTTCCCTTTCCCTTTCTTCCATGGTCTTCTACCCTTCCTTATCAAATCCCTCCCTTCTCCAGTCCTTTATCTCTTTCACCAATCAACTTCCCTGCTCTTTACTTCACCCTTCCCCCTCTCCCAGTTTCACCTTTCACTTGCCACCTTGTACTTCTTCCTCTCCCCCCCCATCTTCTTACTCTGACTTCTCATCTTTTTCTCCAGTCCCAATGAAGGGTCTCAGCTCAAAATGGTGACTGTTTACTCTTTTCCATAGATGCTGCCTGGCCTGCTGAGTTGCTCCAGCTTTTTGTACGTGTTGTTTTAAAATATACTGCTTTTTCTTTCCTACCAAACTGGATGATTTCACAATTTCTCAACTGCCACGATCTTGCTCATCTGCTCAGTTTGCCCAAGTCTCCTGGAAACCACCTGTCCCCTGCTCACAGCAAACCCTGGCACCCAGCACTGTAGCGTCAAAACTTCTCAACAGCAGCCTCTCAGACAGAGGGAGAGAGGGCTTATTTGGCAAAAGGTGAGTGTGGGCTAGAGATAACGAGGGTGGATAGTGGAGAGGGTACAAGAAGAAGGGACGTACAGAAGAAGTGAGTGGTTTGTGGAAAATCTGAATAGTGAATCGGGAGAGAGGAGGTTCCAAGTAAACAGCAAAGGAGTCGGGAATCCGGGGGAAAGGAGCAGGAAAGAGGGATAAAATGAAAGAGTGGAAAAGAAAGTAGTGAATGAGAGAGGGGGTAGAGGTATAAGGAGAGAGAGGTTATGGGGAAAGACTGTGAATGAAAGAAGGCCTAGTGACCACATATACATGCTTGTACTGTATGTGCTGTATGTTTAAATGCGCTCTACACTGTGTGTGGTTTAATATTGATATTATCAGTTCTTATCGTGTTTTGGTTAGGTTGATTTCTATGGTCAAATGACATTTCTGATATTAAAATATTGATTTGGGAAGCCCTGGCCTGCACAATTACTGGTGTCGCAGCAACAACCTGGCAACGTCAGTAAGACCAGAGTCTCTAAATTTGCACTTACCGTCAGTAGGACCAAAGAGTCTCTAAATAATTATCACCAACAAATCAACTGTGGTAACAGAGGAACCAACGCACAGTTACATCGCCATCAAGAGTGTTTACCGCGCTGTCCCACGCCCACACTTTGGAAAGTCCCATCATCTGGTGTACCTCTACTCTCTGGGTACAGGCAGAGACTGAAGAGTGCAGCGCCAGCAGTGAAGACCGAGAAGGTATGGACGAGAGAGGCAGGAGAGAGCTTACAGGACTGCTTTGAATCAGTGGACTGGACTGTATTCAGGGATTCATCATTGGGTCTGAATGAATATGCCACGCCTGTCACCAACTTCACCAAAACCTGTGTGGCTGAGTGTGTACCTACGAGAACTTACCATATAACCAAATCAAAGTCCGTGGATAAACCAGTAAGTTTGTTGTCTGCTGAGGCTAGATCTGTGGGCTGTTGCTTTGAAAGGGCAACAATTACACCAGCGCCCAGGAAGAGCAGCGTGAGCTGGAACACACGCCGGTCCTCACAGATGGATCAGAGTGAGCAATTTCGAATTCCTGGGTGTTAATATTTCTGAGGAGCTAACCTGGTCTCAACATATTGACACAGCTATAAAGAAAGCAAGACAGTGGCTATATTTCATTAGCAGTTTGAGGAGATTTGGTTTGTCACCTAAGGCACTCGCAATTTTCTACAGATGTACCGTGCAGAGCATTCTGACTGGCTGCATCACCGTCTGGTGGGAGGGAGCCGCACGGTGTTGAAGTTAGCAGCATCGTGGGTAGCAGTCTCCATGGTATCCAAGAAATCTCCAAGGAGCAGTGCCTCAAAAAGGCAGCACCCATTATTAAGGACCGCCAGCACCCAGAACATGTCCTCTTCTCATTGTTACCATCAGGAAGGAGGTACAGAAGCCTGAAGGCACACACTCAGCGATTCAAAATGGTTTCTTCTCCTCTGCCATCCAATTTTTTATATGCACATTGAACCCATGAACATTAGCTTGCTACTTTTTATTTCTGTTTTTGCACTACTTATTTAACATACATCTATATATACTTACTGTAATTTACAGTTTTAATATATATATTATTATCATGCATTGCATTGTACTGCTGCCATAAAGTTAAGAAATTTCATAACATATGCCTGTGATATTAAACCTGGTTCTGATCCCCTCTACACTTATAACCTCATTTCAGCAAAACACTGAAGAGAGCTTATTCTGCCACCCCATACTCCAGCGGAGGGCATTCAGTTGTTGAAACATTCTTACTGCCTTCCTTGCTGAATAGATCATAACAGACAGCCAATATCAGCTTCCTGCATAGCTCACTCTCCATCATTTTATTCAGAATGTCTTCCAACTCAGTGGCCCTTTGTCCCGATGACGACTAATCTGTTACATAATGGGTCGAAGTGTCTGTATATGTTCACAGATCATGCACCGGACTGCAGGCTTTGAATTATTATAATGCAGTTAAGAACCAGTGATGCAAATCCCAAAGTGAGCTATTAGCTGGTGTCCTACCTCTGCAGTTCACTTAGAATGATAATTACATTCCATTCTATTTCACAGAACATCTCATAAAAGCCATTGTTCATTCATACACAATATTTCTTGATTTATTTTTTAGATTCCTGATCGCACTACAAAGCAGATTATTCCCCCAACCCCAATCCAGTGATGACTGTGACATTTTTTAATGATGACATTTATTGTTTGAAATGGATTTCTTAATTTATGACTTTTTATGATGCTAAATTCAATAGTTTGTGATGAGGACGTGGGCTGAATTAGAGAGGCCAGCTTTCCTCACCCTGCATCATTGAGATCATTAGATTTCTAAAATGGACTTTGACTTTTGTTTCATAAGTTGAGAGGTAAAATTAGAAGAAATAAGAATCCAATTTCTCTATCACACCTCTCATTCATTTAAGGATGTGGCTTATAGCAAAGTAAAAACCTTCAAAGTGCAGCACTATTGTAATATAGAAAATGGAGCAGTCAAATTGTACAAAGCAAGTGCCCACAGACTGTGATAATGACCAGATTATATGCTTTAAGAATGCCAATTGTGGGATAAATATTGGCAAAGCACTGGAAATAGCTCCCAGTACTACTGAGGATAGGTGTCATGACACCTTTCAAGTCCATTTGAGAAAGCAACAAGGATTTGATTTAACATCTTATCCAAAAGAAGGCACATTTGCTCTAATATCAGGTACGTGGCGGAGCAACTGGGGCACCAGGCTATTGCAGCCATTAGCGCAGTGTGTCAGAATTCAGAGTTCAGTCCTAACGTCTTTTGTAAGAAAGCTTGTACGTTCTTCTCTCGTGCATGTGGGTTTTCTCCAGGAGCTCCGGTTTCCTCCCACAGTCCAAAGGTGTACTGGTTAACAGGTTAATTGGTCATTGTAAATTATCCCGTGATTAGGCTAGGGTTAAATCGGTGAGTTGCTGGGGGCACAGCTCAGAGGCCAGAAGGGCCTGTTCCACGCTGTATCTCTAAATGAATAAATGTGTCCAGATGGTCTCTTTTCAGTGAAAATTGTGTTTTGTTTACTTACTTGCGTTTTCTTTGGTAATAGAAATGAAAAGTAAGCTTGAAATTACATTTCCTTGATAGATGGTTTTTTTCACAATAACATAGGACTGTAAAGGAATGGTCTAAATGGTTTCTGCTCAGTTATGAGTCATATATAAATGAGAAATTGAACCAGGAGTAACCAAAACTATTCTTCCACTATTCAGTAAGATCATAGAACATAAAACAGTACAGCCAAAGAACGGGCCGTTCAGCCTACAACGTTGTGTGAGTGTAGCAAAAAGCAAATCAAAAACACCCAAACACTAATCCTTCCTACCTTCACCATGTCCATATCCCTCCATCTTCCTTACATCCAAGCAAATGTCTCTTAAAAGTCTGTAATGTATTTGCCTCTACCACCATACCTGACAGCACATTCCAGACATCACAGCAGATATGACTTTGTTCTCAGCTTCCTCATAATGCTTGACCAAAAGAAAACATTGTAACCTTTAAAGATTCAGACTCCTCAGATTTCACTGTCCTCTGGATTAGAGGTTTGCAACTTGCTGAGAATAAATTCCTTCTCTTCTCCACCTTAAATGACTGACTCTTTATTCTGAAACATGATGCCTGTGATTCTAGATACCCCCGTGAAGGGGAACATCTATCCTATGAAACCCCCTCAGAACCTTATATGGTTCAATAAAACTGCTTCCCATTCTAGTAAACTCAAATGAGTGTAGGCCCAGTCGCACCCAAGGATTTATCACAAGAGAAACTAGGGCTCGTTTACCTTTCAAATATGTTCCTGCAGGATTCTCGTTTTTAGTTGGGCATTAAGTTGTTGAATCAGGGACTCAAAACTTTTGAAATTTGAGTGTTATCAGGTGAATTGCCTTCTAAGAAAATTGTATCAACAACTTCGGACTGAATAAACAATTGCTTTCAAAATGGTGAAAATAGTCTTCCTATATGGTTCTAGCTCTGGAAGTTGTTTTGAAAAGAGAGTGTTTCACAGCTGACGTGTGAAATGAATGGAAAGCTGGGTCGTGTGTCCATTCTCACACTCTGATAGCCCAACAAGTGCTTCTGACTATTTACAACATCATAAAGATTAATTTGAAGCATTCGAGCAATTTTTCTAGAAAGCTTTTTGGAGACAACATTTTTTTAGGTTTTTTTATTATTCATTTACGGGATGTGGGCCAAAGCCAGCATTTATTGCCCATCCCTACTTGCCCTTGAGAAGCTGGTGATGAGCTGCCTTCTTGAACCGCTGCAGTCCCTGAGGTGTAGGTACACCCACAGTGCCGTTAGGGAGGGAATTCCATGATTTTGACCCAGCGACAATGAAGGAATTGCAATATGTTTCTGAGTCAGAATGGTGAGTGACTTGGAGGGGGATTTCCAAGTGGTGGTGTTCCCAGGTATCTGCTGTTCTTGTCCTTCTAGATGGTAGTGGTCGTGCGACTGGAAGATCCTGCCTTAAGAACTTTGGTGTGTTGTTGCAGTGCATCTTGTAGATAGTTCACACTGCTGCAACTGTTCGTTGATGGTGGAGGGATTGGATGCTTGTGGAAGGGGTACCAATCAAGTGGGCTGCCTCCTACTGGATGGTGTCGAGCTTCTTGAGTGTTGATGGAGCTGCACTCATCCGGGCGAGTGGCGAGTATTCCATTACACTCCTGATCTGAGCCTTGTAGATGGTGGACAGGCTTTGGGGAGTCAGGAGGTTAGTTACACGCTGCAGGATTCCTAGCCTTTGTCCTGCTCTGGTAGCCAAGGTGTTTATACGGCTAGACTAGTTCGGTTTCCTGTCAATCGTAACCTCAGGATGTTGACAGTAGGGGATTCAGTGATGGTGATGCCACTGAATGTCAAGGGATGATGGTTAGAGCCTCTCTTTTTGGAGATGGTCATTGCCTGGCACTTGCGTGGCTCAAATGTTGCTACTTGTCAGCCCAAGCCTAGATATTGTCCAGGTCCTGCTACATTTGGGCATGAACTTTTTTAGTTTTAGATACAGAGTGGAAGCAAATGCCATACAACATCTGAGCCAAGTCCAAGATTTCAGAAACAGAAACAGTTGATGACAAAGGATGTCAGTCCTTTGTGTCGAAGAAAGGCTTTCATACATCAGATGATGAACTTGAAACATTGTCCCCAGATGTGCATTCTGCTGCAGTTCTGTGATGCTATCTTTAGAATAATGGTAACCATCACTACATCACCACCTTCTTTAGAAGTCTAGAGTTATGTTTCTAAATATTCATTATACTGTAGTCATTTTCTTTTAAGATTTGTGAGCATTTCCACATCCTCGTAATCATAAAGGTGTTTTTCTTGGGATTCTTCATGTAGGTTATATTGAGTGTTTCTGAGACAAGCATATTGAAATAACAAAATAAGATTAAGAACTAGGAGCAGGCAATTCTTCCCCTTGTGCCTGCTTCACCATTCAATAAGACCATGGCTGATCTTTTACACTGTGCCACTTTTCTGCACTGTCCACAAAGCCATGAATTTGTTACCATCTGAAACACACTCAGCAAATGGTCCTCCAAAAACTGATAGTGAATCGGCAAGATCCTCCACTCTTTTGCTGCATTTTTTCCCCATTTCTCTCCTGACTACCTTATTTTCTGATATCTAGTTCTACTCAACCATCCAGCAGCAGGACCATTAACTCTGTTTCTACCCTCTGAAGCTAAGTCATAATTTTGCACGTTTCAAGTCAAGTTAGCTGGTCTACAGTCTGCTGCTTTCTTTCTCCCTGGGGTAAAATTTATTACCTTTCAGACTTTGGGAACTTTTCCTGATTTGTACGAGGGGTGATTGATGAGTTCGTGGCCTAAGGTGGAAGGAGTCAATTTTAGAAAACCTAGCACATTTATTTTTCCTACATTTACACACTTAGTCCAGCGGTCGTGGAGCACACGGATTCCTTCTTTGTAGAAGTCGGCAACTTGGACCTCCAGAAGTGGTCCACAGCAGGGGTGATTGATAAGTTTGTGGCCTAAGGTAGAAAGAGATGAGTTATTAACTTCAAACTTTCTGCATTTTCACTCAAAGAGTTGAACTGCACGTGCATGTAACAAGAGCTGTATAACTCAACTCCTTCTACGGTAGGCCACGAACTTATCAATCACCCCTGCTGTGGACCGCCTGGAGGTCCAAGATGCTCTCGTTACATGCACGTGCAATTCAGCTCTTTGAGTGATAATGCAGAAAGTTTGAAGTTAATAACTCATCTCCTTCTGCCTTAGGCCACAAACTTATCAATCACCCCTGCTGTGGACCTCTTCTACAAAGAAGGGATCCGTATGCTCCATGACTGCTGGACTTAGTGTGTAAATGTAGGAAAAATAAATGTGCTAGGTTTTCTAAAATTGACTTCTTCTACCTTAGGCCACGAACTTATTAGTCACCCCTCGTATACCATAAAGGAATATCTATTAGTTTTAAGCAGTGTACTGTGTACTTAAAAGCTACCTATTGCTGGTTTACTATCATACATTTTCATATAGTAAGCAGGTTTTGTTGGGCCATTCATAATTACAACTATTTTCTTCAATGTACGTATAGTAAATAAATTATTAAAGTTTTGTTTTAAGCAATCCTGGTATTTCTGTTTTTCTTTAAAAATTAATAGTATTTGACTTCATTCTTGTAATAGAAAACTGCAGTCATGGTACATTTTCCAACTCTCAAGCAAAGACTTACAGGTAACTAAAAACTAAATTCATACACTGGAAGAGAACATTGCTTTTAACAAACAGGTATTGTTGTTCGTTCCTAAAAATGCCAATGCATTGAATTTAGAAATCTGTGTTTCTTCTGCCGAGAAAGAAATGCCGACATCTAGATGCAACACATTGATGCAGATGCCTCTGGCAGCTGAGGTGGCTGTTAAATTTTGGATTTCTTTAGAACACTGCTACATAAGATGTGCTCTGGGGAGATTACTGCGGCTGCCAAACTGGTGAAATGTGACTAAGTAAATTCCTTACTGATGGAGGCTGAGGGAATTAATGTTTTCAACTTATACACTTAAGAAACAGAAAGAAGAACATGAGGAGGAGTAATTCGCCAACATAAACAACGCAGAGGGAGATGAAGTAAGAAGGAAATCAGAAAACACACTTTGCACAGAGAATTTACAGACAGGCAATGAGCTAGAGACTTACACATGTCACAGATTTGTTCAGTGCCTCATATTGCAGGATGGAAACCATTGCATTCATTTCCAAGTAGAATAAAGATTAGCTTTATTTGTCAAAAGTACAACAACATATGCATCGGTCTGTATCAATGACCAACAGAGTCCAAGGATTGTGCTGGGGGCAGCCCACAAGTGCCTCCAGGCTTCCGGTGCCACTATGTGCCACTCGGGTAATTTAACCAGGCATTTCTCAACATGATGTATTCATTCATCCCTGGCTGGTGTGAGTTCTGCATCAGTTGGGAATGATGTCATTTCCCCTGGAGCTTTGCCTTGGAAATAGGCCACTGTTCCAATCTGTAGGTACCCCATTTCAGTCTCCCATTGTTCCCCACCTTCCCAGGCCTTGATTTGTGGACACCATACCATACCTCTGTCCCAATCACCGAAATCTCCTTCAGGTCCCAATTGGCTCTGCCAACTTCTGTCCTTATTTCCTCCCCAACATTTCTCCTGTCCAGAACCAACTAACAATCAACACACTTTCCTAGGCACACACTGCAGGACATAAAGCATGCAGTAACAACTGGTGGTGTTCAAGGCCTTGGGTGCTTCTAAATGAGATGGGAGATCCACAACCAAAGAGTCGAGGGCATGCTACACAATTAACCTTGGTGAGTTTTTAACTTTGAGGCTTTCGGTTGTCACAAAATAATTCTGGTGAATTTAAAAATAAAGTAAAACTGCTGAGGCTAGATGGCTGAAATGCTGGTAATGCTCTGTAGGTTGGAAAGAATCTGTGGAAAGACAAACAAAGTTAACACCTCATTCTTGACAATGGGTATTTAGGATATTTCTGACCTCATGAGCATTTCTGGCATTTTCCATATCTGTCTCTGTTGAACTTGACTTCCAAGTCTCTATATTAACTTTGGTGCCTGGAGGAAAATTACAATGACAGTACTTTTATGTGGTTAATCAAATTGCAAAATGTATTTTAATCTGAAGATGCATAAAATTACAGATACCACAGATTTTAACGTGAAAAAATATTTTCCATAAGCAAAAGTAGCATGCAACAGTAAATGTTTTTTTAAAAATAATTGTGTTTACATAGCAGAAAATGCCTTATGAATAATTAACTCCAAGTAGAAATTAATAAAAGGGTGTTGAAACACAATTACGTTTCAATGATTTAGCAGGACTTCTAGACTGCAGTTTATTTTTAACATTGTTTCTAGCTTCTAGACCAGTGGTCCCCAACCACCAGGCCGTGGACCGGTACCGGGCCGCAAAGCATGTGCTACCGTGCCACGAGGAAACGATATGATTTGGTGATATGAGCCAGTTACACCTTTCCTCATCCTCTGTCACGCCCATTGTTAAACTTGAACGCACACGAGGTCATTACGCACGCGTCATCCATGTCAGCGCGGGAGGAAGATGAATTCCTCGAGCTTGAAAATGACGGCGGGCTGAAAAGTATGTTTGACATAACATCTCTGCCGGCATTCTGGATCAAAGTCAAGGCTAAATATCCTGAGATAGCCACGAAAGCACTGAAAACGTTGCTTCCATTTCCAACATATCTCTGCAATGAATGCAACGAAAACCAAATTGTGGAATAGACTGGACATACAGAACCCCCTTCGAGTATCGCTGTCTCCCATTACCCCTCGATGGCACCATCTTGTTGCAGGGAAACAAGCCCAGGGCTCCCACTGATTCAGCGATATTGGTGTGTTGCAATGATTTTATATGTTCATACAAGGAAAATATGTGCTGTGTGTTTAATATCCAAACGTTACTTAAAATGTTATGATGCTATTGACTTATAAGTGACTTATATAACCATATAACAATTACAGCACGGAAACAGGCCTTCTAGTCCGTGCCGAACGCTACTCTCACCTAGTCCCACCGACCTGCACTCAGCCCATAACCCTCCATTCCTTTCCTGTCCATATACCTATCCAATTTTTCTTTAAATGATAATATCGAAGCTGCCTCTACCACTTCTACTGGAAGTTCGTTCAACACTTACTTCAAGCTCCCTTGTCCTACCCTGATAATTGACTTATCACTATATTCATGCTAGGAAAATATGCGCTGTGTGTTTAATATTAAATTCATTAGATGAACCCTTTTAGAAACGAAATTGAGTGTATTAGCCACTTATCACCTATATTCCGGTCATGATTAACACCCCCCCCCAACAGAATCGCCAAAAACGACTTGTAGAAAAAAATCAGCAGGTACACGCATGCGCACTGGTGCCCGCGCAAGGCTTCTTGATCATGGTAGTCTTTCTCAGGGTAAACACAACGTATTTGACTGCTACTCTTGTCTGTTGGCAACCCTACCCCGCGCCCCCCCCCCCCCACCCCAGTCGGCCGGTCCGCAAGAATATTGTCAATAATAAACCGGTCCACAGTGCAAAAAAGGTTGGGGACCCCTGTTCTAGGCTTTCTGACTAGCAGAGCTCAGTCGATTAGAATTCATCCACCCTGACCCTTAACAAGGTTGCATGTCAGTGCTGTTATGTTTTGTAACTTCTAAACATTAAACTAATTCAAAGGAAGGCATGAGAGTCTTGTTGAAATGATATCTGTGCCTCTTTATACTGTAAATGCTTGGTGTATGGATCTGCCCAGACTATAAATATCAGCAGACTAATGTCCCCTGCTTCTAATCTAAAATTAGATAACATGATGCATTTTAATATAAAAATTTTGGATAGTCTGAAACAGCAATTAAACTTTCAAAGAATATTCTGTCTAACTAAGGATTTTTCTAAACCCGGTCAGCTTGTTACTGAGCATGAATTGCCTTTAGGAACAGCTGAATTACCTTCTTCAAAATGCCAGAAGACACCTACCTTTTACAAATCCCATCTGACCCTCATTAGGATCTCTATTTTTGGTCACAACTCAGCCTAGACTCCTGCACCAAGGTACAGACAGGGCTGGATTAACCTAGTAGCAAAAGTAGCATATGCTACGGGCCCCGCATTTTTGAGGTCCTCGCCCGCACTAAATGCTTGCAAGCTGGAGTCTGGTGAAATCGGCGTCTCAGCGTATTCTCAAGACTGTTAGAGTGAGTTTTGGGTAGACGATTCACTTACACTTCAGCCATTAGTCTTCTGTTCTTTGACAAAGTACTGTGGATTGAGTTCATAACAATGCATTTCCTAAAAGCTGTGAACCCAGTTTCATTTGTAACAATGCATCTCTGGCGCCTCTGAGACAAGAATGCTAAGTTTACAGGTCGTTGCGAAGACACCATATCTATGCTCTTTGAATATGAGTTGTCCTCTATGTTAGCCCGTAACATACCAAATAATGCATTAAGGATTTTAACTTGCATTCCTAAAGGCCATAAATGCCAGTTTAGGCATACTGGCGCCAGTAAGATGAATTTAATCAAGAGATGTGAAAACTTCAAAGAATTGTCTATACTTGTAACTATGTATACAAGTACATAGTTGTACTTGTAACTATGAGCTGTCCTTTGTGTTTAGCAAATAAATATCGAGCCTCAATCACAAGGTGGTTAGACCTGTTCTGCCAGGGGTCTCTGCCTGCTGTAACCTTGTTTTGTCGAATAAAGAAACTGCCTTGTACCTACCAGTAACGCAACGCTCTGTGATTTCATCCACGCCACAGCAACGACGATCTGGCAATGCTGCTGCTTTCATGTCGGGGGAGCTGCATGCTGCATGGGACAGTATGTGTGTCCAGGTGTGTGTTGGCTCCTTAGTGTATCGTGGTATAAATGCTCATGCAAACCAAGGAAGGGGACATAAATCATACCTATCTAAAACAACATGTGAGGAATTCATCAATCTGATTGGATCCAACATACTGGATCACATTATCGGTGAAGTGAAGAAATACAAGTATTATTCTGTTTCATTGGATTCTACTCCAGATATATCTAATGTGGACCAGTTGACTTTGACTGTGTGCTAGTTTTGCCGTCTGGACCAGTTGAAAGACTTGTGAAGTTTTTGGATTTGGAAGGTCATAGTGCTGAACAGCTCGCTCAAAGTTTACTTGACTTTTTAAAGGAAAATGACGTTGATATAAAAGACTGCCATGGTCAAAGATATGACAATGCCAGCAATATGAATGGCAAGTATAGTGGCTTACAAGCACGAATTAAATAGCTGAATGGTTTGTGAATTACATTCCATGTTTTGTACATTCACTAAATTTGGTTGGAAATGTGCTGCTGAATGTTGTCAAGAAGCATTAATTTTCTTTCAATTTGTAGAAAGCCTGTACACATTTTTTTCTGCTTCTGCTTATTGGTGGGATCTCCTTTCTGCTGCATTATCTGATGGTGGTGCTCATTTGCCCATTGTGAAAAGAATGTCAGATACCAGGTGGTCAGCTCATGCAGATGCAACAAAAGCACTTTTACACAGCTTTTCTGCAATAAAACAAGTCTTGGATGACATTTCAAATGACAATAATCAGAAGGCAGAGTGTCGATAACAGGCTCGTGGACTACTTTCAACCATGATGAAGTTGGAAAAAGGAATAATGGTCATATTGTGGGATCAAGTATTACAGCATTTTCAAATGACCAGTGCTTTGCAATCTTCTGGCCAAGACCTGAACACAGCTTGTGCACTCTATGAATCCTTGCATGGATATATTCAAGCTGTGCAGTCTACTTTTTCAGACATTGAGCAAAAAGCCAAGGATCTGACTAAGTGCGAAGATTATCAACAGCAAACTCGAAGAAAACACAAGCAAAATCGCACGTATGATGATTTCAGTGGTTCCAACACTCTTGATCCACTTGTTGAATCTCAAACGCCTTCTCAGAAGTTTAAAAGCCAAACATTTCTTGCCATTATTGACAGCTTGCTCTCTGCCCTGTCAAAAAGGCAAAAAGCTTATCTAAATGTGAATGGTGTTTTTTGGATTCCTTCATCAGTTACAGTCGTTTACACCCAAAGAGATCGTAAAGAGGTCATCAAATCTTATTAAATCATATCCAGACGATCTGGAAGAAAGTCTTAGTGAAGAATTTGTGCAGTTTACTGAACTGTTGAAAACTGATCTTGCTTCTCATATTGGCACCAAACAAAACCTTGTAGACTTACAGTTGTACCGTTTGATAACTGACAATTCTTTGGAGTCATGTTTTCCAAATGTAGAAAATGCCTTGCGCATCTATTTGTCACTCATGGTTACCAACTGCAGTAGAAAACGTTCATTTTCAAACCTGAAAAGGATTAAAAATGAACTAAGGAGCACCATGGGTCAAATCAGATTGAACAATCTCACTCTAATGAGCATTGAACATGAACTTCTGCATGAAATAGACATTCCCAGTATCATCAACAAATTTGCTCATGCTAAATCTAGAAAATCTAACTTTTAAATTGTAGTTTTGTTACTTTTGACATTTGAAATTGATACCTACATGTAAGTAATACTATTACTGAAGAGTCGGACATTTGTCGTATTATCTGGCTGTACAGCAAATGAAAAAGTTGAAATACTTTACTATGCAAGTAAATAATTTATGTTTTAATACTTACGTGCATTTTTAAAATTTAGGACCTCTTTATAACATGTTACAGGCCCCGCACTAGCTTAATCCGGCCCTGTGTACAGAAGGACGATTGTTCTAAAGCTGCAGCACATGGTGATCACTACAATGACAGCTGTCCAAACTCATCTAGGCACTTGTACTTCATAGTTTGTTTTTAATATAACAGAGTCATGAGAGATACCTCAAAGTTCAGAGTAAACTTATTATCAAAGTACATACATGTCATCATATAATAAAGGCATCCGTTAGTCTTGCGAGACCATGGATCTCTTCACTCTCCAGGGTGCAGGCCTGGGCAAGGTTGTATGGAAGACCAGCAGTTGCCCATGTTGCAAGTCTCCCCTCTCCACGACACTAATGTTGTCCAAGGGAAGGGCATTAGCACCCATACAGCTTGGCACCGGTGTCGTCACAGAGCAATGTGTGATTAAATGCCTTGCTCAAGGACACAACACATTGCCTCAGCTGGGGCTCGAACCCACGACCTTCAGGTAGCTAGACCAATGCCTTAACCACCTGGCCGTGTGTCATCATATACAACCCTGAGATTCGTTTTCTTGCTGGCATACTCTATAAATTCATAATAGAATAATAGCCATAATTGAATCAATGAAAGACCACTCAAACTTGTTTCCAGTCTTCAGAAAATCAGTCGATGTGTCTTGAAGTTGGGGATGAGCTGCGGCTCAATGCTGGCACATCTGACTTCCCACTCCACCAACAGGTTCAGTGGCCCAAGGCAGGTGCACAGAGTTGAAGGACTGGAAGCAACCACATTGCGCAAAAGCACCACAACCCCATTCACTGGAATGGGATCGCCAATCTTGTTTTTAAAAAAGTTCAAGTATGTGGCTTATTTTTCTTTATTTTATCTTATTTTTATGCTTTTGATTACTTTTAAGTTATTTAAGGTATTTTAAGTAACATTTCTCTTTAATTCTTGTTTATTTATTTAAATGTATTTAAGCGGCCTCTACTGTCTCTGATTCTCAGAGAAATCTCAAAATACTTCAAAGGCCTTTTACAGCAGCAAACTGTCAGGTGGCCATAGGGCCAGGCCTGCAAATGCACTGCCCGAGGTCTGCTGGCAGCTCTTTGCCTTGCTTCACCTCACTTCTCAGTGGCAGCCAGTACTCCAGGTCAAAGCTACAGCAGAGCCACATAGCTGCGAAAAGCACTGAGTGGGAGAGTGGGAGCAACAGTGCTCATCTGTTAAAAGACAAATGATAAACAGCTCCTCTTCTACCTGAGGAAGCCAGTACTATAGTCCTTGAAGAGGTTTGAGAAGAAATTTGACAAAGGAGTACAAGAGGTTTGAGAAGAAATTTGACAAAGGAGTACAAGACCACAACCAGTTAGGACCAGATAAGCAGAGGAATGCAGGATGTAAAGATGATGATTCAAAAATCAAAAGAAACAGATTTAAAAATCTTGGACAAAATATTCCATGGTAAATTGCTTCTACTGAGAGTGTAGCTATGTTACACTGCAGTCTGCAAGGAAGGTGGAAATTTAATCACTTCCAAAGGGTTTTGGATCAACATACAAGAGGGAATAATCTACTGGGCTGTGGGAAAGGAGCTAACAGGATTGATTTATGTGGAGTCAGCATGGACAGTGAACCAAATAGCATCTTTCTCTGCCATAACAATGCGATGATTCTGTGATGCCCATTAAAATCCTTAGACATTTATTCCAGCATGATTCTATTTATCACGACTGTCAGCTGAATTTATAGCCATAACACAAATGCCTTTTTGTACCATATAGCCTACTGTATAATATAAGACTACTTTATGTTGTAGTTATACGTCATATTGAGCATGCGCTATTAGGCGCGTATTGATCTGTATGTGTGTGTTCAGTTCAGTTTCAGTTAGTAAAGAACTCTGTTAACGTAACTTCCGATATAACTAGGCAAATGGATTCAGCAGAGGTCTTTCACACAACTGTAGTTGAACAATTACCAGTAACAAACAGCCTTATTGAAAGGGAAACACGCAATGACCCTATGTTGTCAAAAGTGTATGACATCACGGTAAAGGGATAGCCAACGCGGGGTAACACAATGTTTCCAGCCCTCTCAGCGAGGAAGGAGTGGTTGTCAGTGTGTCGAGGAACACTAATACGTGGCTCACGATTCTTCCCAAACTATGGACCAGAGTACTGGAGGAACCGCACGAGGGGCACCTAGGTACCGCGAAAATGAGAAGTCTTGCCCGTGCCTATGTGTGGTGGCCAGGAATCGATAAACAGATTGAGGACTTGTCCAAGAACTGCTCTGGATGTCAAAAGATCCAGAACACCCCACTACAAGCCCCCCTCCATCCATGGGAGTGGCCCTCATCACCATGGCAACAAGTGCACATCGACTTTGCTGGACCATTCATGAACTCTATTTTTTTAACCGCCGTCGATGCACATTCCAAATGGCTAGAGGTCACCAAAATGAAGTCAACACGGAGCTTCAGTGCAGGACAGTCAGTTCTTGCACATGATTACCAGACTGAAAAGTGGCAGCTGGGTACAATTTCCACCATAGACGGACCACTGACGTATAGAGTACAGGTGGGAGAGAACATACGGCGACGTCATGTGGACCAAATCCTGGATGCTCAGGTGAAAAACTCAACAACACCTTGCCTGGACCCCCATGACATAGAAGCACATCATGTGGACCAAATCCTGGATGCTCAGCTGAAAAACACAACACCTTGCCCTGACTCCCCGGACATAGAAGCAAACAATCCTGATGTGACCACATCAGCCTCATCCACAGATAAGCCTGTCATCAGTGCTGAGGACCCACCTGATGTACCTGTGGGGACTCATTCCCCAAAGCAAACGTTTCAGGGCAGACATTACCCGAGAGGAAGAGAGGACCTCCCCCCGAAATACTTGAGTTATGATTATTATAATTATTATTATTATGTTACTTTATTATAATTTGATATTATTAAGTTACTAAGTAAACAATTGGTAAGTGTTGTATGTTAAAGGTACACATACTTGTTTAGCGTGGTGCCCCCAGTAAAAAAAAAGTTGTTACACTATTAAAATAAAAGGGGAGGAGTGTATCATATAGCCTACTGTATAATATAGGACTACTTTATGTTGTAGTAATACATCGTATTGAGCATGCGCTATTAGGGGCGTATTGATCTGTACGTGTGTGTTCAGTTCGGTTTCAGTTAGTAAAGAACCCTGTTAACGTAACTCCATTCTCCAGCATTTTTATTAGTGATATTGTTGTGTAAACGGCCACAAACACGACACTTTTCCTCACTCTTTTTTGCATTACTCAGTTATGACTAAGTTGCTGAATATACTTAAGAAGGAGATAGATACATACTTTATACTTCATTGTCGCCAAACAATTGATACTAGAACATACAATCATCACAGCGATATTTGATACTGCGCTTCCCGCTCCCTGGATTACAAATCGATAGTAAATATTGAAAATTTAAATTATAAATCATAAATAGAAAATAGAAAATGGAAAGTAAGGTAGTGCAAAAAATCTGAGAGGAAGGTTCGGGTATTTGGAGGGTACGGCCCAGATCTAGATTCAAAAGGTATCACAGGGAGTGTGTAGAGAGTGGCACTATGGTATTGCGAGAGAGAATCAGGTTTAAGGAATCCAGTGGTCTACTCCATCTTCTACTTCTCTTTGGTTCTATGCTTCGAGAAGTTTGTGATTTTATGTCCCAGTTTTGAACTTAGGGAATTTATGAATCACACATTGCTTTGGCAGAAGTACGGCCATCAAAGAAGAAGTCCCATTGGCCAATTCAGCTGCAAAACAGATCATGCATCCAGTTTGAAGAATGAAGTAAATAGTTTTGATTTGTACATTCATTCCTGAATTGCCAACTAAAAACACAATAACTGTTGGGTCTTCACTTGCACTTCTCAGAATTACGGTTGTTCAAACTGGCCTCAGCATCTACCTACTTATTATCTATTTATACCTACTTATTATCTACTACCCTACTACCTGCTACTTACCTATTAGAGTCATAGAAATGTACAGCACAGAAACAGGCCCTTTGGCCCATCTAGTCCATGCCAAAACCATTTAAACTGGCTACTCCATTCGGTCATAGCCCTCCATACCCACACCATCCATGTACCTATCCAAACTTTGCTTAAATGTTGAAATCGAGCTCGCATGCAACACTTGTGCTGGCAGCTCATCCTACACTCTCGCAACCCTCTGAGTGAAGAAGTTTCCCCTCACGTTTCACCTTTCACCTTTAACTCGTGACCTTGTAACCAGCAGGCTCCTGACCCAGCATCGATAACTTTCACTCACCTCACCTCAACTCTGAACTGATTCCACTACAGTCTTGATGAAGGGTCTCGGCCCAAAACATCAACTCGTTATTCATTTCCATAGGCGCTGCCTGGCCTGCTGACTTCCTCCACCATTTTGTGTGTTGCTCCACAACCCACAGGCTCACTTTCAAGGACTCTACAGCTCATGTTCTCAGTATTATTTGCTTATTTATTTTAGCTGCACAGTTTCTCTACTTTTGCATATTTGTTTGTCAGTCTTTGTTTATGTATTCTGTTATATCTCGTTATTTTTCTGTAAATGCCTGCAAGGAAATGAATCTGAAGGCATTATATCGTGACATATGCACACTTTGAGAATTAATTTATTTTGACATAAAATCATGGCTGATTATATAGTTATGGCTGCACAGAAGTACAATTAATTGCCTTTAAAATACCCTGGGAAATAATAAAACAATTTCAAGTGCTTTCTGGTTCCATTTTGTACTTTTAATTGTTTAATTTTAGTAGAAAATGCCTTGCCATTATACTGAAGATAGTTGAGCGTTTCTTATGAAATGGTAACCACTTACAAAAGTATAAATCTAGTTGGATTCTCACCATTTAATAAAAACCTTTAAGATTCATGAGGACAGTAGCAAAGCACTTACCTCAAAGAAAGAAAGATTAGCAGAGTTCCTAACATCTAGGTAATAGCTATAATGCAGACTAGTCAGAAGCTAAGGATGAGGAATTAAGTGCTTTGAGAATCTTACAATAGCTCCTGAAGAGGGTTTAGAAGCTGTCATGGAAATCCTGATCGTAAAAACTTGAAATATGATTAGAAACATCAAGAGAATTTTGTGACTTGCATAGATCAGTATCCATATGAAATGGCCAATACATTTTCGGTGCATCTCTTGTTCTTCACTTGATTATGAAACTGAGGTTTTTGCCCATGTTTTGGTATTTCAAGGTCAGAGATGAACATCTCTGTAACATTTCCCCAGTGGTTTTATTTGAACAGTGTGACACAGTCCAACACAACATCATTGACTTGGCAAGCAGGAGTCCATACCTTTGTGTTACTTCAGCAATGAGGTGGTCTATTTTGATTTTGATCATTAAAAAGTGCAATCTGATACCACCTTTACTTATCATAACATGTGACAGAATTAAGGTCTTAACATTTCTGAAATAACATGTAAATCTTATTAGCATTAATTTGAGCGATACAAACAAGATGCTGGAGGAACTCAGCAGATCAGGCAGCATCGATGGAGGAAGACAAACATTCGATGTTTCAGACTGAGACTCTTCATCAGAACAGGATGAAGGCAGAGAAAAGAGGAAGAGCACAACCTGGCAGGTAACAGGGGAGTCCAGGTGAGAGGGGGAACGTAGGTGGTCGGGAGAGGGGAAGAGAAGGGATGAGGGAGCCACAGGAATGAGGGAAAGCAAAAGTGGGGGGAGGAAAGGAAAGAAAAACAGGGAGATTTCCAGCATCTGCAGAATCTTTTATGCCTCCATTTTGATGCTCCACTGCAAAGTCTGAGGTATGCCTACCCTGAAGAAGCTTTCCTTCCTTTGTATGGGAATTCTGTGAGAGCCTCTCTCACCAATGCTCTCCAGCTCTTTGACCACGTGCTCACCCAGAGTCCCCAGCCCTGACAACAAGCCCATCACTTCCTCTGGTTCCCCACCTCGTTCCTTTCTAGTCTATTGTCCTCACCTATCAGATTCTTTCTTCTTCAGCCCTTTGCCTCTTCTAACTTCTCACATCATTCCCCTTCATCCCCCCCATCCCATCCACCTACCTTCCCCCTCTCACCTGAACTCATCTATTTCCTGCCAGTTTATGCTCCTCCCCCCCCACCCCCGACCTTCTTATTCTGGCTTCTCCCCTCTTCCTGATTAAGGAAACGTCAAGAGTTTTCTACCCTCCATAGATGCTGAGTTCCTCCTCCATTTTCTGTAGTTGCTTGATTTTTCCAGCACCTGCAGAATCTCTTGTAGCATTATGCTTCTTTCTTCTTCAAAATGTTAGTGCTCTGACTCACTTGCCAATCATTCCAACACTTACAGAAGAGCAAAGGGAATAAAACTCTACCACCACCCCCCCCCCACCATCCATCCTTTACAAACTGACATCAGATAAAATCTTGCCTCTCAGCATGAATTAATTTTGAGTATTCTGAAGCATAAAGTAAAGCTGCAGTGCATACCGAACTTTTGCAATGTAATGTGACATTCAAACTAATCTGCACTTTTTTCTGCATTCAGTCAATGGTACTGTAATATGAGGAGAAGCAAGAGCTACCTTTAGGAACAGTTGAATTTGTTTGAAGTAGAAGATATTCTACTTTTCCTGTATCCCACCTGACCCTTATTCATCATCATCATAGGTTGCATCTGGAATTTCCAGTTGACGGACGATTTCCCTCCATGCCGCTCTGACATATTGGGAAATCATGTACGTGGCAGGTTACAGCAGCGGTTTGCCTTTGCCTTCTGCCGGGCAAGTTTAAAGAGATCACCACCTCTCGCGGTGGATGACCAGGACGTCTACGTGCCTTGTTGTGCTCTTAACACTCCACCAACACCTGCTGGGCCTGCCTTCTTGACCGTTGGACCATTAGTCGGTCTCCCCTGCTCAATCTGCCAGGGCCAGACTTCACACGTTGGGATAGACAGATCCCCTACCTCACCAAGGGTCCAAGACCCGTTGGCTACCCTCACCTGGTTTGGCCCGTCTGCCGAGACGGTTTACCGGGGTGTGGCCGTTGCGCATGTTACAGCTACTTGGAGCGCCAGCTGGGGACCAAAGGTGGACGAGCTGCCCTGAAAGGGCATGGCAGGCCCCCCCCCACCAGAGGTGATACCCCTCCCTAGACACCCCATACACCCCTGACCCTTATCAGTGTTGCTTGAAAGCAGCTGCTCTATTTTTGGCCACAATTCCACCCAGATCGTCCACGAGTTCTTTTACTGCTACCCAAGAAAGCAGACAAGGCTTCAGCTTAATGTCATCTTTGGCAGAGTTGCTGTTCCAAAATATTGCAGCATCTTGGGGGCACAATTCCCCTGAACCCTCAACATTCTAACTCAGTGATGTGAGTGCTACCAGTTGGTAGTGAGCGAATGGAGCAGAGAACTGAGAATACTAAGGCTAAAAAGCAGAAGGTAGGATGTGGCATTTGGAAATGTACCCACTGTCCTTGGTCATTTATCTTGCATCAATGGGATCTTTCTCAGGACTACATCCAGGTCCTTGTGACTTACCCCAAGTTGTTGATACCCAGGGTTCCTGGTACTCTACACTGTACTTCCCTCATCAAGCTGGGTCCACGCTCAAGTACTTTGAGGCCCGTTCTTTGCCACTTTTTACTGATTGTCAAATCAGACTAATTTCTTGCATGACCACCGACATGTGCTCCAGCTATAGGGCGGGGAGAAGCTCAGCACTCTCTTTAGTCTCCTCGGCTGACATATCCAGCCAATCAACAGATCAGTTTGTACGGGCTAGGTGCGAAGGTGATTGACGGGGGTATGCTCCCTCAGTAGCATTGAACAAGCTGAATATGTCAAACATTGTGATCCTGATATTATTTCCAGTGGTGCCCAGTTTCTGCCCCTTCTCTCACTAAACCTGCCCATTACGTCAAACTCCTTAAAAAACTAATGAGTCAACCACTCATTTTATTGACACTTTCAACTTCCGTAGTGCAATCTGTTTCACTAGAAACTCACACACAGTGCTGGTGGAGCTCAGCAAGTCAGACAGGATCTCTGGAAGGAAGAGACCCTTCATCAGAGCTGGAAAGGAACGGGGGCAGAAGCCAGAATAAGGAGGTGAGGGAGGGGGAGGAGTGGGACCTAGTAGCTGATTTGAAGTCTGATATAATCGCAAGATTTTATTTTTAATAATCCGCAGCCAAACAAATTCTGCTTTTGGAGCCAAGATTTTAAAGGGGTGAGGACTGGATATTCATGGGTGTAAAGTGTTCAGAAAAAAAAGCAAAAATATTAGTTCTGATGAAAGATTTTTGACCTAAGATGTTGGAGAGGAAAGCAAAACAACGGGGAAATTGGAGAGCCATGGCAACTCCAGATGCTAGAATCTGAACCTCCATCTCGACTCGTGAAATTAGGGAGCTGTGCAGGAATACTGGGGGACTTTTAAAACCCATGTATCAAGTGCGATAATGTTAAGGGGAAAAGAGGAGGCAGACTTTCTGAAATTTGAGTGTTGACTTGAGTGTTCTTGGCCCAGTGAAAAAAGCAACATGTCTAGATTTGGTGCTGGAAAATAAGGTGGGCCAAGTAGACCAAGTTATCAGTGGGAGAACGTTGGGCAGGAGTGATCATCATAAGTTTAAAATTAGTAAAAGCCAAGAAAAAGGAACAATCTAAACTGGAATTTCTAAGTAGGAAGACAACTAACTCCAAAAGGCATAGACCAATCCAGCCAAGGTGAAATTCAATGGAAGATTGAAAGGAGATACTTTAACTGAATATTAGCTAATTGTAGTTTTTAATTTAGAAATACAGCATGGTAGCAAGCCATCTGGCCCAACAAGCCCGCAATTCCAAATTACACCCATGTGACCAAATAACCTCCCAATCCGTATATCGTTAGAATGTAGGAGGAAACCGGAGCATCCAGAGGAAATCCACATGATTACGGTGAGAACGTACAGACAGCGGCGGAATCGAACGTGGGTTGTTGGCACGAAAACAGTTCATGCTAACAACTATGCAACCATTTCCTTTTAAGAGAAGATGTTTCAGATGCAGATTCTGTTCATTCACACAAGTGGGCAAATATGGGGCTTTGGATGATGGGGGCATTAGAGATTATGATGAAACTGAAATCGAGGGTGTATGATGTGTGCAAGTGAATTGTTCAGACCAGAAACAAACTAAACACAGTAAATTATAAGTGCAACTGAATCAGAAAATATGACTGGCAAAGGGAGAAAATATGCATTGAACAGAAGGGAACTCAAAAATACCTCTACCAGCCTGTACATGAAATGCTGTCTCAGGAAAGCAGTTCTATATGGAACACTGTCGTAGGAAAGCAGCATGTTTCATCAAAGATCCACACCACACAAGCCATGCTCTTTGCTCGTTGCTGCCATCAGGTAGAAGGTACAAATGCCTCATCACCAGGTTAAGAACAGTTACTACCCCTCTGCTATTAGGTTCTTGAACAAAAGAGGATCACTACACTCATCTATTGAGATGTTCCCACAACCAATGATCACTCTTTGTCTTGTTATTTCATGCTCTCATTATTTAATGCCATTTATTTATATTTATATTTGCACAGTTCGTTGACTTCTATGTTCTATCTTTCATTGATCCTGTTTACAGTTACTATTCTATAGATTTGCTGAGTAGACCCAAAGGAAAAAGAATCTCAGGGCTGTATATAGTGATGTGTATGTACTCCGATAATAAATTTTACTTTGAACTTTGAACTTTGTATTTAGTAAGTAAGTAGTAAGAGGCAAATAGGATATACTAAGGACAAAAAGTGTGATAAATACTTAACAAGTTTAGAATACTTAACAATTGTATTGGAAAATGAGGAAGAAGATATATTATTGGAAATAATATTGGAAAATATTGGTGGAAATGGATAAATTGCTCTAAAGTAAAAAGTCAATTGAATTTAAAATGTTTCTTTTCAGATATTATTTTACAATACCATTGCCTAGAAATAAAATTAACGTTGCCTTAGGATGTTAGTAATTTAATTAAATCCACTGAAGTACAGAAATAAATCTTTTGCAGATCTTGCATCTCAGACTCTGTTCCCATTACAGCATTAGATAGAAGGCATATCCATGGATCAAATCACATCGTGCCATTCCTCTTCCAAATAGTACAGTATCTTTTCAAATGTATATTGATAGAAATGCCTCCCCTGCAATGGAGATCCACATAGTCATTGCAACAATAATTACACATGAGTTGAACTATTCACCCCAGCTGAGTTTATCCTTCTGCAACAGTTTCCTGTTATTGGAAAATTTCACAGCTATTCAAATAATTTTGTGTCATTTTGTGTCAACAACCAACAGAATCCAAAGATTATGCCGGGGGGGAGGGGCGGTGGTGCAGGCCAAAAGTGTCGCCATGCTTCTGGTGCCAACATAGTGTGCCCACAGGTTACTAACCCTAACTCATGGAAGGAAACCAGATCACCCGGAGGAAACCTAAGTGGTCACAAGAAGAACATACAAACTCCATACAGACAGTGGTGGGAAATGAGACACTGTAATGCAGTGCTAAGAACTGAGATACTGAGATGCAGTGGTGGGAAGTGAGACACCGCGATGCAGTGATGGGAAGTGAGACACCGCGATGCAGTGGTGGGAACCGAGACACCGCGATGCAGTGGTGGGAACCAAGACACCGCGATGCAGTGGTTCTAACCGCCATGCTACTATGCTGCTCACAGTGGAGTTTGGTTTTAAAGCTGCAAATTGTCACACTTCAAAGCAGTAAAGTTGGAAGAGTACCCAGCAAGATTAAATCTTATTAAAGTTAACTATAGCAGTGTCTTTGGTACATGGTACACATTGAAGCCACTGTGCACAGATGGTGGAGAAAACAAATGTTAAGGGTGATGGAAGGCTTTGTCCTGGGTTGGGGGGGGTTGACTTTATTAAAGGTTACAGTGATTCTGGCAGGAATAGAAAACCCTATCATTTTCCTGACTTCTGTCTAGTAGTTGGTGGGAGGAAATAGGAGTATCTGGAGGAAACCAGAGGAACTAGAAGAAATGTACCACGCACAAAACGCTGGAGGAACTCAAAGAAACGTACACAGTCATGGGTGAACATACAAATTCTATACAGACAGCGGAAGGAATTGTGATAGCATTATGCTAACTGTTACCTTACCGTACCATAGCTGACATTTAAAAGCATGAGTATTATTTTACCACATCAGCCCATGCCTGAAAGTTGCCTAAGTTTTTTTACCATTTGCTGATCAGCTGTGAATGGAATTAAACTTTATAGAATCATTCTTAGACATCCCGAGTCTCCTCTTCTGACATTAACATGAAAGGAGAGTGTTATGTTTTGTAACTCCAGTAATCAAAAGGAAAACCCAGGAGCTGGGATATTTGTCTACTTAGCTTTTCCCCTTTTTTTAAGCGAGGCACTCACATACGATGTGGAGGTGCAATGACGTATACCATTCATGTACTTTTACATGCAACTCATAATGAATTATGTAAACAACGAAGAACATTTAATCAAACAAAATATTTACAATATTGCTCAAATATTACTGAAATATTAAATGCACAACTCTCCTCCCTGCTCAGCTATAAACTGTAACTCAATATAGAATGCTTCTCAACTCAGATACGTAACATATTGCTCTCTGGTCATCATATATACAAAAAATACATATACAAAGGAAAAAATTTATATACAAAAACAATTATATATACAATAACCTCCGTGGTGGTTATACAAGTTGACTCTGGGTCTACAGGAAGTAAAGTGACAGCTCTAAACACCTTCCTTCTCTAACAATTGACTCTGCTCACCTCAACTGTTTAAGATGACATGAGACACAATCTTCACTGTGCAGAAAAGTGGTCCAGTTCTGTCCTTAATCTTTCCAAGTACCCACTTTTGAACTACTCTGCAGTCCCTCACTAGGACTGTTTCTGCAAGAGTGAAACATTGAACCTTCTTACTTGAGGAGCCCTCAATTTGTCTCAGCTGTTCATCCTGCACCCTCCTTCTGAGGTTGGGTTTGAGGAGATCCAAAGTGAGTGCAAGGGATGACCCACGAACCACATCGCTGGTGAGTTATTGGTTGTGGAGTGTGCTGTATTGCAATATGCAAGGAGGAAATTGGCAAGCTTCTGAATCAGTGTCAGCGTGGTGTATTCTGCTGACATTGCTCACAGTGTGTTCTTTAGACTCCGGACAAACCCTTCTCCCAAGCCATTTGCAGCTGGGTGGTACGGTACAGATGCAATATGTCTTATTCCATTAATTTTCAGGAATGACTGAAATTGTTTTGCAACAAAGTGGTCCATTGTCACTGACTCAGTGTCCTGGAACACCAGTCTTTGAGAAGAAGCTTCTGAACACATCAGCACTGTGTGAGGCTGTTGGGAACACTTTTGGCCACTTTGTAGCTGCATCCATTACCACCAAGAAATTTGTGCCTGTGAACGGTCTGGCAAAATCCACATGAATCCTCTGCCAGGGCAATGCAGGCCATTTCCAAGGATGGAGAGGTACAGCTCTCGGGATCTTCTGGACATGTTGGCATCCTGAACAGTGAATGGCAAGCCGCTCGACCTGCTGATCTATCCCAAAGCTACCAGATAAAGCTTCAAGCCAACACTTTCATGTTGACCACTTCTAGGTCACCAGCACTGAGCTCCTCCGACACTTAACAGCTCTCACCTTGAATGGTACAACTACTCTCAATCCCTACATAAGGCAAGCCTCATCAAGAGCAAGTCCATCCTGCTGCTGGTAAAAATGGGGGAACTGGAACTTCTACTGCATGCTCCAACCGTGTAGACTTGAGACAGTGTGGGGTCTTTTCTGGTTTCCCTTTGGATCATCTCTGCCATAATAGGGAGACTTTCGATTTACATTAGGGAGAATATGTTGAGTGTTCTCTTCAGTAAATTTTTCTGGTATTTCCTTTTCCAAGAGTAAACAGAACAATCCATCAGCATTTCCATGATAGTCGTCCCCTTGATTTCAATCTTATAATTGTATCCTCCAAGAAACAGAGCCCTTCTGTGCGTTTGTGCTGCTGTCGTTAGTAGGACACCTTTCTGTGGATTGAAAATGGATACCAGAGGTTGGTGATCATTAATGAGGGTAAACTCTCTCTCATAGAAGTACTGATTTCTACATTTTACACCCCAAACCAAACTCAAGGCCTCTCTGTCAATCTGTGCATAATTTTTCTCTGCAGGGGCAAGGAGATGTTATACAAAGGCTGTAGGGCATTCACTTCCGTCACTCATGACATGTGATGTGACTGCACCTATACAATAAGGCAAGGCATCACAGGTAAGCTTCACTAGATAATGTGAATCATGATGTGTGAGGAATTGGTCTTACATCACCAATTCCTTTGTCTTTTGGAAAGCCATCTTACACTGCTTTGTCCATTGCCATTTGTTCCCAATCTGTGCTAATGAGTTCAAGGAGTGAAGCATAGTAGCCAGGTTTGGCAGGAACCTGTTATAATACTTGAAAAATCCTTAAAAAGGACCATAATTGTGACATGTCCTTTGGCCTTGAGGAATCCCTCACTGTTTGAATTTTCTCAGCACAATTGTGTAATTCTAGAGTGTCGATGGTATGGCCACAGGAAGTGATGCTATATTCAAAGAACTGACACTTGTCATGTCATGCGCCAAACCCATAATCTTCTAATATTTAACACTGTCTTGAGATTTTGGAGATGTTCATCAAGCTCACTGGTAACAATGATGTCATCCAGGTAACACTGAGTATGTGGACAGCCTTACAGCATCTTGTCCATAGCTTTCTCCCAGAGTACAGATGCAGCTGCTACTCCAAAATTAAGCCTATTATAGTGATATAGTCCTTTGTGAATGTTTATAGACATTGGTCTCTTCTTCAATCTTCATCTGTAGGTAGGTAGATCTCAGCTAAGTCCACTTTGCTGAAGTATTTCCCTCCAGAAAGATCTGCAAAGATATCCTCTCTCCTGGGCTGAGTCCATTGCTTTACTTTCCATACTGGGCTGATGGTGACCTTAAAATCACTACAGATCCTGACAGACCCATCCTTCTTTGCTACTGGGACCATTGGCATTGTCCATGGGCTTCACTCAGCCATGGAAATAATTCCTTCGGCCTCCATGTGATTTAGCTGTCTGGCTACTTTATCAAGGATAAGGAACTGGATGGGCTTTGTAAAACTTGGGTGTGGCATTTTCATTTAATAATATTTTACCCTTCATGAGTTTTCCAGTGCCATCCTTGAACACTGCTGTGGCATCATCCAGTACCTTTCTTAATCCACTTTCAGTTGACTCCATTTGAAGGGGATGTGGCATGCAAATAGTGGATGGATCTCCATTCAAATTGTAGTTGTCTCAGCCAATCACTGCCCCACAATGCTCCTGATTTTATCAAATACAAGCCCATTGTGGATTACCTGGTCCATTTCTGACACCTCCCTCCCCTTTCTAGATCTTTCTGTCTCTGTTTCTGGAGACAGCTTATCCACTGATGTCTACTATAAGCCTACTGACTCTCACAACTATCTGGACTATTCCTCTTCTCACCCTGTCTCTTGCAAAAACGCCATCCCCTTCTCGCAATTCCTCCGTCTCCGCCGCATCTGCTCTCAGGATGAGGCTTTTCATTCTAGAACGAGGGAGATGTCTTCATTTTTTAAAGAAAGGGGCTTCCCTTCCTCCACTATCAACTCTGCTCTTAAACGCATCTCCCCCATTTCACGTACATCTGCTCTCACTCCATCCTCCCACCACCCCACTAGGAATAGGGTTCCCCTGGTCCTCACCTACCACCCCACCAGCCTCCGGGTCCAACATATTATTCTCCGTAACTTCCGCCACCTCCAACGGGATCCCACCACTAAGCATATCTTTCCCTCCCCCCCCTCTCTGCATTCCGCAGGGATCGCTCCCTACACAACTCCCTTGTCCATTCGTCCCCCCCATCCCTCCCCACTGATCTCCCTCCTGGCACTTATCCGTGTAAGCGGAACAAGTGCTACACATGCCCTTACACTTCCTCCCTTACCACCATTCAGGGCCCCAAACAGTCCTTCCAGGTGAGGCATCACTTCACCTGTGAGTCGACTGGGGTGATATACTGCGTCCGGTGCTCCCGATGTGGCCTTTTATATATTGGTGAGACCCGACGCAGACTGGGAGACCGCTTTGCTGAACATCTACGCTCTGTCCGCCAGAGAAAGCAGGATCTCCCAGTGGCCACACATTTTAATTCCACATCCCATTCCCATTCTGACATGTCTATCCACGGCCTCCTCTACTGTAAAGATGAAGCCACACTCAGGTTGGAGGAACAACACCTTATATTCCGTCTGGGTAGCCTCCAACCTGATGGCATGAACATTGACTTCTCTAACTTCCGCTAGGCCCCACCTCCCCCTCGTACCCCATCTGTTACTCTTTTTAATGCACACATTCTTTCTCTCACTCTCCTTTTTCTCCTTCTGTCCCTCTGAATATACCTCTTGCCCATCCTCTGGGTCACCCCCCTCCCCCGTCTTTCTTCCCGGACCTCCTGTCCCATGATCCTCTCGTATCCCCTTCTGCCTATCACCTGTCCAGCTCTCGGCTCCATCCCTCCCCCTCCTGTCTTCTCCTATCATTTTGCATCTCCCCCTCCCCCTCCAGCTTTCAAATCCCTTACTCACTCTTCCTTCAGTTAGTCCTGACGAAGGGTCTCGGCCTGAAACGTCGACTGCGCTTCTTCCTATAGATGCTGCTTAGCCTGCTGCGTTCACCAGCAACTTTGATGTATGTCCCATTGTGGATTGTTGGTTGTTGTATTTCACTGTTATGAATATCATTTCCACAAGAGTTATTTTTTTCTCCAGTATAAGTTGTTGGCTGGATATCCGATGGCTTCCGTTCAGTATATTTGAAATGTCATTCAAACTCATTTTTTGGAATGAGTGTAACAGCCAAGCCAGTGTCCAATTCCATTTCAATTAATTTTCGTTCACTTCTGGTGTCAGCTATACTGTTTGTGTCTTGTTAGTTTTCACATTATAAATCTCAAGTCTACCCAATCCTGTGTCACTCTCATCATTATAGGAATTTTCATCAATAGCGTGCAGATTAGTGCTCTTTTCAAAACTGCAACTTGAGTTTTTCCCTTTTCCTCTTTCCTGTGCAGTCCATTTATTTTTGTCTGCCCGACATGCTCTTTGTACGTGTCCTACCTTGTTGCATTTTCTGCAAGTTTAGCCTTTAAACCTGCATTGGACTGATGTATGTGAGCCCCTACCACAACAGTAACACAATTTGCTTGGCCAGACAGACCTCTGTTTAGATGTTGCAATTTTGTTCAAGCTCACTTTTATTCCTGACTGCAACTCAATTGCTTCTCTGGCTGCTGTTTCCATTGATACCATGATTTCAACTGCTCTTTTAAATGTGTTTCATTTAGGAAGCATTTCTGAATGCTTTCTTGAGAGATTCCACAAACTAAGTGATCTTTCAGTGCATCATTAAGCCCATCACTGAACTGACAATGCTCAGACAGTTTCTTCAATTTTGCCATGTAAGCTGAAATGGACTCCCCCCTTCTTTGATTCCTAAGGAATTATGCAATCAACAATGGTTTTGGGTTTAAATGTTCCTGTATTATATTCACAGTATCAGCAAAGCTCATTATAGCTGCTTTGGTTGAAGCAATTAAACTTCTAAGCAAACTATACACTTTTGCACCCAATGCATTCAGCAATACTGGCACTTATTTTTCATTGGCTATGCTCAATTCATTCAGTATACATCATCTAGTTATCTATTGTGCTATTGAAATTATCTATCTTTCTGATGTAGTCAGCCATTTCTGCTTCTTTTATTATTTATTATTATTATTACCCAATACTCACTGATTATCAACCTGTGGCCCTACTCATTGTGTGTTAATTTCATCCGTTTTCTGCCTTCTCTAAACTCGAATGTCTCACTCCCCTCCTTAAGAAAAATGTGTTGTGCTTCAACAGATAGGTAGTTGTCTTGGGTTTGTTTTAAAATTTCCTCATTGACACCGTTATGTTTCGTAACTCCAGAAAATAATTGAAAGAAAATTGCAGGAGCCAAGATACTTGCCTACATAGTTTTTTTGTTTTGTTTTACAGAGATACTCACATATGATGTGGTGGCATAATAACGTATGCCATTCACGTACTTAAAATAACCTTTAATAAATAATATAAACAAAGAATGCTTAATCAAACAATGTATTTTCAATACTACTCAAATATTACTGAAATATTGAACACACTATAGATAGATTTCCTTTAAGTAGGTAGAACTAGGACACTCTCTTGAGGAACTCCAGCATTGGATATCCTGGGGCTTATATGCTTCTGCTCCAGGCATCACAACCATTTTCTGTTTTGGAAGTATGACTCGAAAATTTGGAGATTTTCTCCTGAACCTATTGACTTCACACTACAATCTAATGTTCCCTTAATATTACATGTAGTCACCCTCACCTCGCCTCTAGAAATCAGTTCTTTGGTCCATGCAAAGACCAAAACTGAGGAGAGGTCTAGAGTTGAATGGTTTCAACAGAAGCATTGACATCAGCTTTGAATGTTAGTTACTCACCTGGGAATCAAACGTTCATCAAACTAGAGAGAAAAACATTCAAATGGCATGCATCATTACAGACAGAATGGATGTGATAATTGCCGAGCTTAAAAACTGGCTTGACAAGGTTCAATAGTTTTTCTGAATTCAGAACAAAATGTTCAATTAAATGGAAACAAAATTAAATGTTAATGCACTGAACTTGTAAAGTTTTGCCTTTTTTCTTAAAATGATATAGATTTTCTTTTATATTTTTATAATAATAACACCTGCAGATCCTCAGTTATTCCATCACAGGATAATTACCACTGCCACTTCTGTAGTGTTTCTGCAGACAATTGATACCTGCTGTGTTCATTGCATTGTTTCTCTAGCAATATAATATTTTAAAAGATTAATAATTTTTAAGTACTTAACTATAAATGCATTTACCATAATCTAGCAATGAGGCCATCAGAGCTATAGATGGGGATTGCAACCTACAAGGTTAATAAAGGGGAATTAAAATCACTAATGGACTGGCCGTTGGTGTAGTGGTATCAGCACTGGACTTTGAGGCAGATGGTCCTGAGTTCGAATCTGGCTGGGTCCCAACCTGGGCAGCAGCAGTATCTGCGCAGAAGAAAGGCCTGGCAATCTTGCCATGAAAACCCCATGGACAACAATGCCACCTCTCTGGTAACCATGACTTGACAGCACTCTTCAATAACTAAATCACTAACAGTTAGTTTCAGAATCTGGTAAATGAAGGTTATAGATATTCCTCATTTTCTGACAGCAGGCAAATAAAAACTTGCATTTCACCATAGTGGAACCATATCTCACACTAGCCTGAAAGTGCACTAAAGTGCACTAAGTTGAGTTGCATGATTTGTGTTCCATTCATGTAAAGCAATGGTTATCAACTGAGCAGATCTGCTTTTCTGAGGACAAGGAGATCACTAAGATGAGTTCCCTCCGGTCCCAGCAGTATTTCATGTTTGGCTGTTGAGGAGAGCATCTGCTGCTGGGCTCAGGAGGGAACCTGATGCAAAGAGGTGAACAAATGAGTGAAATGAAACAAATTATTTAGTTTTTAATCAGTTTCTCCTGTAAAACTAACATGCAATAACACCCACCGTGTGCTGTAGATGATTTGAAGTAAATAAAAATAAAAATTCACAATCTGAAACATGAAATCTCACTTAAGTTTTGCTCGAAAATCATTTCACTTGTCATCGCTGTCACAGATCCAGAAATAGGGAAAATCTACAACAAACGGGATACATTAGAGTACACACTTGCTGGTGGCCAGTTGACCAATGACTGGTCTAGCATTGAATTAGATAAACTTGTGACAGGAATCTTGAAACAACCTGTAAAAAAAAATCATTTCAAAATCCAAGCAACACACATCAAAGTTGCTGGTGAATGCAGCAGGCCAGGCAGCATCTATAGGAAGAGGCGCAGTCGACGTTTCAGGCTGAGACCCTTCGTCAGGACTAACACTCTTCCTTCAGTTAGTCCTGACGAAGGGTCTCGGCCTGAAACGTCGACTGCGCCTCTTCCTATAGATGCTGCCTGGCCTGCTGCGTTCACCAGCAACTTTGATGTGTGTTGCTTGAATTTCCAGCATCTGCAGAATTCCTGTTGTTTGCGTTTCATTTCAAAATATATGCTTCATATATTTTGTGAGAATGTTTTTTGTATCCGCAGTGAGTAAAGGTAAAACGAAATATTCCACATATTGCTCTGGTGTGCCAGCAATCAGGGCCTACTTAGACTTGGCCTTGCCCTTCCAGTGTCGACCACGCCTTGCTCTGGGAGTTGCTGGAACTGTGAGATAGTGCAGGCAGACCATCTGGAAGCAGCACCTGTGTAAATCCTGAAGAATCAGATTGAAGATTATGAAATTAACATCACAAACACAATAAAGGAAGTGTAAATTAGAATGGTGAATAGACTGTGAAATCAGGTACAAATAGATATCTAAAGAAAGGCTTCCTTATTCGCTCCCCTGTTATCTTGACAGAGTTTTATTTCTGTGTTGTTATCGTTCACTCATTCACTTGGAAGAAAATGAGCAGGAGTTCACATTGTTACTTCCAACTGAGCACATCAGTGAAAATGGGCTCACTCATCTACTTGCTTTTATAGTTTACCCTTATGGCTATCTTCCAAATGCTCTCCCTTTCCCATTAACAGCAGTGACAAATGCGTCACTTGCGGCAGAAATATTCATGCTAAAAAGTAAAAAAAAAGTCAAACCAAAGAATCAGCGACCAGTCTAAAATATAATTTTTTCATATTACACATCAGCAATCCATTGCTAAAAAGCATATTAAAACTGAAATTGGATCACACTTCCCCTTGCAGCTTGAAAAGGGTCCCGTACAGCTATAAAAAACTCATAACTGTCCTTTCATGTAGCGAACAATCATCAGAATTAGGTTTCTTATCGCTGTCTATATGATGGAAAATTTGTTTTGCAGCAGCAATGCATTGCAAAGACATAAAATTACTATCAATTACAAAATAAACAAGCAGTGCAAATTTAAAGGAATATAGAAATAACAAGGTGGTGTTCGTGGACCATTCGGAAATACGATCAGGCTATTAATTCTAAATATCATATCTGTGCCATGAACTTGGCTGTTCTTCAATGCTACATGACCCAAAACTGAATCCATCCAAGCTCATTTGCATCCCATTCCATGTGATCAATTCCATTTGTAATTAAGGGCTTTGTGAAATTGGACCAGCAGTTCCCAGCAGATCTACAACCGGCACCAAATTACGTCAATCACTGGGTTGGTGTCTGTGGACTAAGCTGACACCTTATCAGGAACAGTGTGTGCATGTGAGTGAGTCTGGATAATCTTCACGGACCATTCGGAAATACGGCCAATGTGGATGCTATCAGGCTATTTAACGCAGTCTCTGGTGTTGGCGGCTGCATTCAGAATAAGAATCAGTATCAGGTCTGCTGTTTTGCAGCAGCCGAGCAGTGCAAAGGCATAAAACTACCACGAATTACAAAATAAGCAAGTAGTGCAAATTTAAAGGAATATAGAGGTAGTTTTCATGGACCATTCAGAAATCTGATGGCAAAGGAGAAGAAACTGTTCCTGAATTAATGAGTGTGGGTGTTTGGGCTCACACACTTCCTCCCTGACCGTTGTAACAAGAGGAGGGCACGTCCTGGACGGTGAGAATCCTTGCGGGTGGGGGTCACCTTCTTGAGGCATGACCTCCTGACGATGTCCTCAATAGCGGGAGGACTGATTCTGTTGGATCTCTGTTTATTTTCCGATCCTTGTGTCTGTCCGGGAGTCAGGAATGATAAGCAGTCCTGATTCCAGGATTTCAGTTTATTTTAGGGTACAAGCAAACATACAAGCACTAAGCAAACTAAATAAAGAGCTGAGAAACGATGCTGAGAGGCGAATGCGAAGGCAAGAGAATAAAGAAGCCAAGATAGCATCTCTGAAAAATCCACCACTTTTATAGATAGGATTAGAAATTCCTTAGATAGGAATAAACAAGTTAATAGGCTACCTAATTGAATCAGTTATGTCATGTGGTAATGTGATTATATTTAGCCAATGAAAAATGAGAAAGCTGATAAACCGATAGTTTAGCTGTTATATCACTTTCTGTCAATGATCGGGAATGAACCATTGCATATTGTGAAAAATATATGAGATTGTTAAAAAGTACAAATCTTATAAAAAATATTTTTTAAAAATGGTGGTTTCCAACAATCCCATTTTAGAGTGGGCTGAATCTGCAGTCCTTTGCAGCCTCTTGTAATCCTACACATTGGAGCCTCCATATCAGGCAACTAGTCAGAATGCTCTCCACCATACATCTGTAGAGATTTGCAAAAGTCTTTGATGACACATCAAATCTCCTCAAATTCCTTGCAAAGTACAGCCACTGTCGTATCAGAAACAAGTTTTAGCTCTTCTTTCTTGGTGTGATTGATCTGAACAATTTCGTGATTGGGAATGACTAGGAGAGTATTTTATTGCACCATAAAATCCTGTTTCTATATGGTTATTTATCAGCAACAGAATTCAGCATTATTTCACAGGACAACAAATAGAATTACTTTCGGAAGGGAAACTATTCTGAAAGAAATACAAAATCCCAACATTGCATTAATTTTTGAAATTATCTGTGTTGAACATATAATATTTTAGGTTTATAAACGCAAAATTAATATCTTCAAAGAGGAAAGAAAAGAAAAGATTCTTGACTCCGAGAGTAATTGTGGCATAGAAATCACAAATACCTTAAATAAAAGGACGTTGGGCAGGTAAGAAAATGGAATGGCCAGATATACTGAAAGGCTGAGATGAGATTAATGCAATGGAAGCAGACTTGTATGGACTTTAAGCACCGGCATTGACGAGCTGAGCTGTCTGGCCTATGGCACATAATTCTCTGTTACTGATTGTGAAATATTTACTTCACCGTGTGAACACTATGACTCGACTATTTGTTCATCACAGGAACAATCCTCCCCTCTATGAACTCTGTCTATACTTCGCACTGTCTCAGTTAAACAACCAATATATTCAAACCCACCAGAGTCATTCTCTCTACTCCCCGCTCCCATCAAGCAGAATATACGAAGGCTTGAAAGCACATGCCATCAGTTCCAAGAACAGCTTCTATCCTACTGTTAACTGACTCTTACATGGACCTTTTGTGTGATAAGATAGACTCTTTGTTGTGTATTTAATATTTCAGTAATATTTGAGAAATATTGTACATATATTGTTTCATTAAGCATTCTTTTTTGTTTATGTAAAGTATTCTGGTATGTAAAAGCACGTAAATGGCATACGTCATCATGTCTCCACATCATACATATGTTGTCTCGCTTTAAGTAAAAATGAAGTGAGACTTGTTTTCCAGACTCCCTTATTTTTCTTCCAATTAGTTTTATGTTTTGGAGCAACAAAACATAATACTCTTGACCTCACAGTCTATTTTGTTATGACCTTGTACTTTATCGTTTACATGCACTGTATTTTTACAGTCACTTTTCCACTTTATTCTGCATTGTTATTGTCTTGCCTATTCTAGCTCGATGCACTGTGTAATGATATGATGTGTATAAAGAGTATGCAAGACAAGCTTTCCATTGTATCTTGGTACATGAGGGAACAATAAACCAATTCCAATAATATATAGTTTTGACAAATTACATCAAGTATATACATTTATTGAAAACAGTTCTGAAATATTAAGAAATATGTTTATGGTTTGTTCCTGGTGTCCTTCACGTTTCTGCCTAAATATATTTCATTCTCCTAGGTGTTTGGTTGTTTGTGTTTTGTACACCTCAAGTGTTATCAGTGAGAGTGCAGCTTGTGAAGAAAACAAATGCATCCACTCCCACAGTAAGAAACTGTGAACCGGAGAGCAGAGATAATATAATGCCACCGACTGATGCCTCCGTTTCAGGGACTAGCACCTTCTGTCATCTTATGTGCAGGCATATTGGATCCTGTTCTTGCTTCACTGAATGTGTGGCTTTGAATTGTCACTATCATACATGTGTCATTTTCCCAGATATATTATAAAGCAGCCTATGTGGTGAATGAACGGGTCCAGAGTGGATATCTTTCTGATCTGATTTACTGAATGTTTAATCATTCAATATGTTTCCAATTCATGTACAGTATAATGTCAGACACACTAAGATAGAGCACACTACAATACAACTCCAAACTTGTTTCTTAATAGACTATATGATCCTAACAATAGAATCAACCCCTTATATCAAATATGTTTTTTTTCTTATTTAAGTTCCAATTGCACCCAAATCTTTATATTTCAGTCTGTTGTACTCTAGAAATTAGCCACAAGAACAAGACAGAATGACAGGAATTTAAGGGCTAAAAGGGGGCTATTTAGGGTCATCCCATTCTCCAGTTCTCTGGTTCGTAGCTGAAAAATTTGCCAGTGACACCACTCAGATGAGGACAAAGAGGTAAACAGGAGCAAAGTAGACTGGCTGGTTGAATGATGTCACAATACAACTTTGCACTCAACGGGACCAAAGAATTGATTGTAGACTTCAGAAAGGGGAAGTGGGGAGGAAACTTCCCAATCCTCACTGAGGGGTGAGCAGTTTCAAATTCCTGGATGTCAACACCTCAAAATCCATCCTGGGCCCAACATATGGATATAATCATGACAAAGACACATCAGCATCTATACTTCATGAGGAGTTTGAAGGGATTTGATACATCACCAAAAACTACTCTAGCAAATGTCTGCAGTCATAGCATGGAGAGCTTTCTGAGTGGCCACATCCTGGCCCGGAATGGAGGCTCCAGTGGCACAGGGTGAAGCCTCAGTGGGCTGCTGACTCAGCCAGATCCATCATGTGTGAAGCTCCCCCTCCATCGAGGGCTTCATAAAAAGATGGTGCCTGGAGAAGGTGACATCAATCATGAAGGACCCTCATCATCTGAAATGTGCACATTTCATAACCACCACCAGGGAGGTTGCTACTGGAGCCTGAAGATACGCACTCAACATTTTAACAACATTTTCTTCCCCTCTGCCAGCAGATTTCTGAACGGCCGATGAATTCATGAGCATTACCTCTCCATTCTTCCTTTGCACTATTTTTTTTTGTAACCTGTAGTGATATGTTATGCCCTCACAGTACTGCTGCTGCAAACCAACACATTTCGTGACCAATAAACCTGATTCTAATGCAGCGTCAGGTGTTTGACTCAATGTAGGCAGGGTTTCTGCCTCAACACTCTCAGGCAGACTTCCAGATCCTGCCACTCTCAGGGAAATCATTTTGCTCAGCTTAACATAATAATGCTTCCCAGATGATTCCAATGTTTACATTTGCTAATAGATGCGGCTCTGAAAGCCTTCTCTGCTGCTTTGTCCATTTCACCAGTCTAGATCCAACAATGCCTCCGAGTGGGACTAAATACATATTGATAAAGGATATTCAGTAAGTTCACCTTCTTTGCCTTCTCCTCTAACATTTTCCCAACCAGTATTGGGGTACTGCAAGTCCCTCCTCATACCATCATTTTAGAGTTGATGCTCTTCTCAATAACCTCCCTGCACGTTTGCTTTTCTATCTCCCCTTCATTGCTTGATAGGCAATAGAATGTCCACAGTGGTGTGTTAGCCTCTCACAAAGTTCAATGTACAAACTTCAAAGAAAATTTATTATCAAAGTGCTGTTGTGTGACCCTTGTGATTCATTTTCTGGCTGGCATGTACAGGGAAAAATGCAATATAATTTTTTTTAATGAAAACTATACGTTAACAGTCAAAGACTGAAACAACCAATGTGCAAAAGGCAACAAACTGCAAATAGGGAGGATGCCAGATTAAGAAGGTGGGGGGAGGGGAAAGAGGCTAGCTGCAAGGTGATAGATGAAGCCAGGTAGGTGGAACAAGTCAAGGGCTGGAGGAGAAAGAACCTGCTTGGAGAGGAGAGTGGACCATAGGAGAATGGGAAGTAGGAGGGGACCCAGAGGGAAGTAATAGGCAATTGAGAAGAGTAAAAGGTCAGAGTGGGGAATGAGGTGGGGGGAGGGGGAATTTGTTCACCTGAAGGAGAAATCAATATTCATGCCATCAGGTAGGAAAGTACCCAGATGAAATATAAGGTCCTCCACCCTGAGGTTGACCTCTTCTTGGCACAAGAGGAGAAGATGGCAGTGCGACGCAGCGTGCGCGGCCTCTCCGGTGGTGAGTATCTGTAATCTGTCAAGTAGGAGGCCGTGCACAATACTGATTTGATGGAGACATACGTGAGAGCATGGAGGAACATCTGGTGAAACTTCCAAAATGCCTGTTTTGCTGCCACTACTACTGTGTGGTTCAAAATCTCAGGAGGAGAAGGCCCTGAGTCCTCGGCTTGCTTGTTGCTCAGCGGCCGGGAGGGGTCAAAGCGCTCGGCAGAGGATGGTGCTCAGAGAGGCTGTGTCAGAGGGGCTGGTTGGAGGCTCGAAGTTTTCAGACGGACTCAGAGTCCGCTGCGGTCGGGTGCTTCCAATGGTGCTGCATCGGCAAGTTGGCAGCGCTTGGAGGTTCATGGCAGGGAGAGTTTCTCCCTTCTACCGCCTGCGTGAGATGATGAGTCTATCGGGACTTGAGACTTTTTTTTACCGTGCCCATGGTCTGTTCTTTATCAAATTACGGTATTGCTTTGCACTTTTGTAACTATACGTTATAATTATGTGGTTTTGTCAGTTTTAGTTTTGGTTTGTCCTGTGTTTTCTTGTGATATCATTCTGGAGGAACATTGTGTCATTTTTTTTAATGCATGCATTTCTAAATGGCAATAAACAAGGACTGAGTGTCCTCATAATCTAATCTAAAGAGGAGGGATTGACATGTTGGAGCGGGAGTAAGAATCAGAAATAAAATGCTTGACAATGGGAAGTCCCGATTTTGGTGGATGGAGCAGAGGTGCTCGATGAAGCAGTCCCCCAATTTACTATGGGTCTCATCAATGTAGAGGAGGCTGCATTGGAAGCAACAGACAAAATAGGCAACCGCAGCAGATTTGCAGATGAGATAATCAGCTGAAAGGACTGTTTGGGGCCCTGGATGGAAGCGAGTGAGAAGGTGTAGGAGCAGGTGTAGCACTAAGCCCATTTGCAGGGATAAGTGCCAGGAGGGAGATTAGTGGGGAGGGACGAATGGACAAGGGAATCATGAAGGGAGCGATCCCTGCAGAAAGTGGAGTAGTGGGGTGTGGTAGGGTCCCTTTCAAGATGGTGGAAGTTGAGGAGGCTCATGGGGTGGTAGGAAAGGACAACAGGAACTCTATCACTATTAAGGTGGCGGGAAGATGGGGTGAGTACAGATGTACGGGAAATGAAGGAGATGCGGGTGAGGGCAGCATCAATAGTGAAGGGAGGGAAACCCCGTTCTTTAAAGGAGGAGGACATCTCTGACGTCCTGGAATGGAAAGCCACGTCCTGGGAACAGGTGTGGCGGAGGCAAAGAAACTGAGAAAAGCGAAGAGCATTCTTACAGGAGAAAGGGAGATCATGGGTTGCAAGCACATCTTGAAAGTGAGTCTGCCGGTCGTAGAATCAATTCAGAGTTGTGACGAATAAGGCTATCCACAGCGTTCAAAAGCCTGATGGTCATGGGGTAATGACTGCTCTTGACCCGGTGCCATGGGACCTAAGGCTTCTGTACCTCCTGCCCAATGGTGGTAGCAAAAATAGGGCATGGCCTAGACGGTGGAGATAGTTGATGATGGACACTGCTGCTTTCTTGTGGCAGCGCTCCATGTAAATGTACTCAGTTCTGGCAATGGCTTTGTCCATGATGGATTGGGCTGTACCCACCACTTTCTGTAACTTCTTCCATTCCTGGGCATCGGTGCTTCCCTACCAGGTTATGGTGCAACCAGCTAGGATTCTCTCAACTACGTATCTAGAGAAGTTTGTTAAATGTTTTGGTGATGTGACAAATCACCGTGAAGAAAATTGAGGCCTTCGTGTAGATTATGTGCTAGAGCCAGGACAGATCCTCAGATATGTTAACACCAAGGAAGGTTTCCTTAACCAAATGAACCCTCAACAACAATTTCTCGTTCCATCTTGCCCAGAATCGGTCTTTACCTGTGTTAGATACAGTGGGCCTGTCTCACTATATCTTCATTGCCAAGTTTCCATCAGCGGGCTCTCTGCATTCACAGAGGCTCAGGTGAAACAGTGAGAAGACCATGCAGTGATGAGGTATCTCTAACGGCCTTTGACAACTAGGAAAGTTGCGATGCTGTGGGGGTGGTGTGGTGTGGTGTGGTGACGAGGGAAGGGGCCTTTGCTGTTGGTAGAAGCTGCAATTTCATTCTGAAAGTTTTTTAAGTATGCTGAAATTCAGAAGCAGTTAAAAAAACTTACCACCAAAGTAAACAATTTAAATGGTAGTTAAATTACTAATAAGTTTTAAAAGGATAACGATAACCAATAGCATCTAAGAACACAAGGTGATTTTAAAAATTGAATAAAATAAAGTAGTTCAAAAATGCAATGTAGCTTAGCTTTGTCCCCTAAATCTTTCTCCTATAATCCCTAAACTGGGTTACAGTAAATGGAGAGAGCATACAAAATCCCATCCAAACTAAAGATTCAACAAACCTTTACGTCAAATATATTTTTATTTCTGATTTAACTTCCAACAGATTGCACCCCAATTTTTATGTTCACTTCTGCCACGACCTAGAATGTGACAACAAAAAACAACACAAAATGATAGAAACTGTAAAGGCCCGGTTTGATTATATTCTCCCCACTAATCTCCTATGAACCACCATGAAGAACTTCAACTCTAGTGATTTTAATATTCCACAATCCTCCTGATGTTAGACTGCCAGTGAACAAAGGCTGCACTTTTCTCACGAGGCTGTGACAGACCCTTGTCACTCCTTTTCTTTTGTCTTCAGCTTGAAAGAGCTACAAAATCAGGTTTTTATTGAATTGAATTGACTTTATTTCTTACATCCTTCATATATATGAGGAGCAAAAATCTTTACGTTACATCTCTGTCTAAATGTGCAATTATAATAATTTATAATAAATATTATGTATAACAGAACAGTCAATATAACATAGAAATACAGTTGTGTCAGCGTGAATTAATCAGTCTGATGGCCTGGTGGAAGAAGCTGTCCTGGAGTCTGTTGGTCCTGGCTTTTATGCTGTGGTACCATTTCCCGGATGGGAGCAGCTGTAACAGTTTGTGGTTGGGGCGACTTGGGTCCCCACTGATCCTTCAGGCCCTTTTTACACACCTGTCTTTGTAAATGTCCTGAACAGTGGGAAGTTCACATCTACAGATGCGCTGGGCTGTCCGCACCACCCTCTGCAGAGTCCTGCGATTGAGGGAAGTACAGTTCCCATCCCAGGCAGTGATACAGCCAGTCAGGATGCTCTCAATTGTGCCTCTATAGAAAGTTCAAGTCAAGTCAAGTTTATTGTCATTTCGAACATAAACTGCTGGTACAGTACACAGTAAAAATGAAACAACATTCCTCCAGGACCATGGTGCTACATGAAACAACACAAAACTACACTAAACTATGTGAGACAGCACAAGGCTACACTAGACTATGTAAAACAACATAAAAACTGCATTAGACTACAGACCTGCACAGGACTACATAAAGTGCACAGAACAGTGCAGGGCAGTACAATAATTGATAAACAAGACAATAGGCACAGTAGAGGACAAATTACAATATAATAATAAATGATGTAGATGTCAGTCTAGACTGAGTGTTGAGGAGTCTGATGGTTTGGGGGAAGAATCTGTTGCACAGTCTGGTCGTGAGACCCCGAATGCTTCGGTGCCTTTTGCCGGATGGCAGGAGGGAGAAGAGTTTATATGAGGGGTGCGTGGGGTCCTTCACAATACTGTTAGCTTTGCGGGTGCAGAGTGTGGTGTAAGTGTCTCTAATGGCGGGAAGAGAGACCCCGATGATCTTCTCAGCTGACCTCACTATCCGCTGCAGGGTCTTGCGATCCGAGATGGTGCAATTCCTGAATCAGGCAGTGATGCAGCTGCTCAGGATGCTCTCGATACATCCTCTGTAGAATGTGGTGAGGATGGGGGTTGGGAGATGGACTTTTCTCAGCTTTCGCAGAAAGTAGAGACGCTGCTGGACTTTCTTTGCTATGGAGCTGGTGTTGAGGGACCGGGTGAGATTCTCCGCCAGGTGAACACCAAGAAATTTGGTGCTCTTAACGATCTCAACGGAGGAGCCATGGATGTTCAGCGGAGAGTGGTCGCTCCGTGCTCTCCTGAAGTCAACAACCATCTCTTTTGTTTCGTGAGGCTGATTTATACTTGTGCATACTAGCTTACACCGTAGCCTATGCAAGTGGGCTACACCGTTGTGAGGCATTTATACTTGTGCGTTGGTGTGTCTGCGTTGCTCCGCAATTCACCGCCAAAACGTTAGTTGGCGGTGGGGTTTCTATGCCACTGTGTTGAGTTTCTTCCTGTTGAAACTCAAACTTCAAACAATAGCGACTGAAACTGAAGGAGGGTGAATTTTCTGTGCTTGTCTGGCCACTGAGAGACATGGATGAGGAAATGCATTTCAAATATTTTCGGATGTCAGCAGGTAGTTTTGACGATTTGGTTCATCGTCTCCAATCATTATACACACAGTATACTCTTGAGACGGGCAATCACCATTCGAGTTTTATCTTCAGGTGGAAGTCAACAAGCTGTAGCAGCTAGCTACAAACTGACATCAAGCACAGGGTCCTCCATAATTTCGGAGGTCTGTAAAGCTTTATGGAAAGCGTTGCAGCCAGAGTTCCTTCCGTGCCCTTCAATTGCCCAATGGCAAGCTATTGCAGCGTAGGAGGAAATGCAATGCTACCAATCACAGTTATTCGGTCTGCGTCGCCACGACGCATAGTTACAATTTGGGAGAGGTGCACGTTAGGCTATGGCGTAGGGTTGGCGTAAAGCACAGTGTAGGGTACGCTGCTACGCCGTACCTACGGCATACATTTGACGCACAAGAATAAATCAGCCTTTAGGATTATACCATGTTCACATAAAGAAGGAAATGCTTACACCTATATAGTGCATTTTTAAGTACTTGTTGAAAATTAACTATTCCTAAAGTGCAGTTACTGTTATAATGTAAGTAAGGGTCCAATGTAATAGTGAATTAGTGAATAGGGTTGTGTGGAATGCTCTGCCTCAGAAGGCAGTGGAGGCCAATTCTCTGGATTCTTTCAAGAAAGAGTTAGATAGTCATAGTCATACTTTATTGATCCCGGGGGAAATTGGTTTTTGTTACAGTTGCACCATAAATAATTAAATAGTAATAAAATCATAAATAGTTAAATTGTAATATGTAACTTACGCCAGGAAATAAATCCAGGACCAGCCTATTGGCTCAGGGTGTCTGACCCTCCAAGGGAGGAGTTGTAAAGGTTGATGGCCACAGGCAGGAATGACTTCCTATGACGCTCTGTGTTGCATCTGACCTCCTATGACGCTCTGTGTTACATCTCTTAAAGATAGCGGAGTGAAGGGATATGGGGAGAAGGCAGGAAAAGGGGACAGATTGTGGATGATCATCCATGATCACAGTGAATGGCGGTGCTGGTTCGAAAGGCTGAATGGCCTACTCCTGCAGCTATTGCCTATTGTCTATTGTCTATTGAAGCTAAAGAAAAGTCCACATATATAATAAACTAGTAAAATAAGGCTTAAATCTCACATATATTCCTAGCTTCCAAAAAGCAAGCTAAAACAATAAGGAGACTGTACAATATGTACTGTATACTCAGCAAAATGTCAGTGGAAACCTAATAGACCAGAGGCCAAATCTGATAGGCAGTCTCAAGCTCTTCACCTCAGGACTGCACCATGACAATGATGAAATCAATATCAGAATCGCCAAGCAACTGCGACCTCTCGCAGACCACGTACATATCCCTGGAAGTGCAGAGGTATCCTTCGACAAGCAGATTGGAGGTGTCAGCTTGCCGTATGCACGTGTATAGATACCATGCTACAAAACTGAACTATTTATAAATGAGCTGACTGAGAACACTAATGACATGTCAAAGTCCCAAATACTGTTGCACTATTTGGCTGATAATATCCCAGATGAGGTGAGCATGTCATGCTATCAGGAACTGCCAACTAAGATATTTTATGGCAAGTCAAAGAGAAAGTGCTCTCAGGGAAGACAGTAGAAATGCTTCATGATCTCCCTCATGTCATCCTTAAAACATTTCAACATTGAAATTCTCTTGAAAGAAGGATTGCCAGTTCAGTATTGCTCAGGTTTGTTCCAGCTGATAAACACTGGAGCTGAAGGCTGTTAGCCAAAGGACAACTCTTGCTGCACAGCCCTGCAGAATCTTGCCTGCAGAGACATCTCAGAACAGCAGGACCTCCTCTGTTAACCATGTAACACACAGCAGCAGCTCTCACTTGTTGACATTTCAAAGAACAAATTAAAGTGATCAACCACAACACATAAACCAAGTCAATCAGCCCTTCAAACATGAATTTGAAGAACATCAAACTAAAGTAGGTGTAAATTGGTGGGGGAGGGCAGATTCAAAGCTCCATCCATAGGGAGTTCTGAAAGTGATCTTTCTTTTCATAGTGAGGGTGGTTAAACAGAGAGGTTAAAGGTGACAGGAGGAAGCCTCAGAGATCACAGGGGATTTTTTTTCCCCACAGAGTGGATTGTTTAGAATCTAGATTCAAGAAGTATTTAGTTAAGTACTTGAGTCAAACCAAGACCCAGAATGCCCGGGACCAAACGCAGGTAAATATGATTAATGTAGGTGGGTACAATGGGTTGCATGAACATGATTGGCTGAAGGGCCTTGTTCTGTCCTACATGAGTCTGACTCTAATGTATAGAATGCTCATAGGATTTGTTTAAGAAGTCTCCACAAACAGCAAAATTAAGAGAACTCATGTCTGGAACTACAGCAACTCCAGTGAAAGAACAAGAACAATGGAAAGTGATTACTCATGTAATAAGGCATTTATTTCACCAATCCTTAAACCATACGATAACCGCACTGAAGGTCAGGGAATCATGTCGTTCACATACTCTTTCCTGCTGCACAAGGAAGCAACTGGTGTAGGTTCTCCTTACTGCACTACTTCAATACAGTTTCTGTGCATGCTGCAATTAGATTATGAGAACACTCAGTCCTCTTTTATTGTCATTTAGAAATGCACACATGCATTAAGAAATGATACAATGTTTCTCCAGAGTGATATCACAGAAAACAAGACAAACCAAAGACTAACATTGACAGAATCACATAATTATAACACATAGTTACAGCAGTGCAAAGCAATACCATAATTTGATGAAGAACAAACCATGGGCACGGTAAATAAACTCTCAAAAGTCCCCGAGTCAATCGACTCCTGAGGCCCCGATAGCAGGCGGCAAAAGGGAGAAAACTTCCTGCCATAAACCTCAGGCACCGTCAACTTGCCGATGCCTTGGAAGCATCTGACCACAGTCGACACTGAGTCCATCTGTCCGAAAACTCCGAGCTTCGGACCAGCCTCTCCGATACAGCCTCCCAAGCGCCATCCTCGGCCAAGTGCCTTTGACCTAGCACCGGCCGCTGAAACAAGCAAAGCCGAGGATTTGGGGCCTTCTGCTCTGGAGATTCCAGTTACCACACAGTAGCAGCGGCAGCGAAGTGGGCATTTCAGAAGTTTTGCAGATGTTCCTCAGTACTCTCACGTCCGTCTCCATCAAATCAGAATTGTGCACGGTCCCCTACTTGACAGATAACAGACATCACCACCTAAGTGGCCGTGCGCGCTTCCGTCGCGCCGCCATCTTCTCCTCCTCCTCTAAATCACCATTTATCAAAGAGCACTGGAACTCTAATCCTTAAAAATTGACCATTTAATGTTGGAGTTGGCAAAGCAGTAACTATGACTTAGTGTACCATTACTATGTAAACTTATTTAAAACACACACATCAATTACATTTCCAGCATACTTTGAGAACAGGCATTGCTACAACCTCAAAATCCAGGCCCACAAAATAAAATGCTATTTCTGACTCTTTGCACTGATAATTCAGTGTTGACAAGTAAAGCTTCTCATGGCAAAGTTTTGCACTGCATATATGAGTTGACTTTAAATTACCATGTAAAAGGCAATAAACTATATTCTTTTATGTGGAAAGCAAATGTGTATGATGGCTGCTGCTATTATCCCAATGACTTCTATGAAAATTAAACAGCTGGTGACATACAATCAAGCTAGTGAATGTAACAGATCTCAAAAGGTGAGACATATAGGCAAGTGTGTGTAACCTACATTTTTTATTCAATTATATTCTCTGTATTATCACATTATCATTTGCCATAATTATATTATGTAGATGTTTTGAAAGTCATTTGTTTCTAAAAATTAAATATAAAAATTGCATCCATTATGACTTCTTATTTTAACTTTTATATTTAATTTTAAAATTCATCATTCAGAGATATTCAAACTTGTATTCACACAGCACAAGATACATCCTTACCAGTGTTAATGTGACAATTAATATGTATAATACAAGGTCTCAATGAGGGCAAGAAAATATACTGTGTAGTCTTTCACACACCTCAAAAGGTACAGGAATTTCATATTTAAATGATAGGGATCCCACTAATACGGGAAACATTACAGAAATCCCATAGTGAATTTCCAAGTAAAACCTCCGGCCATAATCTTCTCATTATAAAAACTCTACCATTGATCCAGACTTGCACTTCAGTTGTAAGAAGTTGATAATCATTTATGAAACAAACAGGAGAAAGATATGAGGAGGGAAATTAAATAAAAATATCTCTCCTGCACCCCCCCATATCCATTTATGTCATATGCAAATTTTTATAAGTGAGCAACAAAACAAATTTTACACATCACAAACAAGGGATAATCTGCAGATGCTGGAAATCAAAGCAACACACACAAGATGCTGGAGGGAGTCTGCAGGCCAGGCAGCATCCAGGGAAAAGATTAAACAGTCAACATTTCCTGCAGCGACCCTTCATCAGGACTTTCAGTTTATTTAAGTTATAAACTTAGTTTAGGCAAAAACATGAATAAGTAGTGACAAAAACTCATGGAAATTCACCAAAGCATCTTCAAAGAGGTTAAAGTTTAGAGGATACTTTGCCTTCTCAGAAAAATATAAAGCTCTATGTGGAACTTTTTTTGATTTCCAATAACTAGAGTGCCATCTAGTGGTGTAATGTATATCTTTAAAATAATTTACACCATGTTTCTGTGAATGCCCAGAATTTGGGGATGTCAGCTATTTGTTAATGGACCTTGATCTGTAATATGCAAGAGTTTACCAAATTCTAAAGTCAATAGTGACAAGATTACACAAACATCTCAATCTGAAACCTTACATTAGTTAATTCAAAGGTGGAACATCAGACTGGTCTTAGTGTGAGTTAACATCATTTGTTACATTGCAAAGCTATGGGACAATGGAAGTAATTTTCCTGCTGTGTCCCAAGGCATCTACTAATTATTATATATGTTAATGTATCAAAGACAGGCTATTCAGCTCCTGTATTGTGTTCCACTGTTCATATTAGACCAAGCTGTGTTGGTTTCATATCTCTTAACCCTCTCTAATACGAGATCAGAGTTGAGGTGATGCAGCTATGTCAGGACTAGAATTTGGAATTAGAGATGGCAATTTTAAAATATGGATTCTAATTAAGCAACATAATTTATATTAGTGTGGTGGTGAGATGGATTTGGTTAACAGAACTCTTGACCAAACCAAATCAGAGAAAGCAGACATTTTCCTGGACAAATACAGCATAGCAAATGGATCCTTCAGATCACTGGTCATCGACCACTCATTTTTCAACAATTCTACATTTATTCCATTATTTTTATTGCCCACGTTCTGATCAACTTTCCCCAGATTCTTACAAAGACAAAGAAAATTCTAAAGGTCTATAATGAAGTAAAAGTATGTAAATTGCTGGAGGAATCTGCAGGCTGAGCAACATCTGGAAGGAAAGGAAAGCTGATCTTTCTGGTTGAGACCCTTAATCAGTCTCTGTCTGCAGATACCTCTTCTCTTATGGCTGTCCTGACTTAACCTGGTTAGTTATTGGCCTGCTCTTAAACTGGAGAATTATAAAATTGATGGTAATAATCAGTCTCAGGTTAGACAAGTAGGCAGGGTAAAGACTTACTATCTCATCAAATGGTGAAATGTTTAGCTTTGGTAGAAACACTATCACTGTTAGAGTTATGCCCATTTTTATAAGTACTTGGGCTATTTACATCTAGGGTGTTCTGTACTGACCTCTATTTGAGGAAGGACTCGGACACAGTTAGATTAAGCTTAATTTGTCACATGTACAATGAAACATAGTGAAATGCATTTGCATCAATGACCACGTCTGAGCAGACACTGTGGGCAGCCCACAAGCGTCGCTATGCTTCCCACACCAACATAGCATGCCCCCAATTTACTAACCCTAACCGGTACATCAGAGAAAACTGGAGCACGGAGGAAACCCAGTCACTGAGAATAAACAAACTCGGAACTGAACCCCGATGGCCGGCTGTAACAGCATTATGCTGCTATGCTACTGTGCCACACGGCAGTTCATAGGTTTGTTCACCTAGAATGGGCGAGTTATAAATATGGATTCAAATTAAGCAACATGATTACAATAGAGGTGGGAGTTCAGAAGAATGAGAGTTGATCGAGGCATGCAAGCAGAGACTTGCGGATGATTCTAGGTCACAATTTAAGGAGTCAACATTTAATGTCAGGTTATGAGTCTTTGGTACTTTCCGAAGGTAAGCAGAATCTAATACTTTTTGTAGATAGGTTTTTGATAGTGATTAGAAGGTTAAAGGATGAATAAGGAATGCATGAGGTTGCAATAAATGATCATCTTACTGAAAGGTAAGGTCAAGCACTCCTAATAATGTTCCCCCTTAAGAAAGCTAAGATACTACTAGATTTATAAATTTTTAGCTGTCCACTAGTTTCTAATTTTTTTTTGTGTCTTAATATCAGAATCTCTTTTAAAAGCTACTATTCAAAAACAAATGTTGATCTACTCGTTCTGGACATGAGATATACCTGGCGTCATGCTTTTCCATGCCACAGACCGCCCAACCTTTTGCTCAAGTACCTTTGCAACTTGCTTTCTAAACAGCATAATTTGACTACATACTGAGACTGCACAGACTAGTATGGTTTTACAGAATATAAAAACTAAAGATAAAAGGGAAAATCTGTCGTTGGATCTGAATGATGGAATTTGATCCAGAATGCATATACTCCGACGGAAGCCAATTACACTGTACAACCACGATATATTCAATGGGCATATAGCTGAAGACAGTGAGAAATTTTCCTGCTTATCTACTTACTTTCATAATTGGAAGCCATGTGCCTGGTAAAAGGTCTTCCCACCACCGCCACCCACTAAAAAAAGCCAAATACAATGCTATCAAGCAGTAATTACCCTAAGGTGCCCAGTTCAAGTTTTACTGCGACCACTCAGCTTCATATTGAAGACAGCAGGTCGCCGGCAGCCCATTCCACACACTCACCACTCTCTGCGTAAAAAACTTACCCCTTACCCATACTTACCAGTTATTAGCTGGTAACAGGCAAATAAAATTAATGCCACATAAGTTTCAAGAAACAATTTCCAACACCAGTCTCTCTGCCTACCTTAGCATTCAAAGCATTCAATTACTTTTTTGAAATATTAACTAATTGATCAATCTGATAAACAGATGGAGCTCACAAAAGCAGCATTTATGACTGATTTTCAGATCAACCAAGATTAAGACTAATATTTAAATGATTCTAGATTTTAACTATTTTAAGGTAAATAATAAAATTTTAAAGCTTGAGGAAACAATATGTAATAAACTAGAATTCTTCATGCCTTTAAGTTCATGATTGCAGGTTCTATTTAAATGTCATTAGCTTTTGCACATGTAAACCAAAGATGCTTGGAACACATGTCCTTAACATTTTCCACTTTTGACATTCTTCCCAAATTTTTAACAAAACTTTAGCAGTGTTAAGAGATATTTTACATAGTAGTGGGGCCTATTGTAACTGAAAAGTTTCTCTGCTGTTTTAGAGAATATTTTATCTGCAAAACTACCATGTACTGAAGCAGGAAATAGGAGCTACCTGGTTTTCCCAACTGATGGAAACTGCATTTTGAAACATGCAAGCCCATTTGTTGGGTGACAGTGAGAGCATGCTTTAGAAACTAATACAATATATTGCATTATGTTTATACAGCAAAGAAACAGGACCAACCTCAACCCCACACCATCAGGTAACTATTTATATAGCCTACACTTCTCATTCTCAAATTCTATACTTACCTACAAAATTACAGCAACTTACGGGAGCCGATTGATCTCCAATCCCGCATGTCTCTAAGATATGATACTGGAGTACCCACAGAAAACCCATCCGTTGACGGTGCAACTCTATTGCCCAGTGACAGCTGTACACAATTAAATATTTAAAGTTGCAAGAAAATGTTTGTGCACCCTTTGTAATCACCTAGTTTTCTGCATTAATTACCCATAAAATGTGGTCTGCTCTTCATCTAACAATGGACAAACACAATCTGCCTAAACTAGTAACAATTGTACATTTCATTACCGAGTACACCATTTAATCCTTGTTCAGGTTCAGAAAATGATGTGAACCTCTGGGTAATGCCTTCTACAAAAGCTTATTTGGAATCAGGTGTTTCAGTCAATGGGTTTGGAGGCGTGGGTTATAGACGTGCCCTACCCTATAACAGAGACACAAGAAGTCAGGTTATTTATGAGCCACAGACACAAGGAAATCTGCAGATGCTGGAAATTCAAGCCACACGCACAAAAAACTGCTAGTGAACCTATCTTTTGCGTGTTATTTCAGCTGGCTCTTCTCAAGAAAGGGGCTTATGTGCACTATGCCTAAATCAAAACAACTTTTTGGAGGACCCTAGAAGAGGAAATGTAGATGCACGAAGCTAGTAAAGGATACAAAAGCATTTCTAAAGACCCGAGTGTCCATCAGTCCACAGTGAGATGCGTCTACAAATGGCAGAAATTCAGTACTATTGCTACTCTCCCTAGGAGTGGGCATCCTACAAAGATCACAATATGCAACAGAAAGTGGGAAAAGAACCCAAGAGTAACAGCAAAAACACTGAACAAGAATGGTGTTCATAAAAGGCCAATATGAAGGAAAACACTCATTGCAAAAGACCACCTGGATGCTCCACACTTCTGAGACAATGTTCTGTGGACAGCTGTGGCAAAAGTTGAACGTTTTCCAGCAGAAATGCACACCATGTTTGGAGGGAAAAGGGCAATGCACATCAACAACCAAAACATCATCCCAACTGTGAAGCACGGTGTTAGGGGCATCATGGTTGGGACTGCTTTGCAGCCTCAGAGCCTGGATAGCTTGCAATCATTGAGAGAACAATGAATTCAAAATTCTATCAAGACATTTTACAGAATGTCAGGGTAGCAGTCACCTGAAACTTATAGGTTGGATGATGCAACAAGACAATGATGCAAAACACAGAAGTAGATTGAGAGAATGGTTTAAAAATAAGTACCTTTGTGTTTTGTAATGGCCAAGTCAAGAGTCCAGACCTAAACCCAACTGAGATGCTGCGACATGACCTGAAGCGGGCTGTTCATGCAAAATACACCATTAATATTGATGAACTGAAGCAGTTTTGTATGGAAGAATGGTCAAAACTTCCTTTCACCATTGTACAAGTCTGATCAGAAGCTACAGAAAACATTTGGTGGCGGTTATTGCCGTGAAAGGTTCGTGGTACCAGTTATTAAATACAAGGGTTCACACTTTTTCCAGCCTGGACTGTGAATGATAAACATGTTCAATAAAGACATGAGTACAACTGTGTGTTTAGTTTAGGCAGATTGTGCCTGTATTATTGAGATTTAGAATTTAGATGAAGACCATACCACATTTTATGAGTAATTAAGGCAGAAAACCAGGATTCATAACTTCCTTGCAATTGAAGTAGATTGATTGTTACTTTTTTAAATAACTTAAATTTTAAAACCCTCTGGAGCTAGAGAACATGTATAAATCCTTACTCAAGATGGTCTCATTGATTATTTAAAGCTCATTCTTTTCAAGTTCTAATTAAATCTCACTAAACTCTACTCAAGTATCAGTTAAATTTCTGAGCACGTTATCTCAGACTGGGACTGTGTTACACCAAAGCCATGCATGGTACTGCTCCTTTCTGGTCAACAGAATCTTCAAAGTGCTTTACCTGGTTCTTCAATTTTTGTTTACATTTAGCCAAGTTTCCTACTACTGTAGTAACACGCAAAGACTATCAAGTCATTAGAAATGTCCATCATCACAGACCAGAATATATCAAATATCCTTGAAGGAGAAACTGAATGCAGTATTGTGAAGAATGACAATTTATTTCTCACAAGCTTTAGATGTAAAAGTTCGATTTCTAAAAATTTTATTTCTTTTTCTCAATATCTTGCTCTGCTGCCTCCTTTGCTCGCTTGGCACGGATTCCAAACAAACGGGCATTTGCTCGGGCCATACGAAGACTTGCGAAAGCCTTGAAATTCTTCTCATCCTCTGAGATTACCCTAGCTTTCTCCTTCTTGTACACCTGGAAAGCAAAATAATTTCCATAAATATAATACATACAAGCTTGCAATTCTGCAACAAAAGCAAGGAGCACATGGACAAACCTCGAGTAATGTAAAGCAACTCAATTCAAATTTCGACTCCAAACATTGCCATATTCTCTAAGTTAATTGTTCAATTTCCAATTCAAATCTGCCAGATGAATTTCCTGAATAATCTACCCCAGCCGAAGTCCAGTTACTCCAAATGGAAGAAAGCAGCAAAAAAGGAAATCCCCAATCCTCCCAGAGAAAGTGTCTGAGGTGCAGGATACCTCACACCTCAGCACTTTCAAACAAGTTACCATTTAAAGAAATGTAACCAGAATTAGCAGTGTTGACACTAGTTATGTATTCACAATACTTTACATTTATATAGGCTAAATTAAGAAGAGGGTCTTAATCCACTGAGAAAAAGACATGGAAGCATTAGCACTACTGTAATGGAATGAACTTGTATCTAAATAATTAGATCCACAAGCCTCCCCCCTGCCCACAAAAAGAAACAGGATCAAGATAGGCCTCTCTTTGTAATCTTTTAATTCACTCAGCTAGGTTGAAAGGCAATGCACTTTTGTCAGCATCCAGACTGCATTCCCACAATCTGCTCAGGAGCTGGCAAATAATCAACTGAAACTTGAGCATTTTTTAAAATATAGAAGTAATTACTCACATTCTTGATTGGCATGACAGGACCAGTTAGCTGAGTTGCCACTTTAATTTCTTCAGCCTGTGGAAAAGAAATTTGCATTAACAAATGCCAATAAACAAAAGCAAAGAACTGAAATAAAATTAGGTACTTCAGTCATCAGATGGAAAAGGGTTCAATGAAATTCATCAAAGATGTACAGAGATTCCGGAGAAATTATCATCATTTGACTGGTGATATAACTTTCAGACAAGGCATAGTATTTAGTATTTTTAAATTGCTTCTCCAAGAATTACTGGTCAGCATATTACCACCAAAGCTAACTCCAGACCCAAATAATCATTGCCAGCTGTACCCACCTGCTCCGTTTCTGTATGTAGATATTTTGGAATGTATTCCACATTCCCAATACTAAGTACTACCCAGGAAAAACAATTCAAATAAAAAATTAAATCTTCCTTTATCAAGCTTAAATACTTAATACTTCTTTTATCCACCTCTTCCAGACAGACTCAAAATAACCCTTTTCAATCCACAGGTAATGTAACAAATTAGTTTCCAATTTTGGAACTCCCTTTCTAACCGTTTCATTAATAAACTCTAGCCAGGACTGCCTCATTTCTTACTAATCCTGCATTGCAACCCATTTCATTACACCAGTCTTTCACTCTCCTGTCTCTCATCACATACAAAGGAATAAACTTCTGCACACATAATTAACAACCATTAAAATTTGAATGGAGATTTAAGGCATTTTGCTAAACACACCCCAAAAAGGAATGAAATCCAAGTCACTTAGTAATCCAAGATGGTTCATTTTGGTAGGTCAAATATGATGGCAGAATATAGCATTAATGGTAAGACTCTTGGCAGTGTGGAGCATCAGAGGGATCTTGGGGTCCAAGTCCATAGGACACTCAAAGCTGCTGCACAGGTTGACTCTGTGGTTAAGGTGGTATACGGTGCATTGGCCTTCATCAATCGTGGGATAGAGTTTAAGAGCTGAGAGGTAATGTTGCAGCCATATAGGACCCTGGTCAGACCCCACTTGGAGTACTGTGCTCAATTCTGGTCGCCTCACTACAGGAAGGACGTGGAAACCATAGAAAGGGTGCAGAGGAGATTTACAAGGACATTGCCTGGATTGGGGAGCATGCCTTATGAGAATAGGTCGTGAACTCGGCCTTTTCTCCTTGGAGTGATGGAGGATGAGAGGTGACCTGATAAGAGGTGTAGAAGATAATGAGAGGCATTGATCATGTGGATAGTCAGAGGCTTTTCCCCAGGGCTGAAATGGTGCAAGAGGGCATAGTTTTAAGGTACTTGGAAGTAGGTACAGAGGAGCTGTCAGGGATGTGTTTTTTTTTACTACGCAGAGTGGTGAGTGCGTGGAATAGGCTGCCAGTGGCGGTGGTGGAAGCGGAAAGGATAGAGTCTTTTAAGAGACTCCTGGATGGCTACATGGAGCTTAGAAAAATAGAGGGCTATGAGTAAAGCCCAGGTAGTTCCAAGGTAGGGACATGGGCCTGTATTGTGCTGTAGGTTTTCTATGTTTCCAAGCTGTTACTTGCAGTACAAGGTTAATCTTCTAAATTGATTAAACATATGCACACCAAACTGCAATATTTAGAACACAGTCATAGCTGCTAATCTGCCAGTTGCAGAGATGCCCAATGATACACCTAACCTTATGAGAACTCTCTGCCTGACGTTCTTTAGCTCTCCAAAAGTAAAATAATTCATACAATTATTTCAAAAAATATACAAATCTAGACACTATTTCATTTGAAATCTAATTATGGTACTACCTAGACAACCAGAAAATATATATTTTTTTAAAAATCAGTAGCTTCTTAAGCTCCCCCAGAATTCAGGACCTAAACATTTTAAATGCACACTTACTGAGGAATCTCCCTTCTTGGGAGCAGATGCCTTTCTTGGGAAGATGATCAACTTAGAACGATATTCTTTTAGACGCTGAACATTACACTGAATAGATTCCGTTGACTTGTTGCGACGCCTATAATCAACTGCAATACCAATAGTACGTGCCACTCTCCTGTTGATGCCTGCTGCCTAGGTTATGTCCAAAAACACATTTTATTAGAATCTCGGTTGTGACATGCCCATATAAATTTTACTTTGAACTTTGAAGATGAAGAGCACGTAAATAGTAACTTTACAAGAAGTTTAAAAAGACCCCATTTGAACACAACTGCAAGCTCATTTTCTAGTTTCAGCCAAATTATCTACAGTATTAGATCTCGTTAGTCTTTTCTTTCAATTACACACAAAACTCAAATTTGCTGGACCACAACCCCTCTGCACCAAACAAAACAAGTGGAAATCCAACCCCTTTTCATTTACGTGCTATTTCAGACCAGTTCAATCTTCAATACCAATATGGCTTAAAAAATTACCTTTAATTCTTCCAAGCTGAAGCCTCGTCCAGCACGTACTTTAGTGTGATACCTTACAGTGGGACATCTAACAACTGGTCGAAGGGGGCCAGCAACTGGTCGTGGAGCAATGCGACGTGCTTTAGCTTGCCGTGCCTTCCGTCTATTAACAGATGTTAGAGCATTCTATTACAATTGTTCACAGAAAAAGCACAGAACTCAGTCATTAAAGAGTTGATTGTTGTCTTGAGAAAAGCAGACATGCACCCGTCTAGTCTACAGCTTTAAAATTCCTGGGTGTTAATAAATTGGATAACTTGTCCTGGTCCAAAATATAGACCCAATAACAAGGAAGGTGCAACAGCATTTTTGCTTTCTCAGTAAGTTCAGCTTGTCAAACATTCTAACTTCCATACTGTTGAAATTGGTTGATTACAGTTAAGTATGGCGATTTGAATGTACAGGAATGCCAAAGGCTACAAAGTGACAGACTCTGCCCAATGCATCATGGTCCCATCCCTCCCCACAATTAGAAACATTGCCTCAAGGTAATAACCAGGCCATTCCATCTTCTCGCCGCCCTGATTGGACAGAAGCCTGAAATCCCATATCACAGTTCCTTCAACCATTCAGTTCTTGAACCAAGTATAACCCTAATTACTAACCTCAAGTGGGAAAATAGGCATTATGTTTTTTCTAGTTAATGCATCTTATACAATGTTATATATCTGTGATTGTGTTGCATAACATTTTTACATTCCCCCATGCATACATGTACTTGGGCATATGACAAACTCAAGACTTTTCTTCCTTCCTCCTGATCTCTCTGCCCTGCCCAAAGGGAAACAAATGTAATAATTCACTGTATTAACAGAAAAAAAACTTATTCTGGTAAAGAATTTTAAAAACCCTTACGATAGTACACAGTCATCAGCAGAAAGGGTTCAACTGTACTCATCATTAATGTACAGAGATTCCGGAGAAAGTGTCATCATCTGACTGTGGAACTATCACCTATGACTACAAAACAAGATAGTTAATTCATTGCTTTCATTCTTTGGCCTTTGATGTTGCTGACTACATTATTTTAATTTCTTTTAGTACCCAGCCAGGTAGAAACACATTTAACAGCCTATTAATACTGATTAAAATAATTTCTTGGCTATCACCCCATTCACTAATCTTGCACAGGTATGACTCCTCAATTTTAAATCTATAAACTCATTAGGGATCAATTCAAAATTTGAAAAACTGAAAATATTTGGCACAATGATCCAACTGCATCCCCAAAATAAATTTCTCAAAACTACAATGTTTCACTGACACCCAGCATTGATCATGCGAAGATTTCCTCTAAATACCCAGACAATACTACTTAGAAGTAGGTGATATTTTGAATGCTTTCAAAATTTAAGTAGGGAATGTGGGGATGGGGAGCTTTGAGTAAAATAGACAAAAACATCTCTAGGGTTTCGACAGTAGGTAAGTTAATGCAGGGAAGGAGTTAAAAGGAAAGGAGAAAATAGGAGAACAAGCTGATGCAACTCAGGAGAAACCACACAAAGGGGGAAGGACTGCCAGTCGCTATTTGACACTCCTTGTAAGCTATCTTCGCAACATACCGTGCACAGCACCACCTGTGCACACCTCAGTATGCCATCAGATCACACCGAATCCATGCTGCAGGCTTCATCCTGATATGGAGCTAGTCAGTGCAAATGGCAAACTTCAATTTGTATCAACTCTGCTCTAGATAGAATTCTGTACAGGAGCACAATAGTTCAGTTGTACAACTTTCAGTTTCCTGTCTTTTTCTCTGCAGGTTATAAGACAAATGCCAGAGCTACACATGTACTTAATACCCCTGCTCTACAGCTCTGTCTATAACTCAGGCTGTCTGCAGAACATGTGTACACAAATACCACTCCGTCCAACCAAGGGCTATCCTAGCTACTACTCGCTTCCTTTAAAAAATACACACTTCCTTTTAATGGACTGGTGTTAAGAATACCTGCGTATTTTTCTGGCTGGCTGATTGAACCAAGTACGGACCCTCTTCTGCCAATCCTTGTGGAAATGAGGGTTCAGGATCATCCCATTCCGACTTGGGGCCATTGTTGCTTATTGAACGGTGAAAGCACCTAAGTAAAGGTGAATACCAATTAAATAATAGATCAGATATAATGCAGTTATTATATGAACTACGGATATTCCCCCAGAGGCGGCAGGAATGACTTGACCGTACATTAGCAGAAACTCTCCGCCACTCTTCAGAAAAATAAGCATTCGAAAATGTGAAGAACGCGTTGAAATGCTTTCATGAACATGAAAGTAGGATCTTACGTCCATTTTGTGCACCTTCCAAAAGAATAATTAATCTCGGTTTTAGACGCAGCGTTTACTGGGGAACAAACTAGAAACAAGGAACGAAGCAATGTGCTATCGACTCAGCACTTCAACCAGGTTGCTGGTGTGAAACGTTAAGGCTTTCCACGTAGAAGTGTCGGACATGATGAATGCTTTCAGGTTTTACTAGGTAAAACTATTATAAAACTCCTCACCACAACCCTTGGAAGTGGCACCACGCCGCCCATTAAAGAGGCCGACACGGCCCCGCTCACCCGAGACCTCCGGAGGTAAGGACCCATCATCCGTACAACCCGCCTGCCGCCTCCACCTTAGGCCCGATGCACGGAAACCCTGCCAGTCGGCTTTAGGCACATTTGTCGGTCAAAATCGTCGCGGATATTAAGAGTCTGTTTTCTCCCGTTTTACTGCGTATCGTTGCATAGATGGATCGCCGAACAACATATTACGATGGAGTCAGATTTTATATACGCTCCCGTATAACACGTACCGTCTGCAGAAAAATGGCCGCGGGAAAAGAGGGAGGCACCGCCAGTAATGCTGGGATATGAAGACCGAGCTAAGATTGACCAATCAGCGCAGAGGCGGCTGACCTGTGCCTTCCGCCCCGCTCAGGGAGGGGCACTTGAACTGAGTTGTTTCTTTCACAACCAAGTCAAGTGGAGCTATTGTGGGCGAGGAACAGCTGCAATGAAAAACGAGAGGACAAATATTAAAATTTCAGATACAGTTTATGCATAAAGTGAAAACCTGAAACCATTCCAACATGATCACCAACAACTTTGTCCAAAATAAAATCAAAAAAGAAACGATGGAGGTTTTGCAACAACTTGCATCTTACAGTCATAGTCATACTTTATTGATCCCGGGGGAAATTGGTTTTCGTTACAGTTGCACCATAAATAATAAATAGTAATAGAACCATAAATAGTTAAATAGTAATATGTAAATTATGCCAGTAAATTATGAAATAAATCCAGGACCAGCCTATTGGCTTAGGGTGTCTGACCCTCCAAGGGAGGAGTTGTAAAGTTTGATGGCCTCAGGCAGGAATGACTTCCTATGACGCTCTGTGCTGCATCTCGGTGGAATGAGTCTCTGGCTGAATGTACTCCTGTGCCCAACCAGTACATTATGTAGTGGATGGGAGACATTGACCAAGATGGCATGCAACTTAGACAGCATCCTCTTTTCAGACACCACCGTGAGAGAGTCCAGTTCCATCCGCACAACATCACTGGCCTTACGAATGAGTTTGTTGATTCTGTTGGTCTCTGCTACCCTCAGCCTGCTGCCCCAGCACACAACAGCAAACATGATAGCACTGGCCACCACAGATTCAAAACAGTAGTAAATTTAGATAAGCACTGAAATATGTAAAATATATAAAAAACTAAGTATAAAAATTTACGAGCGTGTCTTTGTTTCCAAGATTTAAGCTGAAAGGAGATCTAAAGGATGATTTTTTTTTTCACACAAAGGATAGTTGGTATCTGGAACAAGACTCAATTTCCACAAAATAAAAGTTCATAATCTATCAGGCAGCAGCAAGCTTTGCCCTCCTTCATAATTTGGAGACTTGGACTATCTACAGGAGGCACCCCAAAGCACTAAAAACAAACCACTAATGCAGTATCCATAAAATCCTCCAAAATCCACCGGCAAGATGAACCACCCCAGCATCCTTTCCCAGATTGAAATCCCCCACTACTGAGGCCCTATAATCACACTCAAAATATCCAGCATCTCGAGAGTTTGGTGGCGCCACACTAGATGATTTTCAAGAGTATCGAATGGTACTCCTATGAATAACCCACTCCATTTACCGACACAAATAGAGGTGTAACCCAGATTATGAACACCTAATTTACGGATACCCCAACATACAACCAAGCTTCCATTAAATTATTACATTCAAAGTCCAATATATGTAAAGCATTCATTCCTACAAGTAGAAGTGTTTTCCCCTCTCTCCATACCCCCACTACTAGTAATTGCTCTTTCTTATCAGTCTTGTGTGTTTAATAGATTTCATTAGAATACAATGAAGGGATGGTAACCACATTGAGTGATATTTATGCATTGTCTGACTTATGGACAAAACTAACTAATATCTGTATAAATAGAACCTGTTCATTAACCTGGGTCTGTGTGTACAATACAGTAAATTCATTATACTGCACGGAATATAGCATACAGAGCAGCCATAACATATTGCACAGTGGAGCACGCTTACGATTTTGGTGGGCTACTCCTATTTCTTATGTTCAAAGTTCAAAGTAAATTTCTTATTAAAGTACATGCAGTGCCTATAAAAAGTATTCAGCCCCCTTGGAAGTTTTCATGTTTTATTGCTTTACAACAGTAGATTAAACTTGACTCTTTTGTGTCAATGTGAAAACAGATCTCTACAAAGTGATCTAAATTTATTACAAATATAAAACACAAAATAGTTGATTGCAAGTATTCACCCCTTCAAGTCAGTATTTAGTAGGTGCATCTTTGGCAGCAATTACAGCCTTGAGTCTGTGTGGATAGGTCTCTATCAACTTTGCACATCTGGACACTGCAATTTTTCCCCATTCTTCTATACAAAACTACTCAAGCTCTGATTGCATGGGGATCATGAGTGAACAGCCCTTTTCAGGTCCAGCCACAAATTCTCAATTGGATTGAGGCCTGGACTCTAACCTGGCTACTCAAGGACATTAACTTTGATCTTTTAAGCCATTTCCGTGTAGCTTTGGCTTTATGCTTGGGGTCATTGTTTTGCTGGAAAACAAATCTTCCCCCAAGTCTCAGTTCTCTTGCAGACTGCATCAGGTCTTCCTCCAGGATTTCCCTATATTTTGCTACATTTATTTTACCCTCTGCCTTCATAAACCTTCCAGGGCCTGCTGCAGTGAAGCATTCCCGCAGCATGATGCAGCCACCACCATGCTACATGGTAGGGATGGTGTGTTTTAGATTATGTGCGGTGTTTGCCTTATGCCAAACATAGCATTTAGTCTGATGGCCAAAAAAACTCAATTTTGGTTTCATCCAACCATAGAACCTTCTTCCAGTTGACTTCAGAGTCTCCCATATGCTTTCTGGCAAACACTACCTGAAGCTTGTGATTCCTCCAGAGTTGTCATAGGTCTCTTGATGGCTTCCCTCACTTCTTGCATGGTCACTTAGTTTTTGAGGATGGCCTGTTCTAGGCAGATTTACAGCTGTGCCATATTCTATTTCCTGATGATTGTCTTAACTGTACTCTATGGAATATTCAGTGACTTGGAAATTTTCTTGTATCCATCTCCTGACGTGTGCTTTTCAATAACCTTTTCACGGAGTTGCTTGGAGTGTTCTTTTGTCTTCATGGTGTGGTTTTTGCCAGGATAGTGACTCACCAGCAGTTGGACCTTCCAGATACAGACGTATTTTTATTACAATCAATTGAAACACCTTGATTGCACACAGGTCTTCAAAAACAGGTCTCCATTTAACTAATTATGCGACCTCTAAAACCAATTGACTGCATCAGTGTAGATTTGGTGTGTCATATTAAAGGGAGGAGAGGTGAATACTTATGCAATCAATTATTTTGTGTTTTATATTTGTAATTAATTTAGATCACCTTGTAGAGATCTGTTTGCACTTTGACATGAAAGAGTCTTTTTCTGCTGGTGAGCATCAAAAAAGCCAAATTGAATCATTGTGATTCAATGTTACAAAACATGAAAACTTCCAAAGCGGGGGTGGGGGGGTGAATACCTTTTATAGGCACTGTATATACGTCACCATATACTACGCTGAGATTCATTTTCTGACGGACATTCACAATAAATACAAAGTAACAAACCAGTCACTGAAAAACTGCGCAACAAAGACAGACAAACCATCAAGATGCAAAAAGATAATTAATTCTGAAAATACAAAAAATAAGTAAGTAATAAGTATCTAGAACATGAGTTGTCAAGTCCTTGAAAGTGGGTCCATAGGTTGTGAAATCAGTCCTTCTGGTTCAAAACCCTGAGGGCTGAGGGATAATAACTGTTCCCGAACCTGGCGGTGTGGGACCTGAGGCTCCTGCACTTTGTTTCTGATAGCAGCAGCAGGAAGAGAGAATGGCTTGGATGGTAGGGGTTCTTGACGATAAATGTTGCATTCCTGTGACAGTGCTCCTTATAAATGAGCTCAATACTAGGGAAGGCTTTACCACGGACTGGGCTGTGTCCATTACTTTTGTAGGCTTTTCCATTCAAGGGCATTGATGTTTCCATACCAAGCCATGATGCAACCAATCTGTATTCTTGCCACTGCGCATCTAAAGAAGTTTGTCCAAGTTTTAGGTGACGTGCCAAATCTTCGCAAACTTCTAAGAAAGCAGGGGTGCTGCTGTCTTCTTGGTAATAGCTCCTATGGTATGGTAATACACAAAGATCTTTTATTCATGATGGATTGGGGCTCTGCCTTTGCACAGATAAATTTTTAAAATGGGGATATAACTGAGTCTGCTGGAAATGACCTCTCCATCAATGTAAACCTCCATCACCTTAGAAAAGATGTGCTGGCATTGGAGAGGGTCCAGAGGAGGTTCACAAGCATGATTCCAGGAATGAAACGGTTATCATACGAGGACCGTCTGATGGCTGTGGGTCTGTACTCGCTGATCTCATTGAACCCTTTCGAATGTTGAAAGGCCTAGACAGAGTAGATGTGGAAAGGAATGTTTCCCATGGTGGGAGAGTCTAGGACAAGAGGGCACAGCCTCAGGTTAGAGGGGCACCTTTTCAAAACAGAGATGTGGAGAAATTTCTTTAGCCAAAGGGTGCTGAATTTGTGGAATTTGTTGCCACATGCAGCTGTGGTGTATTTAAGGCAGAGATTGATAGGTTCTTGACTGGTTACGGGGAGAAGGCTGGGAACTGGGGTTAAGGAAGAGAAAAATAAGGATCAGCCATGATTGAATGGCAAAGCAGACTCGACGGGCCATATGGCCTAATTCTGCTCCTATGTCTTATGGTTTAAATGAAATTTCAGCACTCTGAAGCCTGACTCTGCTGACACAGTTGACATAAAGTACCCTGCTCCGACAAATGCACAGCCCCATTCTGGCAACACACATCAAAGTTGCTGGGGAACACAGCAGGCCAGGCAACATCTCTAGGAAGAGGTGCAGTCGACGTTTCAGGCCAAGACCCTTCGTCAGGACTAACTGAAGGAAGAGTTAGTAAGAGATTTGAAAGTGGGAGGGGGAGGGGGAGATCCAAAATGATAGGAGAAGACAGGAGGGGGAGGGATGGAGCCAAGAGCTGGACAGGTGATTGGCAAAGGGGATATGAGAGGATCATGGGACAGGAGGCCCAGGGAGAAAGACAAGGCGGGGGGGGGAAGCCCAGAGGATGGGCAAGGGGTATAGTCAGAACGACAGAGGGAGAAAAAAGAGAGTGAGAGAAAGTATGTGTGTATAAAAATAAATAACAGATGGGGTACGAGGGGGAGGTGGGGCATTAGCGGAAGTTAGAGAAGTCAACGTTCATGCCATCAGGTTGGAGGCTACCCAGACGGAATATAAGGTGTTTTTCCTCCAACCTGAGTGTGGCTTCATCTTTACAGTAGAGGAGGCCGTGGATAGACATGTCAGAATGGGAATGGGATGCGGAATTAAAATGTGTGGCCACTGGGAGATCCTGCCTTCTCTGGCGGACAGAGCGTAGGTGTTCAGCAAAGCAGTCTCCCAGTCTGCATTGGGTCTCGCCAATATATAGGAGGCCACATCGGGAGCACTGGACGCAGTATATCACCCCAGCCGACTCACAGGTGAAGTGTCGCCTCACCTGGAAGGACTGTCTGGGGCCCTGAATGGTGGTAAGGGAGGAAGTGTAAGGGCATGTGTAGCACTTGTTCCGCTTACTGCCTGGATAAGTGCCAGGAGGGAGATCAGTGGGGAGGGATGGGGGGGGGACGAATGGACAAGGGAGTCACGTAGGGAGCGATCCCTGCAGAAAGCGGAGGGGGGGGGAGGGAAAGATGTGTTTAGTGGTGGTATCCCGTTGGAGGTGGCGGAAGTTACGGAGAATAATATGTTGGACCCGGAGGCTGGTGGGGTGGTAGGTGAGGACCAGGGGAACCCTATCCCTAGTGGGGTGGCAGGAGGATGGAGTGAGAGCAGATGTGCGTGAAATGGGGGAGATGCGTTTGAGAGCAGAGTTGATGGTGGAGGATCCTGTTGGAGGTGGCGGAAGTTACGGAGAATAATATGTTGGACCCGGAGGCTGGTGGGGTGGTAGCGCTGGAGGCCATTCTGGACCAGCCTTCTGAACACAGGTACCAATTCTTGCTTTCTTGGGTTGGACTGGAATAGACTCATTTAGTCACTGATGTTAATGTGTAAGGCAGATGCTGAACTATTGTGCTTTGTGAACAATCATATACCAGATTTTCAGAATTTTACTGCAATTATACTCGTCCAGCTCCAATAGCCAGGTTGCATAATTTACATGCTTGATAGCAGACTTAAAACAAGTCAGTTTCCATCACAGTAGGAGTTTACCAAAAGGATCATTTCAAGGATGTTCTCAACAGTTCCTTGAAAATGTGTAACATCAAAGAACTGTAGAAAGCCCTATTCAAGACCAATTAAATACCTTGGGGGAAAAAAAAAGCACTGTAAACCTTCACGTGTAGAAGACCAGATGAAACAGGAGGATAGTACAATTTCTAATAATGCCCTCCTACCCAGTCACCCACCTCTGGCAAAGTCTGCACATACCACATTGGCTTCTTTGGAAGCTGAGAATTAAGCTTCATTTCAGACACCACACTGTATGGAAGCAAGTTATACCCAGACAAAAGGGACTGACTACATCTGACAATGAATCAGAAGGCTTAAATCCAAAGTAACAAGAAAAAACCTTTAATGGGATGCTCGACGGTCAGAGCTTACATTTTTTTTTAATGTGATGTTAAACCATGATGCTCTTCTGTTCTCTTCTGCTGAATGTAAAAGATCATGTATCCTTTATAACTATTTATCTCAGCATCACAGTGACATCAATAAAATGCATTGAGTGTAATCCTTTTTGGAATGTCCTGAAGTTCTGAAAGCTGTTGCAATTGACATTTAATTTTTGCCTTTAGAAAAGTAAGTGATTCTCTCATTCTTCCTAATATTACCAGAATTTTGCTGCAAGTAGACACAGCTAAGTTCAATAGGTGGACAGCGCAATTTGCAAGACTCTTATACCATTTGTTGCATTTTAACTTTAATTAAAAGCCTTCAAATTTCAAGCTTGCCAGATGAACTGAATACCAAAATGTCTTTTTTATATATGTAATTATCCTACATTCTTGAAGTTTATGCCACTTAGTTGGTAAAAATTATACGTATTACAATAATAATTTGCTTTATAATATATTTGTATTTATATTAAAGTTGATTTTCAGAAAAAATCATGAATTTATTCACCTGCCTCATATACACTCTGCATCACAAATGTAAAAGCTGTGGCAAGTTGTAAACACTGCCGATTCTATAATGAGCACGAGCCTCCCCAGCATCCAGGATGCCTTCAAAACATGATACCTCGAAAAGGCAGTATCCATCATTAAGGAAATCCATCACCCAGGACATGCCCTCTTCTCATTGCTACCATCAAGGAGGTGGTACAGGAGCCTGAATACACACTCTCAATGTTTCAGGAAAAGCTTCTTCCCCTCTGCCATCAGATATCTGAATGGACAAAGAAACTAATTCAGTATTTTCCCCACTCTTTTTGCATTACTTAATTCATTTTTTTTATTCTTATTGTAATTTATAGTTTTTTTTAAATCATATATTGCAATGCACATGCTGCCACAAAAAAAATTTACGACATATGCCTGTGATATTAACCTTGATTCTGATAAATTGTTTAGGTGTAAAGCTTATTGCTATCTTTTTAAAAAAAACATATTTCATCTCCTCTGAAAGTACTGACTTAAACTGTACAAATTCCCACAGATCATGTCCCCTACTTTATAGAATCTTAATGAATATTAAAAATTCATGTTACATCTTTAGCTCGATTAATTGCATTGGAATAATCATGCTATTTCTATCAGCAACCAGTTGGTGGTGCAAAGAGACAAATAATCTTTTAGCAAAAGTCATGTTAATCTACATCAATATCTTAGTAGCTAGGTATCTATCTTCTATATACTACTAAAACTCTCATGCTGTCTGTTTGTGACCTCCAATCAGCGCAAACGGTGCATTATAGCGGCACTTTTTTTGGCTCAATCGAGTTAAAATGCGCTAACTTACAGAATGCAGGCAAAGTTCAGGGTTATATATTCGTATAAAATTGCTCATTCGCCGAAAATCAACAGGTTGGCTTTCACCCGAGACCCGATCGGCCATGATGGAAATCGGGACGCGACAGCCCGACGCATGCGCACGGCCAGCCTCAGCAGCGACACCTACCGGAGCAAAAGGGCCGGGCAGCTCTATTTCGAGGTCGCAGAATAACCTGCAGATGCTGGGGTCAAAGCAACATTTCGCTGGAGGAACTCAGCCGGTCGGGCAGCATCCGTGGAAACGATCAGTCAACGTTTCGGGCCGGAACCCTTCGTCAGGACTGAAGAGGGAGGAGGCAGAGGCCCTATAAAGAAGGTGGGGGGAGGGTGGGAAGGAGAAGGCGGTAGGTTCCAGGTGAAAAACCAGGAAGGGGAAAGATAAAGGGGTGGGGGAGGGGAAGCAGGGAGGGGATGGGCTGGAAAGGCGAAGAAGTGAATCAAAGGTGAAGAAGTAAGCCTGCATCAATAGTTTAGTAAGGTATTATGGCTGAAATTTAATCATTAAGTCTTTCTTTCAGAAAGTGTGTCCATGGTTTATTCTAGAAGTCACTCTAGAAACAAATAATATAGTTTTTGATATGAAACTGATTAAGAAGCAGCTTTTGTTACAATGTCATATTGTAATTTGCAAATGTCACATTTTCAGCATCTGCAGATTTTCTCATGTTGGTCTTATTGTAAAAGTGCATCCCAGATGGGATGTTCAGTTGTAGTTCTGTCTGCCTGTTCCAGTGGTACTGATGGATATCACAATGAAACTCGGCTGGAAGGGAGAATTATTTTTAGATTAGATTAATTTATGAGAACCATCTGTCCTCATTTATTGTCATTTAGAAATGCATGCATGTATTAAGAAATGATACAATGTTCCTCCAGAATGATTATCACAGAAAAACAGGACAAACCAAAGACTAACACTGACAGAACCACAAAATTATAACATATAGTTACAGCAGTGCAAAGCAATACCATAATTTGATAAAGAACAGACCACGGGCACGGTCAAAAGTCCCGAGTTGATCGACTCCTGAGTCCCCGATAGCAGCAGGCAAGGGGAGAAACTCCCTGCCATAAACCTCCAGGTACCGACAACTGCCGATGCATTGGATCCGATGCACTGAGTCCGTCTGTCCGTCCGAAAACTTCAAGCCTCTGACCAGCCCCTCCAATACAGCCTCCCGAGCACCATCGACCTCATCCCAGCCGCCGAAACAAGCAATCCGAGGATTCAGGGCCTTCTCCGGAGATTCTGGACCACACAGTAACAGCGGCAGCTGTTCATATTTCATAATATTTCATAATAGTCTGGTTAATACCCCTACAAGTTTGTGGAAAACCTGGCAGAGTGGTCTTTCAATGCCCCAGCAAATTGGGTTCAATCCTGATATGTGGTACTGCAGGGTGGTTTCTGAGACTGCAAGGGTTTCCCCACAGATGCACTGTTTTCCCCGTATCCCAAAGGCATGCAAATTGGCCACAGCTTGCAAGTGTTACAAACTGGGGAAAATTAATGGGGAATGGGATTATTCTGTAAGCCATCATGGAGTCCATGAATAAAATGACCTTTTTGCATGTCAGAAGAATATATGGAGAAAATATTTTTTCCAATTGTATAAATTGATACCACATGCATTTAAATTAGTTGTTTCTGTGATAGGACAATGAGAGTACACATGTTCAAGTAAAATGTTTAAGATGCTAGCATTTGAAAAGCTGCTGAAAACACATAAATAAAAAATCATTTATAATGAAAACAGTCATGATCTTGGATTCATATGTTCACAGATGGCAGGTTGTAATACATAAATATTGTTCTTTATTGATTGAGGGCTGTAGAGAAAATCTACCCAAGATTGGATTCAGTACAAATAAAACCTATGCCGAATAATCACATCAAATGAGGATGGGCCACACCGGCCTGGAACTCAGAAATGAAATAATTTGTGTAATTTGCTGAATAACACTGCAAAAATGCCCCAAGTGAAATCCATGGCTTACAGTGTGGAAGCAATACTGAGATGTTGCTATTACAACATCATTTGGAAGTGGAAGAGAAAGTCAGAATCCATAGCAGGCTCTCATACCTCTTCCATTCATTACACAGCATACAAACCATTCGGTCTGAGGCAAGAATTACACTTAATGTAATACTCCAAACAGCTGACCATTCCCCACCATGAGATATACTGTTCTTAAACTTTGTCGCTCCCAATTTCATGTCAACAAAAAAAAGGTTAAAGCTACTAATACATCTGTGCCCACCACTATTAATACACCCTAATTCATTGCTACAAAGTGCCATGCATTTTCATACAGAACCAGGCAATGATCTATGACAGACTTTCCAAATTTAGGACATTACAAAGACAATATCTACTCATAGACACAGATTCCAATACAAATCTGCTATCAGAAATAAAGTACTGGAGATTTTTTTCTTCATTGCTCAGGGAGGGAAATGATCTGAACTAAGAACCAAATACTTCACTTCACCTGCCCCATCACTGAAATCCCACAACCTATACTTGCATTTTCAAGGACTCTTCATCTCATGTTTGATATTTATTGCATATTTGTTTATTACTATTATTCTATCTTTTTATATTTGCAGACTTTGTTGTCTTTTGCACACTGGTTGAATCCCCAGTTGGTGAGGTTTTTCACTGATTCGAATATGGATTTATTGAGTATGCCTGCAAGAAAATGAATCTCAGGGTTGTATATAGTGATGTATAGTTACTTTGATAATAAATTTACTTTGAACTTTGAAATACTACCCATGCTGGATATCTTAGCCAGACAAAAAATGCAACAAGTAGGAGAATATTTGGAGGAAGGTAATTACTAACTTGTTAATTTGAAATATTAACTCTATAGTATCGCTGCTACTTGTTCACCCAAGAAAAAAAACTTAGTCTAGATGAGGAATCTTTCAGAAGTGGATGAACAATCCCATATAGGAAACCATCTTTGGAACATATCTGAATGTTATTTTTGTAGCTAAAATCAGGCAATTGTAAATAAAACTAACACAATGGACAAAGAATAAGCTGCAATGAATAGCAAATGAAGTATTTAAGTGTGGGAATTATTGCATTTGTGAGAACTTCCAGTAGGTAACCTGTACCTAGTTTGAATAGACAGGAATCAATTAACATTAACACAACATGGCTGCATTTGTCATTAAATATCAGCTAGTATACAGAATTTACCTTTATTTTCTGAATTGTGCAATGGAATCTTTTTACCTTTGTTGTAGGGCATAACTTGATCCGTTTGAAGGTAGATTGATTTTTTAATAAATACATACACATTAATCTAAGTCATACAAAGATTTTATTTATGCAGAAATTCAAAGCATCGTAAATTACCTTAATTAGGTCATTAAAATTATCTATATCAACTATATGTTCTAAACTGTTTTAGTAAAAACTTGGGAAAGTCTTAGATCAGTTAACAATTTTCATTGAGATTAGAAGCACATGTACAATAGCTCATTTTACATGGAAGATATTAAATCGATTATCTTGCTGTACAAATATTCACAATAGCCATTTGAACATAATTTACACATCACAGACCAAACATTTTTGTTAGAACCAGAACAGATTACTTTCAAAGGCAATTTTATTCATCATCCATTTACTGGTGGAGTAAATAAAATGTAAATCCATGTCCTAGTGCAAAAAAAAATGGAAAGCCTTTTCCTGAAGGAAAGAGAAGAAATATTAACGGAAAATTACTGAAGATATATCTATATCTATTTTAACCGGCCTTCCAATGAAAGGCAGTGATCTCTAAATAATTAATAATGAAAAATCACAACTACGCTGAACCCAAAGGGCAAAAAATCCCTTATGGGGAAATCAATGCAGTAACAGTGAAATGTAAACTACAATCAATCACATTTCATGTTGATCAAACAATAGAAACAGGACAGAAGAGGAAATAACTTAAGTCTCTGTGACAGTTAATCATATAGTGTCTATCTACTTTTGCACATAACCATATTTTCGTTCTAATATAAAACCAGAATAGATGAAGGGTCTTCAATCTAAAACAATTAACTGTAACTCTTGCCAAAGATGCTGCCTGACCAATGAGAATTTCCAGCATTTTCTGTTCTTATTTCAGATTTCCAAAATAATTTTTAAAAATTTTCCTATTTTGGTTCTATTTGTTTAGATCTCTATAAAAAGGATTTTGGATTTACTGCTCACCTTTCAAGGTTCTGGTTATCCTAGAACACAGGAAATCATGAAGCTAATACTTGCACACAGCTAGCTCCTCCAAAAGCACTGTGATGACCAGATAATCTGCTTTTGTAGAATAAAGGCCCATAAACAGCGATAATTTTCCTTATCCCCATTAAACTCGTGAATTGAGATCTTTGATGTTCATTCAAGAAATCAATTAGTTTATTTCATCTTCTGAAAGATGGCATTTCTAATTTCCTGTACTGCACTGGATTGTCAACAAAGGCTTTCATGCTCAGTTCACTTGAGATGCCCAATAGTACATAATCAAATAGTAATTTCACCCCTTTGGTTCCTCTAATCACATCCCTACCATTGTTCATAATGGTTCATCCATCCTTTTGCAAAACTGCAACAATCACCTCAGCTTTTCCAAACAGCCATTTTAAACAGGATGTAGATTTTGGTCGCTGTCCTGAAGAGGTCTTGCTGGAGGCTCATTCTCTCTAGTATCTTGCTTATCCTTCTCAGCTTCAATCCAGCTCTGGGGTGGTATTCTCTTCTTTGGGCCAAGGAGTGGTGGCCCAATAAGTGACTCAATGTCATCATAATTTAGAACTTCTCTCTCCACAAGTGCATTTGCAAGCTGAAATTGAATTTATAAGCTCTAATAATTATTTCAAATGTGTCACGAATCATCATTCTAATCTCAAAATTACACCTTTGATAGAACTTGAACTGATAAACCAGAGTAAATGCTTAAATTTGGAGGCAATTGTAATTGAAAAATACAGCATGTGAGAAGGCAAAGAATCTACATATGATATACATATACATGCAAGTACAGAATATAATTAGAAAACTAATAGAATGTTATCATTAATTGCTGGTGAAACTGAATTAAGTAGGGTGATTTTGCTTCAGTTATAGGGATATTTGAGACCACATCTGGAGTACTTTCTCTTTATTTGAGAGCAGATGTTAATGTGGTAGCAGTTCAAAGAAAACTTACTAGACTAATATCTGGAATGGTAGCATCTATAGGAAGAGGTACAGTCGACGTTTCAGGCCGAGACCCTTCCTGATGAAGGGTCTAGGCCCAAAACGTCAACTGTACCTCTTCCTATAGATGCTGCCTGGCCTGCTGCGTTCACCAGAATTTTTTATGTGTGTTGCTTGAATTTCCAGCATCTGCAGATTTCCTCATGTTTGCATACTATCTGGAACGGTTGTGTTGTCTAATCAGGAAAGATTTGAAAGGCTGGCATGTTCCTGCTGGAATTCAGAAAAGTGAAAAAAGGCCTTGATCTAAATACAGATTAAGACCTGGCTGGTCTTGACAGGGTAGACATGAAAAAGATGTACTTTGTGGGAAAACCTATAAAGGTATAGGACACTATTTAAATACTTAAGACAGATGAGGTGAACATTTTTCTTTAGAGTCACAGGTCTTTGGAATTTTCTTCCTCAAAGAGCAGTGGAAAGAGATCAAATCTTTAAGGCACAGGCAAAAAGATGCTTTATGAGCAACATGCTGAAAGATTAACACAGGAACATGGGAACCAGAGTGGAGGTTACACCATTACAATCCTACTAAATGAAGCAGCAGACTCATGGGGCCAAATAGCCTGCTGCTCTTTACATACATGTTCTTACACTCTTGGACTACTTCCATTTAGTACATTTAAAGTAGGCATATTCATAAGTGTTTTTAATTAAAATAGGGTGACTGGTTAATTAGAGGTAGAATGGTAATAATTCCAGAAATTAAGTCTTAAGATTGTCAAAGTATTGCCATTCCTGGTACCTAAGATCTATCTCTACCCCTCTTTCTGCAGGGACATTCACTGGAATAATAATAAAGTCATCCCTTGCAGACAGTCTCTTAATTTCTCTCCCAGTGTCCATCTGTTATTTGCTATAGGAAAACAAATTCTAGCTTCTATATTGTTGGTGTTTCTTAATTCTTCTATCTACTGGCTACAAGCAAACCACGTAAGTGGAAAGATTTTTGTAAGATTTGCCCATGTAAAAGTGAACCGCACTAACTCTGCAATAGTTTAGCAAATTTCATGACCAGAGCAGATAGTGTAAATACAGCTCATTTTTGCAGAATACTCCATTTTCAGGAATCACAGAACAAACAATGGCTGGTGATTAGTTTTGCTCCAAAATAGCTTTCCAAAAGCTTGAGATTTAATGTTATATGGCCAGCACCTTTGTAATCAATTGGCTTCCCTGGATAAGGACAGTGCATTTGGGAGCACTTGTCAACCCTGCCAAGGACTTGACTGAGGGAGGAGGAAAAAAAGGCCAACTTGAACATTCTTACTTTGCTACTTAAAATGGGTGAATTTTACTTCATGCAAGTGTGGCATTTGAAGTTACATATGATAGGCAGGTGGAGTCTCTCCTCAGTAATCTGAGAGGACTTCAAAAGCGACACTGGTTAAATAAAACAAATTAATTTTTTTGCAAAAAGAAAACTGTTTCAATTTTAAACTCTCCAGGTCTATTTTTTAGCAACATCACTTCAAACAAACATTTTTCTATATCTGGTAAACAAATGAAATTAGTATTGTCTGTAATACAATACCTTGGGAAATGATACATGGGGGGGTGGGGAAGAAGAAAGTTCTAATGTTTTTTTTAAATTGTCTCTGTGCTGGCAGGAAATTGTGCAGGTGAAATAACTAAGATGTGAATTATTATCCAACAGAAACAAGTGAAAGTTAAATCAGAATACTTGAAAGAATGAAGCAATTCTATCCCAGCAAAAGGCTAATCAGCTGGAAATCTGCAAGTCTCCCTCTAAAAAGCGATGCAAAGAGTATTCCTACATTTATCTTGAGCCAAGCACTGCCAAATATCTAGAACACCAGCTCTCGCAGTATTGGATGCCAACTGTGGCAGAAAGAACAGCATTTCATTCAACATGACTGAAAACACAGTCTTAAAAAAAATGTTTTTTTATTATGTAAATTGGGGTAATGAAGCCCATCAATTGATTACCGACGCAAAGCAATTCCTTTGCCCTACAAATTTACTTAATAGGCTATTTCACTATAATCCATCAATTTGCCCCCATGTTCTAGCACCTAACTATATGCAAGACTGGCCACTTAACCTACCAACCCACATCGTTAAGATTTCACAGGAAATCAGAGCATCCCACACAGGGAGAACATGCTAACTCCACACAGACAATACTGCGTTGTGGGTAGATCTTGGATTTCTGGTGCTGTGAGGGATAGTTCTACCGCTTATGGGACTGGATTTTATCCTAAATGTCAATTATCACCATTAATTCCTGTCGTGTGAAGCCAAGCAGAGCTGCAGAACGGATGATGTTAATGAGAGAGATAACGAGAGACAACGGAGAGCCATTCAAAGTGCTTATGGGAGAAGAGACAGATAACGAGAGAGAGACACATAATTCAGTATGTTAGCGTCTGCCACAGACAGTTTGCTTCGAACCTGAACTGTTCATTAACAATCCTGCTGAGACAATAGGAAGTGTGAAGTTTGATGGACAGGTGATACCCCATCAGGGGGATAAAAATAGCGGGTTTGCTAAGGGACGACACACACGCCACGAGACCCTGGAAAGAGCATTGTGCCCCACAAGTTGGTGGGAGTTTGGAGGACCGATTCACGGGAATCGGCCAGAGGATCACAGGGTGTAAAGGTACAACCAGTGGGGACCTATTGTGTGTCTGCCCTTGCCTGGGTGCCGGGTTCACCACGGAAGAACGGTCGCATCTGGAATGGAGGGATCACAGTCGGTGACCACAGCGGGATCAGAAGGCATCGAAAGGTTTGCCTGAAACCTCAACTGTATCTCTCACTCTCTCTCTCTCTCCCCCCCCAACGGTACAACAACTGCGATTACTTCGAACTACACTAGACTGAACTGAACTCTGCTTCACCTTAAGACTGATCATTTTACCCCTAGACTGCGATAGAGCTTGGTTGATTCCTATTACCCTATGTCTGTGTATATGTGTATACTATCATTGCTAACCTGTTACATTTATATCCTTGCAGTTAGTGTACTGTATTGCTTATTTTTGTTAATAAAACTTTATTAGTTTCTAGTAATCACAGACTCCAACGAGTGTTCCATTTCTGCTGGTTTGACAACCCAGTTACGGGGTACGTAACATTCCAGACAAAACAGTTGAAAACAAAATTTAAACCAACATTAAAAATTTAGGCTTTTTTGTGCCCAAATATCATCGTCTGTATCTTAATGAAGAAAACATTCATTCCATTCCCTTAATTCCAGTGTGCAGTTACAGAATAAGCAGCAACAAAATACTTACTGTATTAAGTTTGTCCCTGTTATCCATTATCAATTTCTCTGTGTGTCTGTAAGCACGAGCCACCAGCAACTTGACTTCCTATAGAATTGAAAATCAGTGAAGTATAACTGAGCATGCCCATTAAAGTTATGAAAGTGATCCAAATTATCAATCATGTCATGAAACATTTACTCTTTTTTATTAACATCTATATCATAGAATACTAAGTCAACAGTACTTCCAAAAGAACCAATGTCAATCAAGGATAACAAAATGCACTTCTCCACAAAAACACAAATTACATTTCAAGATCTACAAATGCACAAGTATATCTACTTCTGTATCACACGATACATTGATAAGAAAAAGGAGTAGGTTCCTTGTGTTTGTTCGACCATTCAATAAAGATCATGTCTGATCTTTCCTGTCAGCATTTTTCTGTTCTAATGTTGTTTTCCTGTATTCCCTGAACAGTTACTTTAATGATCTGTTTCTTTAATATATTCAGCAACTGAAGCTCCACAACTGTCATGAGTAGAGGATTCTAAAGATTTACTAGCCACTTGAAGAAATTCCTCATCCCAGCCCTGAATGGCCAATCCTTGTGTTAAGACTATGTACTCTATATCTAGATTTAGAGTAACTTGTGAAGCTCCTTAAATAATTCTGTACATTTCAATTATATCAACTTTTAATTTTTCAAAGTCAAGATATCTCTCACCCAGTCCCTCCACAACTTAAAAAATAACTTATTTTCTCACTCTGGTTAAAGGTCTTTTACCTGAAATTAAAGAAGAATTCTTTCCCCCCTGCCCTCTACACACATGCTGCCTGACCTTAGTGCCCTCAGCATTTTCTGGTTTTATATCAGAGCCCAGTTTGATCACGTCACACAATAAATATGAGTCTCATACAATAGACCCACCCATCCAAGCAATCAATTTGGTGAACCTCTCCACATCCAATCAGTTTTCCATCTGAGTGGCACTAGTTTAAAAAAAATACAAAAGATGTGTAGGAGTTTCATATGGGATAATGTACTGTTTGCCTTCCTAAACATGATGTATCTGCATATCAGCTTTCAGAGACTGAGGCAAAAGGACACCAAAGACTCAGTAATTCGATAAGCATCACCAGCAGCCTTCAATCTCTCAGTTTTTAAATAAGAGTCGGCTGTGGTCGGGTGCTTCCAGGGTGCTGCATCGGCAAGTTTGCGGCGCTGGAAATTCATGGCAGGGAGAGTTTTTCTTCCTTCTACTGTCCGCATGAGATGATGGGATTTTCAAGAGACTTTGAGACTTCTTTTTTTACCGTGCCCATGGTCTGTTCTTTGTCAAATTATGGTATTGCTTTGCACTGTTGTAACTATATGTTATAATTATGTGGTTTTTGTCAGTTTTTTTTAGTCTTAGTTTGTCTCGTGTTTCTGTGATACCATTCTGGAGGAACATTGTATCATTTATTAATGCATGCATTACTAAATGACAATAAAAGAGGACTGCATGTCCTCATAATCTAATGTATTTCGTTTTTCTTTCTTCCAGATTGAAATACCATATAGCACTTCACCTCCCCTCACTGTCCATATAGCCTTGAAGTCATTCTGCCCACAATGCCACCTAGTTTTGTATTATCAGCAAACTTGGGTATATGACACCTGGTCCCATTTTTCAGATTACAAAGTAGATTGTGAACAGCTGGTACCCCATGGCACTCTGAAAATAGCAGATACATTTTTCGTCTTCATCTCATGTCAGCACATCATCCTTAATACTGCAAGTTCTAACTTTGACAACTTTTGAGTGTCATCTTATTTATGCCTTCTGACAGGCCAGATATACTATTGCAGATTCACCCACATCCATTCTATCAGCTACAACCTCAAAATTCCAGCAGGATTTCAAATTTCGTTTCTTTTTCATAAGTTCATTATATGTCTGTCCAACTACCTATTTTCCAAGTGCCCTCAAAAATGGATTCCAGTGTTTTCTCTACTATTGCTGTAAGGCTTACTTCCTGTATCATTTTTTGTTAGAATATCTGGGTTATGCAAAGTACGATTATTATCAAAGTACGTATAAAGATTTCAATTCTAAGATTTGTCCTCCTGCAGGCAGCCATAAAACAAAGAAACACGATGGAACCCATTCAAGAAAACAAAACTCTTAAGGGGAAAAAAAAAGAACAACGTGTTCAAACGGCAGAAGGCAACCAAATGACACACAGAGCATCAAACATCAAACCAGTAGTGTTCAGTTCATCGCTGCACTGCTATCCAATGCAGGCCGAAGAGCCATTCTTTGCCGAAGTGCCCCAGTCCGCATCGATTGCCCTGCTCAGACCACTCAAAAACAGCAAAATAAAAAGTAACCAGAATCCAGGCACACGTGCAACATGAACCTCAAAGTTACCCAAAACGAGTCCACAGCCTCGCCAATCAATCCTGGCAATGTAGATCCCAAGACTCCTACACTTTTCTCCAACAGCAGCTAGTGAGAGGGAGAGGATGACCAACCTAACACAGGCAGATGGCGCTGAACAACCTCCACTCTCATTTGTTGACTTCAATTGGAGAGAAGCAATGGAGTCGATCATGGGCTTGTGTCCTGTCTCCAGGCCACACACACTGCTCCAAACCTCAAACTCCCCCGGGGACAGCTAAGCGCCAGATCACTCCAGTCAGCCCACAACACAGCAACAAAATGTAAATCAGAGGTTCCAATGGCACGCAGCTTAGCAGAAGAATCATACCTCAAAAGAAGTAGTTTCCACCGCTTCTTCCATTTTGCTCATCCTTTCCATAAGCATCTCACAAGTATCTTGGAACACTTAATTCCCAATCTTGGCCACTTTGCAACCAATCCTCCGTATTGGCTTTGCTCTCCTATTTGTGCTATTAACTCACCTACTTTGATACAAATACAACATGCATCCTAGATTTTCTTTTTCATAATCTTTTTTGTTATGACTTGTTTACATGCACTCTTCCTTTTTGACAAACATTTTGCCACTCTTTTTCTTTAACTTTAAAAAAAACCCTCAGAAGGACGGATTTAATTTAAAAGCCTCATCTTCAGCCCTAGTTATCTCGCTCATCAGGAAAGTGATCCTAGCCAAACTCAAGTAAAGCCAGTTCACAAAGAGCTACAGTACAAACAGCACATGATTTTTAAAAATTAAACTACATAATTAAAGGAACACACGTTATTCAAATTTATTCTTAATGAAGCTTGGTACCTTACTCCAAATTGCTAACAAAGATTCTCTAAACAAAGTGGCAAGAAAGGATGCTTTGGGAGTCCTCAACCACTTTATACTTACGTGGTCCATGTGCTTCTGAAGTCCCTGGCTGAAGGGTCGTCGACCAATTACACCTTGCTCCTCTGTATCAGGAAATGATACATGACCAATTGCTTCAACCATCCCATAACATTTTGCCATGGAATAAGCAACTTTTGTAACCTTTTGTAGATCATCCTGGGCACCTGCACATAAAATATTATCCTATTTAAGTTGTGAAAGATAATATCTGTATTCTTATTTTGGCTTCTACAACTAAGACATACACAAAATGACAAAGAAGTATTAAAGTATTCCATACAAACAGCCAATAATTTTCTAATTACACATAGTAAATTGGTCAGGAAAAAGGACAGGATGGTCATTCTAAGTTAAGATCCATAAGCAAGCAATTCAAGCAATGATTAGGTGATTAACAATGTCTGCAATTGTAAGAATAAGGAAAGAATGGGGAATTAATTAATTCCATTGATTTAAGATACAAGGGAGTTGGTGGTGAATTGCAGCAAGATTTTATTTTAGGAGGTACAAAGTGTAAAGAGGTAAAATAACAATACTGTACCCTATTCACATACCATTTACATTCTTACTATGAATTTAAGCATTGCTATTTCTGGCTGGTAATACAGAACTCTTTCAAATAAGATGTTAACCTTGGCTTTTTTAGATGGAGGTCAACTAAAGGCATCCTGTGAAACACAATAGCATTCTAAGAAAATTTATAATCAATGTCTGTCAAAAACAGAGTGGTTATTAATCTCATTTGCTGATTCCTTGCTGTGCAGCTGTAATCCCCTCTATCCCCATATGAGAGGATGCATTTTAAAAGTTGACCAAAGACTATGATAAACACTATAAAGTTGCAAACCTCTCTCATTAAGTGTGCATGTCTCAACTACAATGAGGAAAATCAATATAGCTAACATTTCAGATTAATGAACTTTCAAAGTTAACTCTGTTTCTCACTCCACAATAACACTGCCTGATTGCTGAGTGTTACCAGCATATTTTTGCTTTTCTTCTCTCTCAAAATTTCCAGCATCTGCAGTATTTTGCTTACGAAGCACAGACTCCCTGCAACTCAATAGTCCACATACACTTAACATTCATGGATAACCACCAAGTTCAAACTACTGGAAAATTACTGGTGAACAACATGATTCAGGTCAAGCAGTATCTGTAGAAAGGAAAACAGAACATATCTGAGACCCTACATCAGAACTGAGAATAAAAACAAGGTAGTCTAGGCAAAACAGAAAGTGGGTGAAGGGCAATGGGTGAAACAAGGGGTGTGTGTGTGCATCTCTCACACATGTTCCATTCATCTTTAGAACTCTCTCAATGGTAGAGAGTGTTCTTAAGGTTAATGAAAGATAAAAGAACACAAGAAAATTTTACAGAGGCAGAACTGATGTCAAATTGAACACCCTGTACAAAAAGGATTCATAATGTTCATGCACAAGGAAAGATCATCCTGAATGATACCCTTCCATAAGCCAATTTCAATGGCTTCAGAAGGCTAGGTGATCTCCAATCCTCTCAACTAGATGTGGTGATAAAAATATCAAAAAATAAGGAGATAGTAACTCCTTTTACCACCTTCATGGGGTAAATAAAAATCACAGAGATCTTAGATATACATACTGACAAATACGAAGAATTTTATCCTTTAAGAATGAGACACGAATAGGAAAGAATCATGCAAATATTTACAAATTTAGGATTAGTCAAATTATACCTGTTGTGACTTTATTAAAGGTAATAGCTTCTGCAACACGTCCTCCTAAGGCCATACACATGCGTTCAAAAAGCTGCTCTTTGGTAAAAAGGTACTGCTCCTGAGGCAGAATTTGTGCAAATCCAAGTGCAGCATTTGTTCGTGGGGCTATAGAAACCTACAGAGAAAAGCTTTCAGATCAGGAATTACTTGCAACTTACCTTAGTTATATGAGAAGCTTAAAAACAAAATAAAAATTATAACATTTTCTAAAGTTACATATAATAAGAGTTGGTTCATACTTGACTTGATTGTGTATTTGAAAACACAAGCTCAGTAACCCAAATAAGGGTATGATCTCTGCTTTATCATTTTGGTGGGGCGGGGTGGGGGAACAGCACAGTAGTATAGTAGTTAGAGTAATGCTATTACAGTGCTAGTGACCCCGCTTCAATTCTGCTGCTATCTGTAACAAGACCACATGGATTTCCTCCAGGTGTTCCGGTTATCAGTGGCAGAGCATTTGACTGCAGATCAAATGGTCTCAGTTCAAATCTGGGTACCCCTCACTGATCTACAGGCAGAACAGTGGTGTAGAGCTTAGCATAAGGCTATGACAACACCAGCAACCTGGGCTCAATTCTGCCGCCGTCTGGAAGAAGTTTATCTGTTCTCCTCGAGACCATGTGGGTTTCCTCCAGGTGCTCCAGTTTCCTTCCACTTTCTGAAGGACATATGGGTGAGTAGGTTAATTGGACACATGGGTGTTATTGGGCAGCACAGACTCGTTGGGCCAGTTACTATGCTGTATCTCTAAATAAATGTAAAATTTACCACCCCCAAAATATCAAGGGGTGGGGTGGGGGAGGGGGGAAGAAAGGAAAACTAGATTACTTCTGCTCTCATCATACTTAATGGCTTTTGTGTACTACCGTTGGGCACAAAAAGGAATGGATTAAATAGCCTACCATTGAGTGAATAGCCTGCTAACACTAGCTAACTTTTCAAAACAATTACACTTTAACATTTTCCCAGCTAAAGCCCAACTTACTTCACCATCATGATTCCTAATGTACTTGCCTCAACTAGTCTGTCTATATTTAACATCTACATTTTTCTAAATACAGATCCTTTCATTCTTGTTTTGAAATAGTATTTTCCTCCTCTAAAGCATTACTAATTAGCATTAACACATTTGGCCCCTTAATGGTAGGGTTCAACATCACCAGGAAAGAGATCCTAACCTCAGACAAAATATCTTTTTTTCAGAAGACAGTCCAGACATTGCAAGATAGTGATTCAATTGAGCCATTCAGCAAGTTATTTCTGGTGCTTAATATTTGTTGAAAGGTGGAACAGCACCATTTCAAATAGCACCATATTTATACAAGTTTATGAAAAGCTCAACATGAACATTAATAATATTAAAAATATGACAAAACCTTCAAAACAGCTTCTGTATGCTCAAGAAGCCAGCCAACGAGGACGTGTCCAGACTCATGGACAGCTACTATTCTCTGTTCTTCTTTGGAGAGTATTTTACTCTTCTTGGCAGTGCCTCAAAGGAAAATGAATGAAAATTTGAATGTGAGCTAGAGCAATATTTGATTCCCCCCCGCCCCGAGTTTATTTAAATATTCAATGAACAATGATTTCGATGTTTTTGAAAAGAGGCTATTGCATGTTTCTCCAACAGTAGTAAACAGGTATATTAACATTGAGAATAAATGCAAAATATTATGAAAGGCAACCCATTTACATTAGCTTTCTTCGTAAAAGTTCTATCCTATGTCTCCACAAACCTTTCCTCTAAATGGTACTGCATCGTTAAACATAAGATTACTTTGTATTGTTTCTCGAAGGACGATTCTGCCTTTTGAGATGTGCCACACACCTTTACACGAAGAGGATAACTAAATAGCTATCTCCTTAATATTTATCCATGCTACTTAACTACCATTGACATGGTTTGTACATACAGTAGTTGGCTTGGTTTTGCTTTGCAAAGCAGCAGTAATCTTTTGTCCTGTACCCAGCTGGAAGCCTGAGAAAAGTTTATTCGTTTTGTTCTAGGCATTCATCAGAATTATTCCATGATAGTAATTGAATTAGAGGAGTATACACAGAAGCACAAGACTAAAATCTACAGAATTGGTAATGATTTGAATCGCAATTTAGAATAAAATCCTGATTTGACAAATTCTACCAATGTTATCAAAGGTTTAAAGTTTTTCAGTTTTCAATAAGTTCCTGTGATATCCAGGTCTCCAGTACTACAGATGGACATTTTCTGGTGGTGAACTGAGATGGCAGTCAATTGAATGTGAGTACCTGGGGTCCTCAGAGGGTCCAAATCAAGAAAGCAGTCATTGTCTTTGATGTATCACCTCTCAGTGGTGATTAATAGATATGTAGTGATATGTAGTAATGAGTAATATTCATACCACCACAATGCCAGCTTTGACACTAAATGGCATTCCATTGTTGAATCCCTCTGTCAATATCCTGAAGATCACTGTCCAGTAATTCAGTTAAACAGGCCACATTAATACTGCAGCTACAAGAGCAGGCCAGAATCTGGGTGTTGGAGTCATGTATCTATGTTCTATCTGATTGTACTTTGTGTTCCCCATTTATTATGGTAGTTAGCCACATGGTGGGAGCATGGTTGAAGTGAAGAGTTTTAGTTACGTATTCATGTTTTTGTCCAGTTCAGTCAGACTAGCGAGGGAGCTGAGATGATATCTTTTTGTTTTATGCTCAAGTTTGCTTCATTACACTTAATTACATTGATGAAAGCTTAAGTATATTTAATATGCTATGACTGTTTATTTCATTATATCACTAGTTTTAGTTTTTAAGTTGCATCAAGATTGTTTGTTTTGCTAGTTTCTTAATAAAGTATCAACTATATTCTTCGATTTTGGAGCCTTGTTACCGGATCAGGATTGACGGCCTATCATACAGGATTAATCACCCCCAATCCCCGTGTTTAGTCTCTAAGCGCTGCTGGTTTTGTTCAAACAGCTGCTACACTGGGTATCCTGTAGCAAGTGACTCACCATGTGACATCCCAAAAATGTTCCACTACCTGAAGCCATAAGACCAAAGGACCATGATGGAATTCTCATCACTTGCTGGATGAGTGCAGCTCCAATTTTCCAACACCATCCAAGATAAAGCAGTCTAATTGACTGGCACCCTATTCACCACCCAAAACATAATGTACTATTATGTACGGAGGAAATTATCTAAAATCAGACATTTATTAGTCAGCAAGACTTCTGATCCCAGACTTGTGAATTCTACCAAAAAAGACAAGGTCTACAGCTACACCGGCAAACTGCAAATTCAGCCTCACATTATGCAATAACCTAATTTTAAAATGTATTCATCAAATGGTTCTAAATTCTGAATTCCCTTATCAAAATCACTACAGGAGTACCCTCGCTAGAGGGATTAAAATGGTTCAAGTGGTTAGCAACAATCAAAATCCCTGAATATAAGCAAATACAAAAAGGATGAAAATTCAAAGCAAGTTTAAGCACATGAACAGTCAAATGCAGAAGTCCAGGCATTAACATTAATTCCCTTCTCATTTCCTGTGTACTGTTGCCTTCTTTAATATACCTAGCGGAAATCAATGAAAACAGAATCACAGAATATAGTATATAAAGACAGCATTTAATCCATTGTCCCCATTAGACCCATACAAGCACATTCCAGCTAAGTCTGCAATTCTTACTTCACTTCAGAGAACTTCAATAACATTTTATTATTCAGACTGAAAACATCAAGGTCTTTCCAAATGAAGCATAACTGACGCGTTTTACAGTGCACCTAGTCATTACTATCATTATTACTGTTTCAAGGTTAAGTCTCCCAAAAGAATTTTTAAACTTCTGTGGATTTTAGATAAAAACATCTCTTTATTTGAACTCATTGTGAACTTTTCCCCCCAGTTTTAACCTTAACCTTGTGTGCAAAACAATCTTTTTCATTCTCTGCAAAATGCTTAAATAGTTAATATTTAAAAATACTTTCTCATTTGTTACCCTGAGAATTCAATGTTAATGACTGGTGAACTTGTTCAATGACATCATCTGCATGTCAGCTGATATCCCCGAACCCAGTAACAAAATGAAATTATTGTTGGGAAAGGCAAAATCCACACTTGGGATTATTCGATCTCTGAAAGGGACCTTGCTTCAAGATTACCACCAAGTGTCGGAATTTCATTAGTCATTGGAGAATCCATCCTATTTTTTATTCACTGTGCTAAAAAGGAGAACAATTCTACCTTTACTGCAAATTTTGAGAAAAGGTCTCAGAAATCAGATATCTTCAACAATGAATGGATTTACCTGCTATGACTTTCTCGACTGCATATTCAAAGCTGAAGGTGTCAACAGATTTCTCCCCTTCCCTAGCTGCATGTAACGCTGCTTCATTGCAAATGTTAGCTATGTCAGCTCCTAAAATAAAGACAAATCAATGGGTAATTAAACCAGAACAGATTTACTTGTACAATTATGCTAGATATTAGTTGCACCAAATTCACTGTCTCCACATCTAGAGGTTTCTATAACACCCAGAAACCTATAGACTAAGCTTCCACAACTCTTCAGAGACAATTCCAAAGATGCTATACCCTCAGAAGAAATTCCTCCTCCTCTTGGTCCTAAATCTTATTTTGCTACTGTGTTCCTAGCTCTAGACTCTACAGGGGACACATACTCATTTCATCTACAATGTCAACCAAGAACAAATCCAGCTACTCCAGTATATTAAAGTAATTAAAGTGCTTTGTTCTGGAAGAGAGGCAAATATTTTCTGTACCCTCATGAGATGATCCAAACAGTCTTTTATGGTTATTACTTGTTCCCATATTCTATTCCACTTTTTATGAAGCCCAAGACTCCTATATGCCTTTTTATCCTTTACAACCCGAATGGCCAGATATCAACAATTTATGTATACATCCAGATCCCTTTGGTCTTGTAACTCTTAATGAATTCTGCCTTTGAAGTTATAACACTTCATTTTATTCTTCCTAGCCGAACTGTGGCATGCATCATCCTTCTGTATTCAATTTCATCTGCCACATGTCTGCTCATAGAAAAACCATAAATTATGCACGTTGAAGTCTTACCACTGAACCCTGGAGTAAGCTCAGCCAATCGTTGCGAATAAAACCTGGCTGGTTGTGATAACTTCAGACTTTTTAAATGTTGTTCAAAAATCTCCTTCCTCTCCTAAAAACGCAAGTGAAATAAACAGCTTACTACACCAGGTTGAACAACAAAACTTACAAAATTAAACTATCATTTCCTGTTCTTATATTATTTTGTAAGTGTACTTCTAATTCAAAATTACCTACAAGTTTGCTGAATAGGACATAATGAATTGTTCCATGATAGCAATGAAATAATGGAAAATTAGAATAAAATCACCTTGCACCTTTCTTTTAATACTATTACTTTAAAAGCGTGCACTCTGCCTACAATTTAATTATCAGACCATGGATCCTGTCATCTTCAAACAACATTTTGATAAACTTAATAAAATGCAAATAAAAGTAATACATCAAACATTTTATTCTAATACAAATCTTCTGTAAGGAAACATTTATTTTGTACTATTCAAAAGTGGCTATTGTCAAAGTCAGTATTATTGTACAAGTTGCTGTCATGATAGCAATTTGTAACAATGTTTTTGATTGGGAGTTAAAAATTCATGCAGTTGTAAAGATAAACTAAAATGCAATCAAAAGCACAGAATAGAAAAGGAGGACTTCAGGACTTGAAATGGCCAAAAGATCACACACAAATTAACAGAAAACCATTAGACTAAGTTTTCCTTAATGCTAAAGCTCTGATAGACCAGAATTCTTCAGACCACTCAAGAAAATCAATGTGTTTCCTCAATTGGTACAATAAAGACAAAAATCTGCATTTATGTTGTACCAATTGTCACAAACCTTATACAATTCACAGGAGCATCATCAGATAAAACCTAATACCAAGCTTCACTTCAATATACATGCTGCACTTCAATGTACATGTAACAAATAAAGTTCATCTTTAAAAGTGCAGAGAGGAATCTAATTGTGCTATTCATATTATTGGAGCTTGTTTTTATGTAGGGCTGTGTGTAAGATGTTTTTTTTTTATTTTTAAAGATACAGCGTGGAATTGGCCCTTCCAGCTCACGTACTGCTTAGCACACACCTATTTAACCCCAGCCTATTCACAGGACTATTTACAATGACCAATTAACCTACTAACCAGTAAGTCTTTGGACTATGGGAGGAAAGCAGAGCACCAGGAGGAAACCCATGCACACATGGGAAAGAAGATATAAGCTTTCTTACAGAGGACACCAGAATTGAACTCTGACTTTCAACCTGTATACAGGAAAATACAAGCTGCACATATTTCTTTACATTTACTGTGCCATCAGACCAATACAAATTCTTACAAAACACCAGTGCCAGTCGTGTTTCCTATATAAACAATAAACTGTGATGCATTTGAAAAGCTTTAAATAGGACACAGCCCCTTAGTGTTCATAGACTGTGGCCCTTCCCCATGAAACACATTTACTCAGAGTTTTATCTCCATTTTGACTGTTTCGCACTCTTCTGACTCCAATATAATTCAAAGCAGCTGCTTCCATCCAAATTTGTTAAATCATAACTCAAATAGTCAAAAATGGCCTTGCCTTATTTTAAAACACAAGTTTAATCTTCATGCTTTTCCAATAATATTTTGATAGGAAAAATATGATCCTTTTGTATTTGGTAGCTGTTACACAAAGTTGAGTAAAGGAATAAGTAACCTTGGACAACAATAACATCAGTCACAAAGTATTGTTCCAAGGGTTAGCAAAGTCATTAAAAAAGCAACCAAGTTAATTTTCTCAAAGAAACGTAGGAAAATTAAAATAAACCTGTGTTGAACCTTTGTTAGGCACACTTAGGGTACTTCTATACATTCCTGATTACTGTACTAAAATAAAATGAATGATGCAATTACGAGAGTGCAGAAAAGAATTGAGAAGGATAAAATGATGATAAAGAGAATGCATAATTAGAACCTCTATACAGTACTAGGGCTGCAGGTTTGGTGAAGGCAGGGAATTTTAAGGAGAATACATAGGTTTAATTTTTCTAGTTCCTGTTGCAAGTAATCTGGGTTCAGAAGCACAGAGGATAACTATGATTGCAGCTGATAATAGACCAAGTTTTGAGCCAATTCTAAGATCTTGATCTTCAAATGCACTTTTCTTCAACCAAGTCAAGACTGTGGTGCCACGCTGAAGGCAATGGTGGATTTCTTCAATAATGTTTGCTTTTGCTGAGCAGTGGCTGACAAGAAACTAGTAACCCACATTTTCCAGGATCTTACTGTGAACCTTTACTGTCAAAGAGCAGTGTTATTCACAGCAACAGCAAGTTGAAGAGAACTTTTGTAATGTGAATTCTGAACACAAGAATCATTCTCTCAACAAAGCGTGGTGAATACATTGACAGATTTGAGGACGGTCACCTAGCATTTGCAAGCATCATCTTCTGCACCTTGACTATGAGGGTTCTGGTGAGCTTGGTTCTGAACTGTATTTGCTGTAGATTCACAGCCTGAAGATGAGCTTTACTCTGATAAGAAACTTGTTGGAGGTGATAAGCAGCATTAGTGAGAAAAACTGGAAAAGTGTTGGGGCAATGATGCAGCTTTAGAGCAGTCTTCATTAAGCTTGGCTTAGTTGTAGATTTGTTATTAAGATTATGCCTTGCATATCATCACAAAACAAATGCAAGATGTAAACAAATGTCTATGGGCAACTGTTTTTTTGAGAATAGTGCATAGCACCCCTTGCAGTTGATGGAGTATGAGATTCAATGTGGCTGAAAAAAGGCCATATTGGTGCTGCTCCCAGCATTTAATATATTTGTAGATATAAATGCCAGACAACAATAAGGTCCAACATAAGAATCTAACCACTTCTTGTTATTGAAAGGCAATGTCACTGCCAAAATCCTATATACTCTAACATTCTGAACCCAGAATAACCAAAAACCCAAACAAATTCAGCTCATACATACTCCAGTTATGTGAGCAGTATATACTGCAGCACCCAAAGGTTTCCAATCAGCAAAAATTTAGAAATATGATTTTAATCTTTCCACTTCAGTGGATAGTACTGCTCTAAAAATTTCAAATTGATGGCAAAAGAGTTAAGATGCTATGGTGTGTACCATCTACAAAATGCACTGCAATAACGTACCAAGGCCTCTTTGAAAGCAATTGCCAAACCAGTAATCTATAACACTTTAAAAAATAAATAAAGGCAGAAGGCACAAAGAAACATCGCCAAGTCGTACATATCATTGTGACTTCAAAATATAAATTTGTCTTCATTCCTGCAAGGTCAAAATTCTGGATCTTGTTACCCAATCACACAGTCAAAACATCTTCGCCATGGCAACTGTTGTGAAGCTCACTATATTCTCCTGCACAGTTGGTGAAGAACAATATATGCTAACTTTGCCAGCAACAGGCAGATAACAATAATATGCAAATACACCCAGTTCACAATTTTGTTAAAGAAAGTTTGAACAGAATTTGATATCAGCATTCTTGAACAAAGTATACTTTTAACCATTAGTCCATCAAGAATACCTTTAATTTTCAGCTCTCAAAGTGTTTAATAGGTCTTTATTACATAAGCTAAGATTTTTTTTAGAAAACCAACAGATCTGCGACTATGGCACCACATCAGATTTTCCTTCTCTTCCATTAAATTGGCTTAAAAATTAACCCAATTAAATATCAGCTTTTTATAAAATAATTGTTCAACAAAAAACAAATCGATTGAAGAGGTAAATTAAAAAGATAATGTTCTATAATAGTATTGCAAGTGAGAAACAATATTAAACTGATAAAATGAGTAGTTTTGCTAATGTTAGTACTTTCTTAATACTAATCAAGACTAAAAGACCACTATTCCACAAACACAATTAGATGAATGATTAAAATGCTATTTCAACTTCAGTGGGATAGCATAAGTATACTTTCACTAGTAAGTTGAGTATAAATATTTTATGCTCATATCCATCAGTACCTGCAATGTGGGGAAGTCAATAAATATGTGCCTGTCCAAACGACCAGGTCGCATTAAGGCATTGTCCAAAATGTCAGCACGGTTGGTTGATGCCAAAACTATTACGTGATCTGTTGTGCCGATTCCTGTTTAAAATAAAGACAACATGCAATGCTTCTCTATGCAAGGCCAGGTTGTTCTACTTCACAAAAGTGGCTATGTTTCTGATGTTTCAATATATACATTAGATGTACGCAAGTCAAACATTTAAATTTATGATGATGAGTGGATCATATATGACAATGAATAAATGGAATTCGTGCCTTTTATGCCATGTGTGGAAATGAGCAAATAACAGTATCATACTACAATTTAAAGAATTTGGATCTAGCATGGTCATTCAAATACCATTTGAAATGCTGCTGCACTGACAAGTAATTGATTGAAAATAAGCTGGGTTCCTTGGCTGTACTTTCAATGTAAATAAGATCACCAGGTCATACACTTCATGCTCAGGAGTGGAGCACCATTATTCTAGCATCTTAGGGTTACCATTAGGGACACAAGGATAACATTCAAATCAATTTGACTTAATTTGCATTCAACACCAATTTTTAGGCATGCAAAAGATAAACAATATTCAACTCAGATATTCCATATACCTCTAACAATACTAAAGAACAGTTCACAGTACATTTCAGAAGATAAATAAAATACTGAATGATATATTACCACACAGGTCTGCAGCCCTATTGTACCAGTGTGCAACACCCACCATCCATTTCGACCAACAGTTGATTCAGTGTTTGTTCTTCCTCAGTATTAGCAAAACCAGACATGTTAGTTGATCGCCTTTTACCCACTGCATCAATTTCATCAATGTACACAATGCATGGGGCACGAGTACGGGCTTCCTTAAACAAACTTCGTACTCTTGCGGCACCGAGGCCTAAAATGAAAAATTTTGAAATAATATTTTCAGAGAACTCATGTGACAAAGCCATGCTTAAAAGGACAGGGATTCAATCCACAATTCAATCTTAACTGCTTGCATTTGTCAGAAATAAAGTATTATTTTCTCATAATAACCGGGCTCTTCAGCAAAAAACTAATCAGGGTAACTAGTCACAAAATTCAAATGCAACATTCATGATATTATTTCTGCAAGGACACCAGAAAATGTGCAACACAAAATGCGCATACTGCAACACAAACATGAAATGATTGTACATATTAGACTATCTCAATTGAAAAAACCTTGAATTAAACTGGTTCAAATGTTAACTACTTTGTTTCTGGTTCAGAGATTGTGAATTCTATATAAACCCACTCAACATATAACCCAAAAAGACAGGCCAAAATGGAAATCATGTAGAAATAATGCTGCTGTTCAAGCGCAGCATTAAACAAAGGCCACTAACTGTCTATAATTGGCACAGGATATTTCCTTAACAAACCAGATTAAATGGTTATCATCATCACAATGACAGATGTATGATCTTGGTGCATTTACAAAACAAAATGTGGCCCCAAAAAAATCCACTGGTGCAGAAATACAGACTTGCAAACCACATAAAATGCCACATGTAAATTATTTCCTTCTAACATCTGGTAGCACTTTTGCAAGAAAAGGTTTCCGAACATCAATGATCCAACTTTCCAATTGTACTGTCTTTTGGTCTGACTTTCCATGATAAATCTGCACAACAAATATACTTGCTTAAAGCTACTGTAAGGTAGCTTCTTTTATGTTACTGTGTAGGCTAATTAAAATGGCTTCTTTGTTATGTTAAATGCTGAGAAAGTTCTCTCGCTCGCAGCTTGTTTGGGTTATATTATTGATAATACAGCAAATGAACCAATGGATGGCCATGTTATTCTTTCTAGTGTGTCTGCAAGCTATTGTGATGCGCGGGTTTTTGGGCAGAAGGCGCGATGGACGGAGAGAGAATGGACAAGGTGCTTTGAGCTGGCTGACAGGATCGGACCCCAAGCAGGAGTCCAAGGTCCATGGTCTTCGGCGAGGAGAGGAGACGGAGACAGACTCGTGTGGAGCGTCTGGTCGACCACTGTGGTTGGTCCCAGGCAGCAGGTCGAGGTGGTCTGAGGGGACCAAATGGTGAAGAGAGGATCGTTACCAGAGCTCCAACTGTTTGTGCATGAAGAGATTGAACTTTGATAAGTGTGGTGCCTTTTATTTTCCTTTTATATTTTATCTCTATTAATTATATAGTTCCAGTAATATCTATAAACTGTAATTCATTTAATCGTATATGGTGTATTGTCTGTTATTTGGCGGGGTGGAGTACATCACACAGCATCCATACAAACTTAATTACCCAGTTTGGTGGGGCTGAGAGCTATTTCCCAAGACGACAGCAAGTTGAGCGACCCTGAGGCTTGCCGGGGGGCTACACTACTATTATCACAATTTATATTTTAAAGCTGATTATAATACTAAAGCCTATTTGAAGGTAGTTGTAGCATTCCATTTATATTTGGAATGTATTTCCAGTGTAGGTTCTTTAGGCCGAATGTTAGCCAACTATGTAACTGGCACACATTCTGAACGCATTTACTCATGAACAGATACTTATTCATTCACCTGGCTACAAGTTTTGGGATTTACAGGTACAGTGCCTATGAAAAGTATTCACCCTCCTTGGAAGTTTTCATGTTTTATTGTTTTACAACGTTGAATCACAGTGGATTTAATTTGGCTTTTTTGGACACTGATGAACAGCAAAAGACTCTTTCACATAAAGTGAAAACTGGTCTCTACTAAGTGATCTAAATTAATTACAACTATAAACCACAAAATAATTGATTGCATAAGTATTCACCCCCTTTAATATGACACACCAAATCATCACTGATAGAGCCAATTGGTTTTAGAAGTCACATATTTAGTTAAATGGATATCACCATGTGCAATGGAGGTGTTTCAATTGATTGTACTAAAAATACACCTGTATCTGGAATGTTGAACTACTGGTGAGTCAGCATCCTGGCAAAAACTACACCATGAAGACAAAAGAACACTCCAAACAACTCCGCAAAAAGGTTATTGAAAAGCACAATTCAGGAGATCGATACAAGAACATTTCCAAGTCACTGAATTTCCACTGGAGTACAGTTAAGTCAATCAAGAAATGGAAAGAATATGGCACAGCTGCAAGTCTGCCTAGAGAAAGCCGTTCTCAAAAACTGAATGACCGTGCAAGGAAGGGACTGGTGAGAGAGGCCACCAAGAGACCTGTGACAACTCTGGAGGAGTTACAAGCTTCAGTGGCTGAGATGGGAGAGACTGTGCATACAACAACTGTTGCCTGGGTGCTTCACCAGTTGCAGCTTTATAGGAGAGCTTTAGATTAGAAACTCACTTGCTTTAGAATACAATTGTTTACTTTTAATAATTTATAAGATTTTGAATGCCAGGCACACTTAAAAGGCATTAAGAAACCACTTACAGGTTAAACAGAAGGTAAAGTCAATGTATATTTTGCTGTCTGTGAAATTTTATGATCAAGATTTGCCCTGGTGCACAAGACCTTTTAACATCATCCACAGCCCATAGATCACAGAAAAAGAGAGAATGAGTTACAGGCCAAAGACCAACAAATCATGAGATGGATCATTTAAATCAATACAAAGTAAAATTCCAGTTGATTATTTGTTTTTTTTATTCAACTGATTAAACTGAACCTTAAAAGGTAGAAATTAAAATGCACATACAGACTTTAAAATCAAGCCTCCAATCCTTTCCCAAGTGGATGTAAAATAGTACTATTCCAAAGAGAAAAGAATCTGTGCTGGGCAATATTAATCCCTGAATCAAATTTCTAAAATAAAATAATAGGATTACTGCCTGTGCCACGCTTCAGTGAGTATAGGAATAGAGTGAGGTGGAGGATAAATGCGTGGCTGAGGGATTGGAGCAGAGCGGCAGGGATCCAGATTTATGGATCATTGGGACTTCTTTTGGGACAGGAGTGACCTGTACAAAAAGGACGAGTTGCACTTGAATCCAAGGGGGACCAATATCCTGGGAGGGAAGTTTGCTAAGGCTATTGGGGGAGTTTAAACTAGAATTGCTGGAGGGTGGGAACCGAACTGAGCAGATAGGGAGACAGCTTCTGGAAAGGTGTAATAGTAACAGGATTGTCATGGTGGGAGATTTTAATTTCCCAAATATTGATTGGCATCTCCCTACAGCAAGGGTTTAGACAGGGTGGAGTTTGTTAGGTGTGTTCAGAAAGGTTTCTTGACTCAATAAGTAGATAAGCCAACAAGAGGAGAAGCTGTGCTTGATCTGGTATTGGGAAATGAACCTGGTCAGGTCAGGTCAGGTCTCTCAGTGGGACAGCATTTTGGAGATGGTGATCACAATTCTATCTCCTTTACCATAGCATTAGAGAGGGATAAGAACAGACAAGTTAGGAAAGCATTTAATTAGAGTAAGGGGAAATATGAAGCTATCAGGCAGGAACTTGGAAGCATAAATTGGGAACAGATGTTCTCAGGGAAATGTACGTCAGAAATGTGGCAAATGTTCAGGGGATATTTGCAGGGTGTTCTGCATAAGTATATTCCAATGAGACAGGGAAAGGATGGTAAGGCACAGGAACTGTGGTGTACAAAGGCTGTTGAAAATCTAGTGAAGAAAAGAAGAAAAACTTACGAAAGGTTCAAAAAACTAGGTAATGATAGAGATCTAGAAGATTGTAAGGCTAGCAGGAAGGAGCTTAAGGATGAAATTAGGAGAGCCATAAGGGGCCATGAGAAGGCCTTGGCGAGCAGGATTAAAGAAAACCCCAAGGCATTCTACATGTATGTGAAGAGCAAGAGGATAAGACATCAGAGGATAAGACTAATCAAGTGTGACAGTGGAAAAGTGTGTATGGAGCCGGAGGAGATAGCAGAGGTACTTAATGAATACTTTGCTTCAGTATTTACTACGGAAAAGGATCGTGACGATTGTAGAGATGACTTAAAAGTGGATTGAAAAGGTTGAGCATATAGGCATTAAGAAAGAGGATGTGCTGGAGCTTTTAAAAAACATCAAGTTGGATAAGTCTCTGGGACCAGACAAGATGTACCTCAGGCGTGGGAGACGAGGGAGGAGATTGCTGAGCCTCTGGCAATGATTTTTGCATCATCAATCGGGATGGGAGAGGTTCCAGAGGATTGGAGGGTTGCAGATGTTGTTCCTTTATTCAAGAAAGGGAGTAGAGATAGCCCAGGAAATTATAGACCAGTGAGTCTTACTTCAGTGGTTGGTAAGTTGATGGAAAAGATCCTGAGAGGCAGGATTTATGACCATTTGGAGAGGCATGATATGATTAGGAATAGTCAGCATAGCTTTGTCAAATGCAGGTCGTGCCTTACAAACCTGATTGAATTTTCTGAGGATATGACTAAACACATTAATGATGTAGAGCAGTAGATGTAATGTATATGGATTTCAGCAAGGCATTTGATAAAGTAGCCCATTCAAGCCTTACTAAGAAAGTAGCGAAGCATGAGATCCAAGGGGACCTTGCTTTGTGGATCCAGAATTGGCTTGCCCACAGAAGGCGAAGAGTGGTTGGAGATGGGTCATATTCTGCATGGAGGCTGGTGACCAGTGGTGTGCCTCAGTGATCTGTTCTGGGACCCCTTCTCTTTATGATTTTTGTAAATGACCTGGATGAGGAAGTGGAGGGATGGGTTAGTAAATTTGCTGATGACACAAAGGTTGGGGGTGTTGTGGATAGTGTACAGGGCTGTCAGAGGTTACAGTGGGACATCATTAGGATGTAAAACTAGGCTGAGAAGTGGCAGATGGAGTTCAACCCAGATAAGTGTGAGGTGGTTCATTTTGGTCGGTCGAATCTGATGGCAGAGTGTAGTATTAATACACACTTGGCAGTGTGAAGGATCAGAGGGATCTTGGGGTCCAAGTCCATAGGACACTCAAAGCTGCTGCACAGTTTGACTCTGTGATTAAGGAGGCATACAGTGCATTGGCCTTCATCTACCATGGGATTGAGTTTAAGAGCCGAGAGGTAATGTTACAGCTATGTAGGACCCTGGTCGGACCAGACTTGGAGTACTGTGCTCAGTTCAGGTCGCCTCACTTCAGGAAGGATGTGGAAACTATAGAAAGGGTGTAGAGGAGATTTACAAGGATGTTGCCTGGTTTGGGGAGCATGCCGTATAAGAATAGGTTGAGTGAACTCAGCCTTTTCTCATTGGAGCAACAGAGGATGAGAGGTGACCTGATAGAGGTGTATAAGATGATGAGATGCCATCGTGTGGATAGTCAGAGGCTTTTTCCCTAGGGCTGACATGGCTAACACAAGAGGGCACAGTTTTAAAGTGTTTGGAAGTAGGTACAGAGGAGATGCCAGGGGTAAGTTTTTTTTTTATGCAGAGTGGTGACTAAGTGGAATGGGCTGCCAGCAACGGTGGTGGAGGCAGATACGATAGCATCTTTTAAGAGAATCCTAGATAGATATATGGGGCTTCGAAAAATAGAGGGCTATGTTTAACCCTAGTTAATTTCTAAAGTAAGTACATGTTCGGCACAGCATTGTGAGCCAAAGGGCCTGTATTGTGCTGTAGGTTTTCTATGTTTCTACTGAAGATTGCGGTGTATAAAATGGCTTCCACAATATGCCAGTAGCTAATCTCAATGTAGTTTATTTGATGCAAGGGAACTTAACACCTTCTGAAAAGAACACCATAAAGGTGTTACATAAATCCAAAACTTGCTTTCTTCCTGTTCCAATATACCTGTAGTAGCAAAAACAGTTTTATTTTGTAACCATAAAAGACCAAACTTGTAAACTAGTGTGCTCATATCTCCTGCAAACACTCACAACTATGGACCGAAAAATCAGCTAGGGCAGGATGAGAACAACATACTGAGAAATGGTGGTTAGCAAATACTTTAACGTCACATAGCTCTAAATCCCTAACAACTAATTACTCCTCACCTCCAATCACTTCCACAAACTCTGATCCAGCCATAGCTAAGAAAGGAACCTGAGCTTCAGATGCAACAGCTTTTGCCAGAAGTGTTTTGCCACATCCTGGTGGTCCGAGCAATAAAGCTCCCTTTGGAACTTTGGCACCAAGTTGTAGGTAACGATCCGGACTCTGAGAAGACAAATATACAACTTTATTTTACTTCCTTACCAAGTGTTATAACAGCAGAACTTTTTTCCTGCTTATACCCCCAAGTGCTAATCCATTAGTAAAACATGGTAAGAAAGCAAAGCCCTGTTGTTACAAAAAAGGGTCACATTTGACTCAATAGCAACATTTACAGGAACTTCGATTATTTCATTTGTTCAATATTTGTTTTCTTTTGACCTTCATAATCATGCATCTCTGCAGATTCTGCTGGAAGAACTCAACGGGTCAGGCAGCAATCATGGACGGAAATGGACAGTTAATTTTTTGGGTTTAAGACGGACTACCTGACCCACTGAGTTCCTCCAGCACTTATTTGGTCTTCCAGATTCCAGCATCTGCAGTTTCGTGTCTCCATGTCTGCAAGAACTGTTTTGCTAGGTCAATATTAAAAGAAAAAAGAGCCGAAACATGTAGCTGGAGAAACAAAATGGGTAAAGTAACATCTGTGGGCAAAGGGATAGTCAACATTTTAGGCTGAAACCTTGTAAACCAATACCTTGTTAGTTTCCAAAAGAGGCTGGAGAGCATTCCGAAAGAAGGCATCAGCATTTTAAATAGGATATATTTATTTCATGAGTTCAAGCATTAGGAAAAAAAATAGCTTAATTTAAAAAACTTTCTAACGAAACTGACATAATTTACATTAAAGTGATTAAATTAAAACACATCTTAGTCAAGGTCGAATGTCATCAGTCAAAAACAGAATTTGATATTAAGTTTTTAAGTATTTTCTCAAGGTGGCAGAGGCAATATGTTCAAGATATTTAAATTAACTTGGTATCAAAATTAGTTTGAATATCAAAAACAATATTTTCATAAATCAATAGATATTAAGCACTTTGCTCAGTACTGTATATGCTACAGTATATTACTTGAAACAATAATTTGATCATATTGATGTGCACTAAAACGTTACTTTTAATGTTCGGCATTTCTTTCCTAGTTAACATTAATAATTTTTTTTTAAATGGCCTACATACAGTTGCAAGAAAAAAATTTGTGAACCCTGTACAGTTACCTGGTGTTCTGCATTAATTACTCAAAATGTGGTCAGATCGTCATCTAAGTAACAAGAATAGACAACTGCAAACTGCCTTAACTAATAACACACAAACAATTGTACTTCTCGTCATTACTGAGTACACCATTTAAACAATCACAGTCTAGCTTCAAAAAAGTGCGTGAACCTCTGGAGTAATGCCTCTACAAAAGCTATTTGGAGTCAGGTGTTCCAATCAATAACAAACAAGAGAAAATCTGCAGATGCTGGAAATTCGAGCAACACACACATAATGCTGGAGAAACTCATCAGGCCAGGCAGCATCTATGAAAAGAAGTACAGTGGCATTTCAGACCGAAACCCTTCGGCAGGACTGGAAAGAAAGCTGAGGAGTAGATTTGAAAGGTCAGGGGAATGGAGAGAGAAACACCAGGCAATAAGTGAAACGTGGAGGGGAGGGATGAAGCAAAGAGCTAGGAAGTTGATTGGTGAAAGAGACAGAAGGTCATGGAAGAAAGAAGGCGGGGGGGGGAGCACCAGAGGGAGGCGATGAGCCCCATTACCTTCAGGTAATCAACAAATTCGTTAACTTCCAGTTTGGCCTCATGCATTCCTGCCACATCCTTAAAAGCAACTCCTTTTCCAGACTTTGCATCCACGATAGTGAAACGAGCCATTTTCAGCTGATTCTAGGCATGCGGCAAAGATAATATTAATCAGGAGGATGGTGGATCCAGTATAGTTCTACACTGTGCAAGCTTTATTAGCATTCTCATCCTCACCATCATTTTTAGCTCCAATTGTTTCGTGCAAATCTACTGCAACATTCAGTTGTTTAATCAACATTACATCTTCAAAATTTCAATAAGCAATGACTTAAGCCCCTGAATTACAAAATGAAACTACCATCAAGATTGCTGGAGTGAAGGTTGGGGTTGATGGGAGAAACTAGAAATCTGAAATTAAAATGAAATTAACAAGTCGTATCTAGCTCATCCAACAGCAAAATATGTACTGTGGATGAAGACACAGAACAAGAGAGGACAAGAATACTAAAGCAAGGATGTAATACGGAGGTTTTATAAAGCACTGGTGAGGCCTCACTTGGAGGATTGAGAGCGGCTCTGGACACCTTATCTAAAAAAGGACGTTCACGAAAATGATTTCAGGATTGAAGGGCGTTTAATGGCACTGGATCGCTACTCGCTGGAATTCAGAAGAATGAGGGGCAACCTCATTGAAACCTATTGAATGTTGAAAGGCCTTGATAGAGTGGATGTGGAGAGAATATTTCCTGTGATGGGAGAATCTAGGACCAGAGGACATGGCCTTAGAACTATTAGGCCGGAGTATCCTATTAGGACGGAGATGAGAAGGAATTTCTATAGCCAGAGATTGGTGAATCTGTGAAATTCGTTTCCACAGGCACTGTGGGGAGCAAATCATTGGGTATATTTAAGGCAGAAGTTGATAGATTCTTGATTGTTCAGGGCATGAAGGGATAACGGAAGAAGGCAGGAGATTGGGGCTGAGAGAAAAATGGATCAGCCATAATGAAACAGTGGAGCAGACTCAATGGGCCAAATGGCCCAATTCTGCTCCTATATCTTAATTCTGCTCTATATCAGAGCACATTTTTTAAAAAATCTGACAGCAAGAAGACTACAACCAATGTTTAAATCCTTGAAGTGAAATGTAAAGTTGTATCGGTATAGCAACAATGAGCCTCAGATGGGCATCAAGAAATAATACTGTACTGAATTTCCCGCCCTCATTTTTAAGAGTAAACGTTTTCTCCAAGGGTTGTGGCAGATTGACCAAAACCTCCAAACTAATTTCAGAATGCAACTGCAATCACAACAGAATCCAAATTAAGAAAGCATTGAAATTATACATTAAAGACTGAACATCACAGAACTAAAACACAAACTTTGAATGTACTTTCTATAATAATGTTATATACTGTATCTACTCACGATTGAAAGGTTAACTTTAAACTAAACATACTTACAAATGCACTAAATCCACCTTCTCTTCCAGCCATTCCTGCAAGCCGAAATATGTACCACAGAATGGCTACTCCCACTGCAGCCATCCCTAGGGCATACAGTGCACTTCAGGAAAAAAATGTAATGAGTTCATTAATTATATTTTATATTATCAGGCCGGAAGCAGTTTCAATTACAGAAATCTCAATTTTGTTGAGGTTCTTCAGAAATAGAAAAATAGTACAAGGCAGCAATCTAGTCATTGACACCTGTTTTGTCATTCAGTATAGTCACAGCAAATCTTGTGCCTTGACATCTTTTGTGTCCAAAAAAAACCCTACCCATCTCCTTATTAAATACGTTTAGCAATTTAGTCTTCCCTATTTTCTGTGGTAGATTTTCACAGATTCACCATCATCTTTGAAACCCTTAATATGTTCTCACCCTCTTTTAAACAATTGTGATGTCTGTTTTGGCTGAATCTTCCAGCTTGCTACTTTTTCTGGCAATTTATTTGGAAACCAGCTGCATCTTTGTCACTAATTTACCCTTTAAGAAATATCAAACTGTTCTGTATTACAAATGTAAAATCTGACTCAATGTTTCCACTGGAAGTAACATGTCTCCTTTTACCCGTCCCCTGCACTTTGATTCACCAAATTTCTCTGCTCCCTCATTAAGATCCACAACCAGTCATGCACAATACATCAGCATAAACTGAGAACAAATTCAAGCACACAATTATTAAAGTGCATCTTGTGAGAAACACACAAAAATGTTTTATCTTTCACCAACATCAAAACCAGATACATTCAAATTCCCATTTAACCATACTGAATCCGATTCCCATATCAAAAGACTACATACGTAACACTGATGGACAAGCCTGATGAGCCCAAAGTAAAATTTAGCTCAATGTGTAACATGCAGAACTTCATGGGGAGAATGCTGTTTTCAAAAGTCAACATCTGAAAACATGAATCAATTGAAATTCCTTCCCTTACTTTGGAAATACATGTTTTTTTTTCTTCAGCACAGGCATATCACCAGCTTGTGACTGACTGCTAATGTTTCTGTCAATTACTTATACCTGTGAATTGTTACATTTTATCCTCAGTCCCAGAATCAAATAACCTTCAATAATGAAAGATAAACTCACTTTCCAAAGAAACCTGTACGCTTGTATGATACCGGGATCCTGTCCTTTCCATCAATCCCAAGCTCATTTTCAACAGCCCGCAACTTCTCTTCAAACTTATCGATATTTGCTACTTGCATTCGATACATCAAAGCTAACCGCTATATAAAAAAAAGTAAAGGTCCAATAAAACATTTGGGTTAACACACTTATAGTCACTCAACATCAACTCTCAACTAGAAAAATTAATCTAGCATTCAAAAGTGGATGAGAGATGCCTGTTGGCACATTATTATGAACAATTCTACACTGAAGTAAAAGTACTGCACAGACAGTTTCTTCATATGTATTTGAATGTCCCTCAAAACAAAAATGGAGTGGAAGAAGCCCTTTTAATGTTAGTCTCACTTATCCCACTGTCAAGAATTCAGACGTTTACTTTTAGTATATAGCAATCATATGGTGCCTTTTCCTCATTACTCCAGAGAAAGTGATGGGGAACCACCTTCCTGAACTGCTGCAATCTTAAAGGCAGCATTCCTCATTGTGCTGAGAGCTCCAGAATTCAAACCTGAAGTCAGCAATGGCCAATTGTCAGGTCAAGGTACATGTATACAGGTGTTGCTATCTTCAAATGCCTGACAGTGATAGTGCATTTGTAACTTGTTTATGCAACTTCTCTGACACGTGAAGGACGGAATGAATACTTCTGGCAGGGTTCTGTAGATTACTCTGTCCTAGGTAGAATCAAGCTTTCTGAGTGTTGCTACATCTGCTCCCATCGATGCAAATGAGAACATTCCATCGTACTGACTGGTACTTTTCAGCATTGGAAGGGCAGAAGGCAGGACCACTCTATGAATATGTGATCCAATTTACACATCTCTGATTATCTGCTATTTGATTGTTAGAAATCCTAATGCTTTGACCTCTGGCTCATTGGGTTTGTTTCATCCCCGGTTCATCAGAAATATTTATTTCGTTACTGTGTAATATCTAGTTAAAACCTGAAAGGCTAGGCTTTTAATAGGAATAATATCCAGTAGTCAAGCACCACCAATAATCTGGCACCAAGGGTGGTAGATTATTGAAGTTATAATGCATGTAGGTAGCTCAGCAAGTGGTACAGAATTAGTGGGAATGATGTAATGGCAAGCCAGTGCTAAGGATTACACACCTATTTTGAGGCACTACTTAAATAATGGAAACATCAAAGCAAATTTCAAATTTATTCATTAAGGTCTTTTTCATTGTATTATTTTGTGTCCTTGAACCCAATTAAATCCAAAATAAAAGGCAGATTTATGACATATTGTACACTCTGGATAACTGCTTCACATTGGCAGCAATGAACTAACATTTTACTCACTAAATTCAATGAAGACCCTTACCAAGAAAATGTTGGTTTTTAAAACCAACTCTTACTATAGTGGCAACCTAACTATTTATTTGACGTTATTACTACCTACCCCATTAACTACATAAGATATTGCAACATAAAATCAGGTCAAATACGTAATCAGCTCAAGTATGGTAAGGCAACAATTTAAACATACAACCTTCAAGCCATTTTGAAAAGTGTACTACAAAAACTGACAACAGTGCACTTCGAAAGTGATAGAACACAACAAAAACTGATTAGTCTTTTCCCCCTCAAAAAAATGCTTAGCAGCTTACCGGTCTACCAAATACGACAGCTCCTGGGTGAAGGTAGATTTCTACAATATCACTCTCTGGAACAACCTGGACCTTGGCCACTTCTCCCTTTGCCAACATCTCCTGAACAAAATCATTCCATGAGATATTTCCTCCACTGCTGTTGATGGAATTCAACAAGCTCATAATAACAGCTATTATAAATAATGTCCTCAGTCGTTCCCTGTACATTTGATCCTCCCTCTCTCGTCTCCTTTTCTCTTCTGCTTGAAGAAAGAAAGAAAATAATTATGCTATGAAAATAGAAAGCAAAAGCAAGGAAGGAAAACACTTTTTCCCAGTTTATTAAGTTTGCTACCAACAACAGAACATGTATCAAATGAAAACAAAATTGTGCCATTTCAGAACATAAAAGATACACTGACTCACAATAAAGTGAAATTTACAGAGAGAATTTTCATCCTTAACTACTTTCATGATATCAGATTTTACACAAGGACCCAACCTATCCTTATTGGGTTACTTTCGTTTAAAACCTTCTATTGCTCGAAATTCGAGAGGCGAAAGCAAGAATTTCATTTTCTTACACTCCCAGTCTCATATTCTTGTTTTTTTTTATGAAGCATGTTAGAGATTTCTTTTTGTCATCTTTAAAAATATAGTCATCTGTAAAACAAAATAAGCCATATGTTCACATACCTTCATCTTCTTCAGAGCTTCTCCCTTTGGATTTCTCATTCTGTTTTTGATCTTGTGATGATTTTGAAGTGCTGAAGTGGTACATGCCACCTATTAAATAAAATATTTTAAATGTTATAATGATGACAATCTCCAAGCAGAAATAATACCTGAAGATCATTCTCACCCACCTAAAATCTGGAAAATTCTTGTTGGGTCTTGTGTCAACTGTTTTAAAGTCTGTATTCTGTTAAATCCTTGGAATTGATGTGTTAGTGGACGAGACAAGAAACTCTGTGAAAATAAGTAATAAAGCACTAAACAAGTGCATTACGAATTTTTCCTGTAATTTCTGGTGGAAATTAGAAAATAGATCACAGGAAAGTTACAGAATTACTTTGCCATACTTGTATATTTACTACAATTCTTCTTTCAAAATATACCTTTACAAGATACTATACTAGACCAAGGTAACAAATTTGTAATAGTAAAATGCAGCATAGTTGAATAACTGTATAATTGTTCTGAGTGATTATAGTTTATGGGAATCATCACTGCTGTCCAACATTTAACATCTTAAAGAGGATTAGGAAAATCATAGGCTGATTGTGATGTGAGAATTCAATTCTTTTCATCAACCTGACCACAGCAATAAATTTGGATACACCAGAGTCCCAAAAACAATGTTCAATGACAAATGCACATGGCTAAAAGATAACATTGACCACAACTCTAACCTATATTGTGTGTTGCCACAAAAACAGAAAATGCTGGAAATCAAGAGTTCCAGCTCTCCAGTGTTCGCCCCCTTGAAGACAAGCTGGATTGCCTTGATCTGCAGCTGACCCAGTGCCAGACGAGGAACTCCTGCGTGCTTACAGAAAAGCAGTTGCAAAACAATATTCCATGCACCATCAATCTTCAGGCCACACTATGGGACTTATGCTCATATTTTTGTGATTGTATGTGCTATTGCGTGCGACTGCATGTATTGTATTTTGCACCTTGGCCCCATAGGAACGCTCTTTTGTTTAGCTGTATTCATGTGCATGATTGAATGATAATTAAAGTCGAAGGAGTAACACACACAAAATGCTGGAGAAACTCAGCAGGTCAGGCAGCATCAACGGAGAAGAATGCACAGTTAATGTTTTGGGCCAACACCATTCATCTGAAATACGATATTAATTTCATTCCACTTCCCATAGCCGTGGCCTTACCTGTTTAGTATTCCCAGCATTTCCTGTTTTTATCTTAGCTATCTGAGATCTGCAGACCCCCCCCGCCCACTTTCGCTACACTGTGTGTTTCGACCCTCGCGAAAGAATATCTGTTTAACAGAGACATCTAAAAAGCACAGCACCATAATTGATTATATAAACATATCCTGAAATTAAATAACGACAAACCTGCAGGCAAGAACAATGGCACTATCATACACAAGGGGCAAAATAAAAATGTTAAAAACAGGCTCTGGGAAAACTCAAGGGATTGAGACGATTCTGTGGATGCAAAGGGCTGATCGACGTCTCTGGTCGAGACCCTTCAAACAAAGTACTTTGCTTTAAGTTCGTGGTTCGTACAAAGAAAATAGATACAGATTGAGCCAAACTGCAGTCCCTGAGTTATCCAATTCTAATTTTAATGCTTAAATTTAAAAATTGTGTTGGGCTTAAACTGACCGTAAATTCGGCTTTATTATTTAGTTCGCGCAAAACTGGTTACGTATATTGATTCTGAAATTATGAAGGAGGAAATATTAAGTGTAAGAAATAAATATTAAAATTGCCTGCATTTTATATTTTAACCAAATAAATTAAAACTTTGTGAAACACATAAACTTACTATACTCTCTTAGGACAAAGATAACTCACGATCACTCACCTTGAGAATGGGATCTCTGCTTTGGTGACAAGAGGACCTGCTGGAAACATAACATAGCCTTTTAAGTTCGCAGCGACGACAGACAATATCCTGTCCCAAGGACTCTCCTTGAGAAACAGCTTTCAAACAGAAAAACCGATACTGTAAATGCTTATTTTTGCAAGACCACAACACTGATGGAAGACCCTTGACAGAACCCAGCTGTTGTTGCAACAACCGCACCGCCATCTTCGACCAACTTCACCTTCCACCCCGACTGCCTCACTGTTACGTCACAAACATAGCTGCGCAGGCGCACTAACCCGCCAGTAAGGCGGAACACGTATACAGCTCCTCAAGGAATGTTTGCTTTGTCATCTTCCCCTCAGCCACTTACAAAATACTAATTTGCAATCTTCTAAGATTTGCTTTTCAAATAAAGTTCTTCATTTTCGCCAACACTCAGTAAAGTTATGTTTATTGTCAAAAAGCAATTCCAAAATTATTGCAAGCTTTGGTGCACAAATTGTTTTAATTTTTAAGAAGCCTCTTAAAGCCCTAGAGAACAGAGTATATGTCACCAACAAAGTTAAACAGAATGGGAACTTCAGTAAATAAAGTAAATGTAGTTACAGTAGATGTAAAAGTAATTAGGTGTGATGAATACATTTTAAGAGATTTGTTAAAATTTATAGAGATTTTTTTAACATTATGTGGGGAAATCATTATAGAATTAGATAAGAGTTAGAGGCTCCTGTAAAGGACAAAAATAATTAGCTCACTGGTGAAACAATGTCTTCTAGGTAAGATTATTTCTTTAACATAATTCTTCTCCCTTTATGCCATCAAAGAAATTAACATCAACTTTTTGTTCATTCCCATGGATGCTGCCTGACCTGGGCTGAGTTCCTCCAACATTTGTGTACTTTGCTTTGGATTTCCAGCATCTACAGAATTTCTTTTGTCAAATAAGTTGATATTCCTTCAAATCACAAATCCATTCAGCAAGATTTAGAAACATGCTGCAGTATGACAACTTATCAGCTGCTGTCATTAAAAATCCATCTCAACTGTCATGTGTGAAGAAAAAGCAGCAACAGCAATGTATTCTTTAAGGATGGTTCTAATTTCCACGGCTTAGCACTGCAAAATCCTGCAGAGTTGTAAGTTATTTTTTAAATTGCCAATAATTGTCTTCAGGAGAGAAAGTATCAGTGTGCTCAAAAATATTTGTAAAAGAACCAGAAAATTGGGGCAGCAGTAAAATATAAATCTTGCTTTGTTTAGAGGGATGACATCAATTCTTCCTGGGAAGCTTGTTCAAGAAAATATGCTGCAAACTTCCTCCGTGTCCTCTGAATGGTGTTGGTTGAATGTGCTTTTTGTGCGAAGGACGCTGGACCCACCAGTCAGCATGCATGCCTTGTGGAAGGAGATAGCTGAAGCCATGGGAGCCACTCATTAAACCCTGGTATGTTTGCCACACAGGAGGAAGCTTTAATCTGCTTACCAAAATAGCCAAAGTAACGTTTCTCCTGAACAGTCTCTATTGTCTCCCTTCCCAACACTCTCACTTGTCAATCTATGCAGCCAGACCCCGTGATCACACAAAACCTCCTACTCTCTGGCCTCTTCCTGGCTTTGTGCTCCAGGTTAAAGACTGGGTGTAGCCTGGCAACTGACAACAGGGTGGGGCAGAAGTGACATTGGGTAGACTGGGAGTAAAGTAAACCAAGTCAACAATATCATCATGATCAGGGAGTATTAAGGGCATGGGGAGAATTACAATAGCAATAATAATAAAGAACCCTATGTTCTCCTATCCCTAAAGTGCAGCCACAGCTTTGCTCCACACAGTGAACATTAGAACATAAGAAACAGGAGCAGGAGCCTGCTCCGCTATTCAATAAGATCATGGCTACCTGTCTGCCGTTTCCCCATAACTCGTAATTCCCCGACAATGCAAAAATCTATCCAACCTTGTCTTAAATATATTTACTGAGGTAGCCTCCACTGCTTCATTGGGCAGAGAATTCCACAGATTCACCACTCTCTGGGAAAAGCAGTTCCTCCTCATCTCTGTCCAAAATCTACTCCCCCAAATCTTGAGGCTTTGTCCCTGAGTTCTAGTCTCACCTATTAGTGGAAACAACTTTTCTGCCTCTATCTTATCCATCCCGTTCATAATTTTATATGTTTCTATAAGATCTATATGCTACATTTTACTGCTGCCCCGGTTTCTGTTTTTTTTGCAAATATTTTTGAGCACACTGATACTTTCTCTCCTGAAGACAATTATTGGCAATTTTTAAAACAACTTCCAACTCTGCAGGATTTTGTTTCTATAAGTTCTATGTGCTTCTATAAGATCTTCTTTTATTGGTCATTAACTGGTGTAAGTCTTCCAAGTTCATTGCAGACTGTCAGTTTCAATCACAAGACATTGCTTATTTGGTGTTGGAGCTGGCCTGGAGATCCCAACTCTCCCACATTGCTGTTGCCTAAAAGGGAAAATTGCTATCCAATATAAAGTCAAACAAGATAGCCATGTTTCTCTTTAGATTGAGGAAACCCTACAAGTGACTGATGTATTGTCTATTGACTGATGCCTCAGCTGGATGTGGGTCTGCTGACACAATGTAAACGGCAGCAAGTTTCAGAAAATTCTGAAATGCTGACCAGCCCGGGCCTAACATGGCTATAATCCCCGAGCTCACAGTGCAACTAGATAGGGCTACTTTGCCCTAGACTTCACATATTACCCAGTAGAGTACTGTGGGTTCAAGAACAGAAACAGTAATTTGGGGTGTCATAGTGAAATGACCAGAAGAGGTGAGACATCAGGTTAAAGCAATAAATATGTGAACAAATAAGTAGTTTACATGATTTGGATGGTAATTTATAAAAGTACAGAAAATAAAATGAACAACTAGGATGTGTAATTTTGTTGAGAGTGAAAGTGACTCACTTCTGTGAGTGGCATTTCATCCCTGTGCTTTAAGGAATCAGTTACTATTGCCTCATTCTTATGGTTAAGAAATATTAGAAAATTTGAGGTTGTATTGTGGTCTAAAATTAGTACTGTTGTGTTTCTGTATTATTTATGACATATTTACTTCTTCATCACTAATTTCATACTGGAAATGTTTTTAAATGTAATTGAGTTGTATATCACTGGCGTTTTCTGGGACTTTCTTTAGCCCTGTTGCAACAATTTAAATAAGATTAGATCCTTAAATTGTTCCCATTTCATTCAGCAGCAAAATTAATGATTATTTAAATGAAGACAAAATTTGTACTTTTTGTGAAGTACTGACAGAGGAGGCAGATACTTTCACAACAATTATCTGGCTGAGCACTTGAATTGTTAAGACCTTGTAGGCTATGAACAAAATTTTAGTAATGGAGTTAGTCTGGCAGATACTTTTGATTATTAGCATGGACGTGATGTGCCATGGCATTGTTCCTATGCCATATGAGAGTCGTCGGGCAGGATTTTCCCTGAAGGAAACCATGCTGACTTTGTATTATCTTGTCCTTTGTCACCAAGCACTCCATTACCTCGTCCTTAACAATTGACTTTAACATCTTCCCAACCGCTGAGGTCAGGCTAATTGGTCTATAATTTCCTTTCTGCTGCCTTCCTCCTTTCTTAAAGAGTGGAGTGACATTTGCAATTTTCCAGTCTTCTGGAACCATGCCAGAGTCCAATGATTTTTGAAAGATAATTTCAAATGCCACCACAATCTCTAACGTTACCACTTTCAGAACCCTAGGGTGCAGTTCATCTGGTCCCGGTGACTTTAGGTCTTTCAACTTTTTGAGCACCTTCTCTCTTGTAATAGTAACTGCACCCACTTCCTTCACCTGCTACAACATGAGGCATACTGCTAGTGTCTTCCATAGTGAAGACTGATGCAAAATACTCATTTAGTTCATCAGCCATCTCTTTGACCCCTATTATTATTTCTCCTGCCTCATTTTCTAGTGGTCCTATATCCACTCTCATTTCTTTTATTTTTAACATAATTGAAGAAAATGTAGTATCCTCTTGGATGTTATTTGCTAGCTTGCTTTCATATTTCATCTTTTCCCTTCTAATGATTTTTTTTTGGTTGCTTGCTGTAGGTTTTTAAAAACTTCCCAATCCTCTATCTTCCCTCTATTTTTTTGCTTTGTTGTATGCCCTTTCTTTTGCTTTTACAATAACTTTGATTTCCCTTGTCAGCCATGGTTGTACTATTTTACCATTTGAGTATTTCTTCATTTTTGGACATATATCCTTCACCTTCCTCATTTTCTCAGAAACACAGGCCATTGCTGCTCTGCTGACATCCCTGCCAGCAGCTCCTTCCAATTTACTTTGGCCAACTCCTCTCTCATACCACTGTAATTTCCCTTACTCTACTGAAACATTGCTACATCGGACTTTATTTTCTCCCTATCAAATTTCAAGTTGAACGCAATCATATTGTGATCACTATCTCCTAAGGGTTCTTTTACCTGAAGCTCCTTAACCGCCTCCAGTTCATTACTTAACACCCAATCCAGTATAGCTGATCCCTCAGTAGGCTCAGTGACAAACTGCTCTAAAAAGCCATTCTTAGGCATTCAACAAACTCACTCTCTTGAGTTCCATTACTAACCTGATTTTCCCAATTGACCTGCAGTTTAAAATCTCCCATGACTACCATAACATTGCCTTTTTGACATGCCTTTTCTATTTCCTGTTCATACTGAGATCGTAAAGAATCCTTGAAAGTGAACCTACAGGTTGTAAAATCTGTTCATAGTGGCGAATGAAGTTATCCATGCTGGTTCAAGGGTCTAATGGTTGTAAGGTATTAACTGTTCCTGAATCTGGTGATGTGGAGCATAAGGCTTCTATATATCTTTACTTTACTTTATTGTCGCCAAACAATTGATACTAGAGCGTACAATCATCACAGCGATATTTGATTCTCCGCTTCCCGTTCCCTGGAGTACAAAAAAATTCTGATAGTGATCTCCAGCTGGGTCAGTAGCTTCGCCAGGGTGTTGTTGATCTTGCTAGATGTAGCAGATTGGAGGTTTAGAAGGGTTTTTCAGGTATAGGATAGTGTAGAGGGCAGTTTGCTCGGGAAAGCATGCGCAGAGTCGCCAGATACTGGCACCATCTTGAAATTTTTACCTGAGAAAAATATCCTGCCCAAAGATAGTAATGAGAAGAGGGCATGGCCTGAATGGTGGAGGTCTTTGCTGCTTTCCTGTGGGAGTGTTTCATGTAAATGTACTCAATGCTGGGGAGGGCTTTGTCTGTGATAGTCTGGGCTGTATCCACCACTTTTTGGAGACTTTTCTAGTCCTAGGCATTGGTGTTTCCACACTAGGCTGTGGTGCAATTCTCCCTTGTGCATCTGTTAAGTTCTGATTCCACGCTGAATTTGTGTAAGCTTGTAAGAATGTAGAGGTGCCTTTGTGCTTTCTTTGTACAGTACTTACTGCCTATTGCACCGCTGGCATTTGGGGCAGCAATGAAAGCCCTCCATCACCAGTGGTGTTCAGGGCTTCCTTCAACATGCCAGTGGCTTCCTCTCAGTATTCAACTACTGTCAGTCACACAAGTCCCAAGTAGGGAATCAGGAATACCACTGCACTTAGGTGTAGGAGGATTCTTCATTGCTGTTTCCATAAGTTTTGTTTGACCATTCAGGATTGTTAGACCTGAGGTGAAACCCCGAACATGGAGGATCAGTGGACCACTCCTAGTCTGGCTTCTACCCTTTGACCTGTTTGGCATGGGTGATCCTACCAACAGCCAAAGCATAAAGCCCTGATTCCAGCCAACATAGCTCTCTGGGTCGTTGAGGGATGCAAGCCTCCAAATCACGACAAGGTTGTGGTCCTCTAGGAGGGCTTTCTTTGTACTGACACTTAAATGCTGGTGTTAGGAAAGATCCTGTGATGTGTTAATGTCAATGAATTTAAAGCTACTGACCCTCTCTTTTTCCATTCCCCTAATGAAGACTGGCTTATGGACCTCCAGATTCTTCCTCCTGTGGTCGATAATCAGCTCTTTGATTTTGCTGACAATGAGTGAGAGGTTGTTGTTGTGGCACCACTCAGCCAGATTTTCAATCTCCCTCCTATATGCTGATTCGTCACCACCTTTGGTCTGGCCAACAATAGTGGTGGGAAGCCACCAAAGAGAACATTAAGAGGTTCTTCATCCGCAAGGGTATCCAGAAGGCAAGGCAGGAGCAGAGGGAACTGCGTAAACTCCAGACAGAGTTGCAGCAACTTCTCCTTCTGCAGTCGAAGGGGGTGGATGTCAGGGAGGAATTGCGAGAGGTGAAGGGCCGGCAAGCCCATAACCTCGCCGCCGAATCCTCCAAGATCATCTTCCGATCAAGGGTCCAAACCGTGGAGCAGGACGAGACGTGCTCACGCTTCTTCTTCCAAAAGGTGCACAGGGGGAGCTCTGTGATCCACAACCTTAAGGAAGAGGACGGCTCAGTCGCGTCCTCGCAGACCGACATACTGAGGATCTGCAAGTCCTTCTATGCCGGTCTGTACGACGAAAAGGCCACAGAATCCACAGCCTCCCGCAACTTCCTGTCGTCTATCACGCAGGTCTTAGACGGCGGCAAGCGGGAGAGTCTGGATCAGCCACTGACCCTGGACGAGCTGACAGGCTCCATCCGTTCCTTTGGGTCGGGTAAGACTCCCGGAAGCGACGGCTTACCGGCTGAGTTGTACTCGGCTCTGTGGAACTGGATAGGCCCAGACCTGCTGGAAGTGTACAATGCTATGCTTCTGGCCGGCAGGATGTCTGAGTCCATGAGGAAGGGCATCATCACCCTCATCTACAAGCAGAAGGGGGAAAGAGAGGACATTAGAAATTGGAGACCCATCTCTCTCCTGAATGTGGACTACAAGATCCTGTCCAAGGCTATCGCCAACAGGGTCAAGTCTGCTCTGGGACAGGTGATCCACCCAGACCAAACCTGTGCTGTACCAGGCAGGAAGATCTCAGACAGCCTCGCGCTGCTGAGGGACACCATCGCCTACGTGCAGGACAGGAGGGTGGACGCCTGCCTGGTCAGCTTGGACCAGGAGAAAGCCTTCGACAGGATATCGCACACGTACATGGCGGACGTGCTCTCCAAAATGGGATTTGGGGAGGGAATCCGGAATTGGATCAGACTGCTCTACACAGACATCCGTAGTGCAGTCCAGGTCAACGGGTGGGAAACAGACAGCTTCCCCATCAGGTCTGGAGTCAGGCAGGGCTGTCCCCTCTCCCCTGTCTTGTTTGTCTGCTGCATAGAACCCTTTGCGGAAGCCATTAGGAGGGATGAGGGCATAAGAGGGGTGACGCTGCCAGGCAGTGGAGGGACCCAAGTGAAAACCTCCCTGTACATGGACGACGTCACCGTCTTCTGCTCTGATCCGAGGTCAGTTCGCAGGTTGATTGGCACCTGCGAACAGTTCGAGCTAGCGTCGGGGGCCAGGGTCAACCGCACGAAGAGCGAAGCCATGCTCTTCGGCAACTGGCCCGACCGATCCAGCGTCCCCTTCAACATCAGGTCTGACCACGTGAAGGTGTTGGGGATATGGTTCGGAGGGGCGGAGGCGAGCAACAAGAACTGGCAGGAGCGGACTGCCAAGGTGAAACAGAAACTGGGACTGTGGGGAGGGCGCTCCCTGTCGATAACGGGCAAGAACCTGGTCATCAGGTGTGAGGTGCTCTCAGGGCTGCTGTACTTGGCGCAGGTCTGGCCCGTCCCCCGCTCCTACAGCTCGGAAATCACCCGGGCTGTCTTCAGATTCGTCTGGGGATCCAAGATGGAGCGGGTGGGACGGACCGCCATGCACAAGTCCCTGGACAACGGGGGCAAGAACGTCCCCAATGTCGCCCTCACCCTGATGGCCAGCTTCGTATGTGGCTGCATCAGGTTGTGTGTAGAGCCCAGGTATGTGGGCACCAAGTACCGCTACGTGCCCAGGTTCTACTTGTCGCCCTGGCTACGAAGGATGGGTCTGGCCCCACTCCCGCGCAACGCCCCAGTCAGCTGGTCGTTGCCGGCATACCTGTCCTGCGTAGCAAAGTTCTTCCAGGAGAACGCCTTTGACCACAGGGCCATCAGGCAGTGGTCGGCACGTAGTGTCCTGCAGGCACTGCAGGAGAAGGACGTGATGGACACAGTGGGGTGGTTCCCGGAGCAGACTGTCCAGTTCATCTGGCAAAATGCCTCATCGCCAGATCTAACCAACAGGCACCAAGACCTCGCCTGGCTGGCGGTGAGAGGGGCCCTCCCAGTCAGAGCCCTCCTGTACGCCCGGAACGTCGTCTCCGCACCTCACTGCCCACGGGAGGACTGCAGTGAGGAGGAGTCTGTGACCCACCTCTTTGCACACTGCCAGTTCGCAAAGAGGGTGTGGAGGAGGATGGATGGGCTAGTGTCACGGTTTATCCCCAGCAGCTGCGTAACAGAGGACTCTCTGATCTACGGGCTGTTCCCGGGGACACACACGGAGACCAACGTCCGGTGCTGCTGGCAGATCATCAACTCGGTGAAAGATGCTATTTGGTCGGCCCGTAACTTGATGATCTACCAGCACATGGAGATGTCCGTGGGAGAATGCTGCCGACTGGCACATTCTCGACTGCAGGAGTACGTGCTGAGGGACGCACTGAAACTTGGTGCAGCCACCGCAAGGGCCCGGTGGGGAAGGACCACAGTATAGGTTTCTCCACCCGTGGGAGTGGGAGGGGTCGGAGGGCGGGGAGTATACCCCTCAACAATGAAATGATGTGGTATAAATACGGATATGTACTGTGTATAATGCAAACGTATGTAAAGGATGAAAAGTTATTGAATGGTTTATTGTATATATTTATTTTTGAATAAAGTATATTTTGAAATAAAAAAAAAACAATAGTGGTGTCATCAGTAAATTTAAATTGTATTTAGCCACACAATCATTAGTATGAAGTGAGTAGAGCAGGGGGCTAAGCACACAGACCTATGGTGCACCTGTGCTGATAGTGAGTATGGAGGAGATGTTGTTGCCGATTCATAATAACTGGGGTCAAGTCATACAAACTTGAAGATCCAGTTACACAGGGAGATATCAAGGCCCAGGTCTTAGAGCTTCAAAGTTCAAAGTAAATTTATTATTAAGCTACATCGTTGTTGTTCCTTTTCACGCCCTGTGGCACATTGGGTTGCATTTTTTGCCATTCCCTTAGCATTTGTCTCTTTTGTTAGGAGGCCAAGTTGCTAGCTCGATGCTCAACCCAGCATGGATGGAAAGCGTGCAAGGGGCAGGCCAGATTCAAACATGGGAACAATTGTCTCGAAATCCAGTGCTGATGCCACTACACCACCGGCTGGCTAGTCAAACTATATATATATGTCATCATATACAATGCTGAGATCCATTTTCTTGCAGGCATACTCAATAAATCCAATAACCATAATAGAGTCAAAAAAAGACGTCACCAACTGGGTTAATAAACAGTGTGCAAAAGACAAGAAACAGTCCAAGTACAAAAATAAATAATTATATTAATAATAAATAAATAGATAAGCAAGCAATCAATAAATATTGAGAACATGAGATGAAGAGTCCTTGAAAGTGAGTCCATAGGTTATGGGAACATTTCAGTGATGAGGCAAGAGAAGAGTGATGAGTTTCGAGGAGTTGATAATGTTCAATGCTGAGCTGTAGTCAATGATGAGCATTCTCATGTATGCATCTTCACTGTCCATATGTTCCAGAGCTAGTGAAGAGCCAATGAAATGGCATCTGCTGTTGACCTATTGTCAAAAGGTAGTTGTGCCATTGAGACAGGCACCTTTCTAAAGTAAGTAAGTAAGTAAGTAAGTAAGTAAATAAATAAATAAATAGACAGATAACAGATTAATTAGTTTTGATGAATGTTGTGTGACTCTCAGATTCACCAAGTTCACTAAAGTAACAATAATTTGGAACAATTAATACCAGAACTCACCTTTATCACAAATTAGTCATCAGCAAGATAAGAATTGTATATCAAATCCAAAACTATTGTATATATTTTGCCAAACAAACTAAATATAAGCAATTATATTTTCTGCCAAATATCTATTAGCATAATATTTTCAATAAAAAAACCCATGTGATGTGTGTGAGTTCTTTATTCTTTTATGATGATAATTCATAATTTTGTTTAAAGGTTTGTAAATAGTCAGAAAATTGTAAAGACTTATGTAGAGAGCTGAGATTGAGATATCAACATAGTTTCCCTTTTTAATAACATCTTTAACTTTGTTAGATATCCTCAGGTTCTAAACAGTATTATATAATGAAATAGTTTATATAGGATAAAGGTAGTCAAATTTCAAAAACATTCATGTTTAGGGAGTGTGGTAGGAGGGTGAGGGTGGCAAGTTAGGATATTGCAGGAATACCTGAGGAACAATGGTAAAATGAAGTCTTTCGGCATAAAGGGGAATACTCCCACTGGCTAGAATCATACCTTTCACAATGAAAGTTGGTCACTACATCTCTATGACAATACCTCACAGTTCTTCATATGATGAGCCGTTCAAACCTGGAATCATTTTTGTGAACCTCCTTTGAACCCTGTCCAGTTTCAGCACACCCTTCCTAAGATAAGGAGCCCAAACCTGCTCACAATACTCCAAGTGAGGCGTCACCAGTGTTTTATAAAGTTTCAACATTACATCCTTGCATTTATATTCTAGTCCTCTTGAAATGAATGCGAACATTGCATTAGCATTCCTCACCACAGACACAACCTGAAAATTAACCTTTAGGGGATCCTGCGCAATGACTCTCAAGTCCCTTTGCACCTCAGTTCTTTGTATTTTCTCTCCATTTAGATAATAGTCAACCTTTTCATTTCTTCTAGCAAAGTGCATGACCATACACATTCTGACACTGTATTCTATCTGCCACTTCTTTGCCCATTCTCCTAATCTGTCTAAGTCCTTCTGTAGCCTCTCTACTTCCTCAAAACTAACTGCCCTTCCACCTATTTTCATATTGTCTGCAAACTTTACAACAAAGCTATCAATTCCATCATCCAAATAACTAACATGTAACAAACAGCGGTCCCAACACAGACCTCTGGGAACACCAAACAGAAAAGGCTCCCTTTATTCCCACTCTTTGCCTTCTGCCGGTCAGCCACTGCTTAATCCATGTGAGAATCTTCCCTGTAATACTATGGGCCCAGGGTTAATTAAGCAGCCTCATGTGTGGCTCCTTGTCAAACGCCTTCTGAAAATCCAAATACATCAACTGATTCTCCTTTTTCTATTCTGCTTGATATTTCTTCAAAGAATTCCAACAGATTTGTCAGGCAAGGTTTTCGCTTGAGCAAACCATGCTGACTACAGCCTATTTTATCATGTGTCTCCAAGTACCCTGAGACCTCACCCTTAACAATCGACTCCAACATCTTCCTCAGAGGTGCCTCCTGGGCAACAACTATCTGTAACTGGATCGCAGATTATCTCGGTTCCATCATAATGTCAGAATTGGAGATTTTTGCTGATGATGACACCACGTTCAATTGCACTTGCAACTCCTCAGAAAATTAAAGAGTCTATGTCTACATGCAATAATGAAAGAGCATTCAGATGCAGTTTGGTAAACGGCAAAGTAACATCCCAGCTCTGGAAGAGTTTCACCATCTACCAAAGGCATTCAATTTCATAGCTGAGCTCCTGCCTCCAGTCCAAAAACCTGTGGGGTTGTTGAAGTGAGCCGGGAAGGATGGTAACCTTAGACCATAAACTCTATGGGTCTGTGGCGAATATAGCAGTTCAGAACCAATGTATACTGCAATGAATAGTCTTTCCGACATGAAAAGGCTTTTTACAGGGTACCAAGTACAATTTAGGAACATGATGGAACAGTATCCAGCTGAGTGGAGTTCTATCAACATTCAGACATTTTGACACCCTTCAGGACAAAGAGTCTGCTTGATTTGTAAATACAGAATCAAAATCAAAGTCAGGTTTATTATCATTAACATATGTCTTAAAGTATGTTGATTTGCAGCATCAGTACAGTGCAACACATAATATATATTATAAATTACGATAAGAAATATATATTAAAAAGAAAATAAATGTAGTGCAAATAGTGAACATTTTCCACTGTTGATGGATTAAGTCCTGGAACTCTCCATCGAAGAACTGGCGGTAGAACTATCTCAAGTACAGTTCCAGCCGTTTAACAATTTGTCTAATAGCCATCTTTTCTCAGGCAATTGAGAATATGCAATAACTGAAAGTCTTGCCAGTAATTTTCACGTATTATAAATTAATTTAACTAGAACATCTTCTGGTTAAGTAGATCAGAATTTAAAAGATTTTGAAAAACATACTGAGGGTAACGCATTACAAGGTAAAAGTACAAAATATATTGCACAAGTATATTTTGTTGTTAATTCTCCTAGGCTAATCATTAAAGAGATTATTGGAACCTAAAAGTGACATATAATGTACTGAGATTAAAAATCTCTTGTTCATTACCATTTGCTCGTCGTCTTTACTGAATCTTCTTGCTTGATCCAAAATGAACAAAGATAAGTAAGTTTTGGTGCTGCCAAGGTCAATTGACACACAAATCCGGAAGTATGCTGTTGGCGTTACATATCATTCACATTCATAGAATACAAGTCTTGTCTGTTCATGCAGACACACATATTCTTGGCAGGTGCACGGATGTGAGTAGAAAGAGGAACTGAAGACATCGAGATTTCAGCAATTGTAAATAATGATACTTTTGTGTTAGTAGGATGCTTAATCACTGGCATAGAGATGTATCCTCCTGAGTAAATTAATAGATTAACAAAATAAGAATTTGGCCATTGGTTACTGATAGGTAACTATTGTTCTATAATGTGGCAGCTCTTAGATATCTGAAATAAAAAGAGAAAATTGCTGAAACCTTTCAGCAGCAAAAGAGGAAAATTAACATTTTCAGCTTCCAAGACAAAAAATTTTTTATAATTTTAGAAGATAGTTCTGTATTTCACATTTATATGACTTTTGAACAATTTACTTGCTTATTATTATTCTCTTTTGCTCTAAACTCTACCGAAGGACATGTCCTTTTGTACTTTGCTTTGCAACAACCATGCCAATGTCCCTCACTTATGTGCTCTTAAAAACTGCCTTGTAGCAAAATTTTGAGTTTTGATCAAAAGACATTGATGTAAAAATATTAATCAATATTAACGCTGCCTGACCTGCTGAGTTTTTCTAACCAGCTGTGGGAGTTTGTGATGGTTTCTCCATGTCTTGATAGTCAAAGCGAGCATAGAAGGCATTGAGCTCATCTGGAAGTGAAGCTACAGAAGGGGTTTGGCTCAAAACATCAACTGTACTTTTTACCATAGGTGCTGCCTGGCCTGCTGAGTTCCTCCAGCATTTTGTGTGTGTTGCTTGAATGCTTCTGATCCGGCTCTCAGCAGACTGGATTGCAGATCTCATGGTTCCTCCAGAGCTTCTGTCATAATGAGACCATGTTGCACATCAGATTGAGAGCAAATAAAAATTAATGACACCATTAATGATGTTCACATATTGTATCTGTAAACAGTGTACGTATTATGACACGAATTCCATCTTAGTGGCTCATTAATAATACCTAAATTCAGCATTCAGCGACTACTTTGTTGGGTGATTTTTACATTTATATATACGGTTATGAGAACAGATATTACGTCATACCCAGAATCAATTAAAGGCCACACTAATTGGGTGTTCAACCAGAGATTTTGTATTACATTTAGATATCTTTCAAGCACAATAGTTTATTTCTCTTATTTGAGGGTCACAGATGAACTGGGCAATCGAACAACTGAAAAATTGTCTACATATACATTTAAATGGAGTTAAACCTGTATGGGAACTCCAGGTACAACCTACAGAAGGCTATTTTAAAAGATGGAAAACAATTCTAATTGAGGTTAGAGACAGAATTGGATGCACGTCAGCTCTGGCAAGGTTTGCAGGTCATTACTTCCTACTAGGTGAAACCGGACATCACAAATGGCTGTGATGTTTCACTGCCAGATGAGCTCAATGTCTTTTATGCACCTTTGAAAGGGAGAATAAAACTACACCCATGCTAATCCCTGCAGCATCTGATGGTCCTGTAACCTCTGTCTCAGGGGCCAATGTCAGAACATCTTTCAGGAGGGCGAGCTCTCACAAAGCATCAGACCTTGGGTGTACCTGGTGAGGCTCTGAAAACCTGCACCAGCAGCTGACAGGCATGGTCAAGGATGTTTTGAATCTCTCACTGGTGCATTTGGAGTTTCCCACCTGCTTCAAAAGGGCAACAATCATACCAATGCCAAAGAAGAGCAGGGTGAGCTGTCGTAACGACTATCGCCCAGTGGCGCTCACATCTACTGTGATGAAGAGCTTTGAGAGGCTGGTTATGGTCAGAATCAACTCCTGCCTAAGAAAGGACCTGGATCCGCTGCAATTTGCCTATTGCCACAATAGGTCTAAAGCAAATCAGTCACTGGCTCTCCACACGGCCTTGGATCACCTGGACAATAGTAATACCCACGTCAGGCTGATGTTTATTGATTTTTGTTCAGTATTCATCGCAATCATACTCTTAGTTCTAATTAACAAGCTCCAAGACCCAGGTGTCTAAGCCGTCCTCTGCAACTGGATCCTTGGCTCCCTCATTGGCAGACATCAGTGCAGATCGGAAATAACATCTCCTTCCTGCTGGGCCCAACATATTGATGTAATCAACACTGGTGCACCTCAAGGATGTGTGCTTAGCCCACTGCTCTTACTTTCTCTTCGCCCATCACTGTGTGGCTAGGCACAGCTCATAGGCCACCTATAAATTTTCAAATGACACAACTGGTGGCATAATTTCAGATGACGAGGAGATGTACAGCAGTGAGTCAGATTATCTGGTTGAGTGGTGTTGCAACAACAACCTTGAACTCAAGGCAGTAAGACCAAGGAAGTGACTGTGAATTTCATGAAAGCAAAGTCGAGGGAACACACATCCCACTCCTCCTCGAGGGATCAGCAGTGGAAAGAGTAGGCAGTTTCAAATCCCTGGATGTCAACGTCTCTGAAGATCTATCCTGGGAAAACATATTGATGCAATTACAAAGAAGGCACAACAGTGGCTACATTTTGTTAGGAGTTTGAGGAGATTTGGTATGTCACCAAAGGCTCCAGCAACTGTCTACAGATGTTCCACGGAGAGCATTCCGGCTGGTTGCAATCACCCTCTGGTACAGAGGTGCGGGTCACTGCGCAGGATTGAAAAAGCTACAAAAAGTTGCAAACTCACCCAGCTTCATCATGGCCTCCCCAGAATCATGAACATCTTCAAAAGGTGATGCCTCAAAATGGTGGCCTCCATCAGTAAGGGCCCCCCATCACCCAGGACATGCTCTCTTCTCATTTCCGCCTCCAGAAGGAGACACAGAAGTCTTAAGAAACCCACTCAATATTTTAGGAAAACTTTATTCCCCTCCACCATCAGGTTTCTCAACGGATAATGAACTCATTTACACTACCATCCTATTTTTTATTTTCTCTTTTGGCACTGCTTATTTAATTTTATATGCTATATATGTAACTTCTTATTGTAATTTATTTTTAAATTATGAATTGCACTGTACTGCTACTGCAAAACAACAGCATTCATGATATTTACCAGTGACATTAAACCCGATTCTGATGTTGGCAAGAATCACCACAAGCAACACACACAAAATGCTGGAGGAACTCAGCAGGCCAGGCCAGTGTGTGTTGCCTGGGTTTCCAGCATCTGCCGTATTTCTCGACAAAGTGTCGTGATAACCTTTTTTCTTTTTTTTATCCTCCCAATTATTTGTAAGTGCCTGATGGCTGAGAAATGGCATGGAATGTGACAGGGCTTTGCATACATGGCTTTAGAGTGAAAATTACTAATTCAACGATGCATCTCTATTTCTACGCAACTGTCCACACACAAGTAACAATTGTTACTTTTCATGATGAAATATAGAGTGATGTTTCAACACTATGTACTTTCCCTCTGTTCCAAATAAGTAATTAATACTGTTTTCACTGTTAAGTTTCTTCTGTTCTTTTACATCACTCCTCTCAAAAATCAAGGACCAGGCAGTTTCAATCATGGATGTTGATTAGGATATTGCAGTAGTAATTATATTTAACACTGAAATGGATAGATATTCCAAAATCA